>NC_073395.1:26858307-27177474 GCF_028641065.1 Leucoraja erinaceus | reverse complement strand
CCCCCTCCCCCCCCCCCGCGGCCCAGCACGGCACGGCGACAGTTGCGAGCAGCTAGGCAGGTGGGCAGGCGGGGACAAGTCGAGCGGCAGCAGCCGACCGTCAGGTAGGCCGGGGATGAGCCTAGTGGTGGCCACACACACACACACACACACACACACACACACACACACACACACACACACACACACACACACACACACACACACACACACACACACACACACACAACACACACACACACACACACACACACACACACACACAACAAATAAGGGAGGAAGGAGCTGCAGAGGAAAGGAGGGAGGTAACTAAGGGGGAAAGGAGAGGTTGGGGGAGGGGAGGAGGAGGGGGAAATATTCTGGGGAGGTGAGGACGGAAAGTGGGGGGATTGAAGGGGAGGAGGTGGAGAGGGGGGGGGAAAGTGGGAGAGGTGAGAGGGAGTGTGGGGGAGGAGGGGGAATAGTGGGAGTGGAGGGGAGGGGTGTGGGGAATAAAGGGAGAGGAGGGCAGTGGGGGAGGGAGGGATAGTGGGCAGATAGGGGCGGTGAGGAAGGGGGGATAGAGGGATAGGATGGGGGTAGGGAGGGGACAGGAGTATGGAGGGAGGGAGGGACTGAGGGTAGGGGAAAGGAGAGGGAGGGTGAGGTGAGGGAGGGGTTTGGGAGGAGAGGGGAAAGAAGAGGGAGGGTGAAGAGGAGGGGGAGGGAGTGCTGGGGATGAGGGGAAATAAGCTGCACCTGCACAGTTGGGGGCTATGTGTGAGTGGTGAAATATGGCGTTGGGGGAGCAGACCCGTCTGCACTTAGTCTAGTGCCAACTAATATCTGGCGGCAACAGCAGGGCTGCCAACTCTCACGCTTTGAGCGTGATACTCACGCCCTCAAGCAAACTCTCACGCCCTCACGCTGATCAGAAATTTCTCACGCTCAGTGGTGAGAAATTTTGTGATCAATGAAAATTTCAAAACTCGGATAAACTGCATGGTCCGCGGTTGTTTGAGAGCCGGGGCTGCGGGAGGGATGGGAGCAGAACCAGCGGCGGGAACAGATGCGGGGAGCCGAGACTGTCGAGTGTTGGCGGGGCTGACGCTGCAGCTCCGTTCATGGAGCACTCCGGACAGTGCGAGTGTCCCGGGCCGCGGAGCCGTCGGAAGCGCCGCTGCCACGAGAGTCTCTGTGCCGAAGGGACAGAATCTCAAAGGGAGGTGGAGAGAGAGAGAGGGGAAGGAGAGAGGGAGTTCCATACCAATGGGAGGGGGACTGCAAGGCAGCAACTCTCCTGCTGCGCCACTGTGCAGCCCGTAATCTTTAACAAACTTGAACTCTGGAAGGCCCTGTGGAGTCACAGCAAGAGTCAGAAGAAATCAGCAAATCACCTGCAATTAGTTGACATTTCCATTAAACATCATTGCTAGGGAAAGGTCTTTCTTGCTGCTGAAATGTGTACTCTGGTTTGGCATCCGTGCCCAAACAGGCGTAATAGAAATTAATTTTGCAGTTAATGAAGCTAATGGGTTTTTTTTAATGAGGAAGAACTGGATTATACCGTGCCAAGTTTCTACCCACACTTTCTCTGATCATGGCTCTCTGAGGAAGCATGTTGATTAGTGTGCTGTAGCATCACTTCTTCTGTAATGCAGTTTTGTGTGTGTGAATGTGTAGTGTATATATGCTGTGTGTGAATGTGTGTATATATATATATATATATATATATATATATATATATATATATATATGTGTGTGTGTGTGTGTGTGTATGTGTGTATATATATATGTGTGTGTGTGTATATATTATATATTTGTGTGTGTGTGTGTATATATATATATATATGTGTGTGTGTGTGTATATATATATATATATATATATAATACAATTTTAATGGATTAATACTGTGAAACAAATTTCATAATTCTTTGTGTAGTACCATAGAGCAACTGCTCACAATATGGAATAAATGTCACAAAGTTTAGAAACTGCAGTTTGTATGTTGGACAGAACACTCAATATATGCCATTATATTTGTTGTTCAATATCCTCAGTAATTTGTTTACACATTACGTGCTTCTTGAATGGCAGCCACATTTTGCTAAGTTTGATGGACTTTGTGTGCAATCAATCCTTCTCATTTAACAACTGTTAATGCTGCTAGTGTTGCAGATCAGTTGGACAGGCTATTTGTCCAACTAAGCAAATGTGTTGTTTAGATGATAAGATGATTGTTAGAAATGTTATGGTGCAATGTAAAGCTTTCATGTCTGATATGATTTCATAATGGAAAAAACAACTCTAAAAGAAACTGGCAGCTCCAGAGTACCCATTGGTAAATTGTATTCTGATGCATCATTGTATTCTGATATTTCATGTTTTTTTGCTGTGGTTGTGTATTAGCACCACTGATCATGCAAGAGAAGCATCAGTGTGTAATGCAATTTCATGTTTTTTACTGAATCTTTATAACATGCATGACTTGAAGATGCTGAGAATCTGGTTCGGGGTAGATGGGCATGTAACAAGAACAGGCTGGAGTGTATAACCATGGTAAAAGAGAAGTTGGGAATTGGACTGTGGCACTCCCTCTTAATCATTGTTGTTTATAAGCTGTGAAGGTGGACGATGCCCTGATCCTAATGGCCACCGTTGTTTTGTGACAGCATAAACCTCTGTGTAAAGTCTGGGTAGACCACCAGTGTGTTGATGTTCTATCTGTCCCTGATGTTGCAAAACATAGCTCCAGCCTCATTGCTTTTGAACATTCCATTTAGTTGGACCACGTGGCATTATTTAATTCTGCAGAAAAATACTTTGCCCAAGCTGATCATGCAGTTGACTGCACAGAATGCCCTTTAGGCTTTGTGAGAAATGGAGATAGCAGATCCCGTTAGATGGTCCTCTTAGTAGTCAAACACAATTTCAATCCCATCTCATGCTGACCTTGAGATGGCTGCATGTATGGATGAAACTGTCAATCTCATAATTGTGTTCTGTTCCTTTGTAACAAAGGTTTGGACATTTCCCTGTCCAGATTCATCTTGAACAGTTATTTAAAACAAGTCTCAGTGTTCTATGGAATGAACATTGAGGCATACAATGACTGCTGCTGAAAGATTATCAATTCAATTTTGCCTGAAATGTATTGGTCTTCCAGGACAAGGAGGTGGCAGCAAGCAAATGCTGCAGGCTGGCACAGTGCAATGTGCAGGAGTATAACATGCTGCAAACTGGCACATTGCAATGTGCAGAGGTATGTCCTAAGGGAAAGACTGAAGGTTTTGCAGTGTGGGTAAATAACGATCATCCTGATCTGGTTGCAAAGTATAATAACATCAGCTTTTTACTGAAGGAATGTTGAAGAATGAAACATCATTGACCCATTGACTTATGGTAAATATTAGAATCAAATATATGTTTGCTACAGGATCAATGCAATATCCCAAATTGTATAGCAATTTTTTAATGAATGAAATATATTTTTGGGAAAGAAACATTGCACCATGCATTCATGTTGAAATATCCGGCTTGAATATCGGAGCAGACCTTAACAAGATGGCAATAGGCAGCCCAGTAATCTGGTCTTATGTGAACCACTAATGATGCAAAATCTGGAAGTTTAACAGATGGTTCTCATGTCTTCAATGTTGTAGGTAAGGTCTTCTTGCTTTGGGAGCAAAAATGAGATTGGACTGGGCAGGTGGAAGATTTACAAGAACAATCCTCAGTCTAGGCAATTGCCACAGATGATGACCACTGTCCTTTTGAAATGAAAGGTGTCTATTCCCATCTCCTATATGAAGCAAAAGCAGCATCCAAATTCACCTTAGTCATTGAAGCAGATTCTCTTGGGGACCAAAGACATGTTTATATGCTGCACCCTCCAATCAATCAATTCAAAACACATGACGAGCTTCTTCCATATGAAAGATGGCATCATAACGTTTGTACGTTTTAGGGCATTGTGCTGATGATGTGCAGTTGGTGCATGTATTGCACAGGCCATGAGTTCACACCAATGATGTTAGTGCATTGCTTGTAGTATGCAAAATCAATATGTTCCCAAAAGTTTTCTTGCAAAACTGAATGTGGTCCTCCTTATAATAGCATGTGTGTCCAGGCCCAACAAATATGAAGAAGGTTACTACTTTTTGAAATAAAATCTTCAATTTTTGAAAAATTCAGATAAATAATGTTGAGAACTGCTGGAAAGTTTGACACATTCCTTATGTCATTTTCTAAGCAGCAGATGAGAATGTCTCCCTCTTTTCTACTCACAGGTCGGTCCTGATCACCTTGACAAGTGTCGTTGTGGTCGTCATCACCACTGATTGGATCAGCTGGGACAAGTTGAATCGGGGATTTTTGCCAAGTGATGAGGTGTCCCGAGCATTTTTGGCCTCGTTTATCCTTGTTTTTGACCTCCTTATTGTCATGCAGGTACTCACAAATCTTTCTGAAACCTACAATTTGTTTTCTACAGTTGCATTATGCATGATTCAGTTACCAAGCAAAACAAAAGCCTTAAAATTAGACCTTTAAATTGAACTACATTATTATATTGCAATGACCAGGTATCCATCAATATAAATGATTACTTATTCTAGACAGAGTTCTATTATCCCATTTCTACCAGTGTATAAAGGACTAGGCATTTGTCTACGTATTTGATTGCTCGTGTATGAACAGGGCACAGTTGCCTAATGAAGGGTGTCAGAGAGATGTATTTTCTTAGTATTCTTCTATTTTTCCAAGAATTTTAATGCATTTGCTTTGATTTAAAAGAAGTTTTGTTGCTCATTACTGCCATCAGTAATAAGCATACAAAGTAAATAATGAAACCTTGCCAACAATGACTGGCTAGGTGACACCCACCATTACTTGTTCTATTATCCATGCGGTTACCGTGAAATAAAAAATCTTTCCTTCTAAAATACTTCAGAGGTGGATGTTACAAGAATAAACCACCACCAATGTCAACATTGCAACTAACTGACATTCAGAAAATTTATTAGATCCTAAAAGCTTCAGTTTACAGAGCTAACCTTAAATTTGCAGTATTCTTTGCCTTAAAATCCTGTAAAATGTTGTTGCAAATATTGAAAAATATGACGATATTCCTTCCACTGTAGTTTGTTTTAGAGTTAGGGGCAAGGCTTTCTTCTCACTTGCCTTTCAGCCAGATTTCAGTTTGAATTTATTTTAATTATTTCACCACGTACTGTCAGTAAATGATGAACTTCATCTCTAAACTATCTATGTTTTGCGTTTAACTGAAGATATTACATGATATTTAGATTATAAAGGTTTGAATATTATCTGGAGTCACGATGTTCCATTTTGCAAGATATGGTAAGGCGCCTGCATATGTTCTACTTTTCACAGTGCAGCTGGCGACATGTCATCATGGTTATCTCAATAGAATTAAGAGCCATACAGCGCAGAAACCGACCCTTCGGCCCAACTTGCCCATGCCAACCAAGATGCTCCATTTATGCTAGTCTCACCTGCCTGCATTTGGCCCGTATCCAGCAGAGTAAATGTTGCCTTCAAGCTTCAACTTGTAGAAACATAGAAACATAGAAGATAGGTGCAGGAGTAGGCCATTCAGCCCTTCGAGCCTTCAATATGATCATGGCTGATCATCCTGTACCTGCCTTCTTCTCTCCATACCCCCTGATCCCTTTAGCCACAAGGGTCACATCTAACTCCCTCTTAAATATAGCCCAATGAACTGGCCTCAACTACTTTCTGCGGCAAAGAATTCCACGGATTCACCACTCTCTTTGTGAATATTTTTTTTCTCATCTCGGTCCTAAAAGACTTCCCCCTTATCCTTAAACTGTGACCCCTTGTTCTCGATTTCCCCAACATCGGGAACAATCTTCTTGCATCTAGTCTGTACAACCCCTTAAGAATTTTGTAAGTTTCTATAAGATCCCCCCTCAATCTTCTAAATTCCAGCGAGTACAAGCCGAGTCTATCCAGTCTTTCTTCATATGAAAGTCCTGCCATCCCAGGAATCAGTCTGGTGAACCTTCTCTGTACTCCCTCTATGGCAAGAATGTCTTTCCTCAGATTAGGAGACCAAAACTGTATGCAATACTCCAGGTGTGGTTTCACCAAGGCCTTGTACAACTGCAGTAGGACCTCCCTGCTCCTATACTCAAATCCTTTTGTTGTGAATGCGAACATACCATTCGCTTTCTTCACTGCATGCTGCACCTGCGTGCCTACTTTCAATGACTGGTGTACCATGACACCCAGGTCTCATTGCATCTCCCCTTTTCCTAATCGGCCGCCATTCAGATAATAGTCTACTTTCCTGTTCTAGCCACCAAAGTGGACAACCTCACATTTATCCACATTATACTGCATCTGCCATGCATTTGCCCACTCACCCAACTTATCCTAGTCACCTTGCCGTCTCCTAGCATCCTCCTCACAGCTAACACTGCCCCCCCCCCCCCCCCCCCCCCCCAGCTTCGTGTCATCCGCAAACGTGGAGATGTTGCATTCAATTCCCTTGTCCAAATCATTAATATATATTATAAATAGCTGGGGTCCCAGCACTGAGCCTTGCGGTACCCCACTAGTCACTGCCTGTCATTCTGAAAAGGACCCGTTAACTCCTGTAAGGAGTGAAGGGATAAAAGTTCACATCCAGATTTCACCATACGTTTAGTAATCAACTTGTGGATATTTTTGGATTTGTTTATGGGCTGAATTTGCCAGTAATACAGTGTGTGTTGGCCATTCCAGGAGACAGTTAAGAGATATCGATGGATTGGAAGTCACAGATGGTCCAAATCAGATAAAAAATGGCAGGTTTCTTTCCTTCTGAGACATTGGGGAAATTGATAGGCTTTTTCCAATTGTCCAGCAGTATTATGATCAATAATACTTCTATAAACTATCTTTTTCAAAGTTATTTTAATGGGTGAATTTAAATTCTTCAATGGCCATAGTCCGATTTCAACCTGTGTCCCGGTGATCAAATCCAGTCTAGTAATGTAAACAAAAAGCTGTCAAATCACTTTAATTTTTATAATGTATAGCAAGGGCTTACAAAGTATTAAAAATAAAGGCTTACATGTAATAAGTTCCTTTCATGTCCCCTTCAGAACATTCGAATTACTTCACAATCTATGAAGTTCTTTTGAAGTCCAGTGTTTGGAGGAATATAGTAACTGTGTTAGTGAATTTGTGCATAGCAAGCTGGTAGAAACAGCGATGACTAAATAACCTTGCTGAAACATTCATTTCCAGTCAGTGCCATCAAAAGTGCCTGAAGTTGTGGCACACCTTGTACTCAGCCTTAAGATTCAGTTTCATGGACTCGGCGGAACTAGATTTCAAAAGTGGAATAGAATTTAGATAAATAACTCACTTTCAATTCCAGCAGCTTCAAATTTAGGTAACTTTAGATAATATTATTTTTGGACGGACTTTATCAGTAATGTCTGGTAGTTTATGTAAATGATTCTCATTAACAGTCCTATGTCTACTACTTAAATTAACTTCTTAACTCTTACGTAACTCAATTTAGTGATGACCCTCACTTTATTCATTACTTGTACAAGGACGGGCCAGTGGTGCATGCAGTAGAGCTGCTACCTTACAGCGCCAGAGACCCAGGTTCGATCCTGACTTTGGGTGCTGTCTATACGGAGTTTGTACTTTCTCCCCGTGACCACGTGTGTTTTCTCTGGGTGCTCCGGTTTCCTCCCACTTTCCAGAGACATGTAAGTTTGTAGGTTAATAGGCTTCAGTAAATTGTCCCCAGTGTCTTCGATAGTATTATTTTATGGGTGATCGTTGGTTGGCGTGGACTCCTTAAACTAAACAAAACTCCAATTCCTGTGCCCTTTTTGCTTCCACTTCTAGGGCTTTATTTGTATATGATCAAAGTTTTTAATGATTATTATTCTTCATGCTTTGCTTATTTCACGTATTTCACTTGTGTGTTGAAAAGATGGTAATGCAAGTGAACCTTCTCCCTTTGGTGTTCCTTTCATGAGAGGTTTACATAGGCAAAATCCACCTTTATTTTTCTTTAACGTCCAGGACTGAACTACTCACCAATTGCATGTCCTCACCTCGCTTTCTTAATGCCACATTCACATCAGATTCAGCTTGATCCCAATGTGCACAAACCACTTCATACCTGACTACCTACTTGGTGGCTGGCATGGGACAGGTGGGCTGAAGGGCCTGTTTCTTTGCCGTGCGACTCCATGAGGAAGAGGAAATGTTAAATAAAACAAAACACGTCAAACAGAAATGGCTGTCATTTGGAAATTGAGTTATTTTCCCTCTGAGATGTGTGATAAATTAAATAATTTAGGCGCTGAACATTAAAGGAGAACAGGTAATATAGAACACATGATGTATGCAGAAATTTTATGTAGGTGGAAATAATCTAGCACGCTTGGGTGAGTTACCCGTTTCTGCGAAGCCAAGCATGTTAAAGAAAGGCTCCATATCCCGAGGAAACGATCATATTTTATCCATTTCTGACATGATCAGCAAGCCTTTTGCAGTTCTCTTCTGTCATATAACATAAACATTAATTTGATATGAAACTGACCTGGAGCTGACAAAGCAATAAATGGAAAAAAGATTTAAGAGTTGGAAGTGAACCAAGAGTCTGATAAGAAGAAAGTTGTTATCAAATCAATTGAATATGTGTGAGAATGATATGGTACATGGTTGTCACTGTGGTTTTCACACAGAGAGTGGTGAATCTCTGGAACTCTCTGCCACAGAGGGTAGTTGAGGCCAGTTCATTGGCTATATTTAAGAGGGAGTTAGATGTGGCCCTTGTGGCTAAGGGGATCAGGGGGTATGGAGAGAAGGCAGGTACGGGAAACTGAGTTGGATGATCAGCCATGATCATATTGAATGGCGGTGCAGGCTCGAAGGGCCGAATGGCCTACTCCTGCACCTAATTTCTATGTTTCTATGTTTCCTAGTAAGATCACGCTCAAAAGGATGCCAAAGACCTCAGAAAGTATCACTCAAAACATTTTGCGAGAAGATTGGAAGTTAAAGATTGTTGTTATTTTTTGGTAGGCAATCACTTAGCTTTGAGGAAGACTTGCTTCCAGTCCAGTGGAAGTTGCCTGTGCATGAATTATTTTAATGTGGGATGGATGTTTCACACCAGCTACTGCACAGACCTGATGGAACAAATCTCCAAACCTATGGCCCAGGTAATTAGAAACCCATAGACGTGCAAATATCTGGTGCGCACACACACCATAGATGGAATTTGACTGTATACACACATCATATAGATACATAATCCTACCCCATCCATTTCCTCAGACTATTCCAGCAACCACTCACCCACCCTGCCATCTTCAGTGCTCCCCTCCCTTGGTCTCTCCCATTCTCTTGCTCCACCTTCATTTCAATGCCTACCTCCCCACATAACCTCTTTCTTCATGGGCTATACATTCTTTCTCTCCCCCTAAATCCTTCCACTCTTTCCCCCAAATCATGACAACCTCTATGCGAGGTTATGTCCCAGTTACCAGCTGCTTGCCTCCACTAAAGGTGAAGTCGCCCAGTGACTACTGCTACTTGCCCTCTTCAGGGATGTTTCCTGAAGGCCACTTCATTTTCCTGACTTCCCACTCTCCACCAACAACTGTGCCACCACTAGTCCAAGCATTTGCACAAGGTCAGATGGAACCACCATATACTGGGGGTTTATTTTAGTGTTTAGAATGGAGGGCAGAGAATGCGATCCTCTCCTGGTCAAAACACAATGATAGGAAGGCAATAACTACAGAGAGGACAAGTACCAATAGAATATAATTTAATATAATGAATGGATAAATTGAATGGAAGTTGGCGAAAAATTATAGCACTCATTCGGTTTGGAACTCGCTGCCTAAAAGTGGTAAAAGCTGTAACTGAAAACTACAGCAGACCGAGAACTGTGAAGCGGGATTACTTTAAAGTCTCTTTCTAGCTGGCATCGACACGTAATGAACACAAATCTGTCAGCATGGATAAATACAAAGACTACAATTACGAGTTTAACATTGTGGTTTGGGCATTTTGTGATTTAAATACACAATGCTGACATCTGAAAATATGATGAACTACTTTGAGAAATCACAGCAGGCTGGAAACACCTCCACAAAGCCCACTGGCCTTGCTGTAGTCCACAGTTCCTGCATTGATGGGCTCAGTAGTCACACTCATGGGTACTGTCTATTAATGGAGGAATCAAATTGGTGATGACTAGCCTCGAAGGGAAGGGTGGTAACCTTGACTCTGGAGGCAAAGGCATGCCCATTAAACAAGACCCTATTCCCAGAATGCCTTCTGAAATACCATATCCTCTATACATTTATCGGAAGAAGAATATACTTGCAGGAAGTTGTGATGGAAACATGTTCAAAGAAGATCTTGTATTGTACACTCATGCCAAGTCTGTTATCTTTGGTAAAGCACAAGCCATTGTGACTCTCAACCACCTGCCACAAATTAATTCCAAATGATTGCTGCAGATCACTAAATACCCCCCTGTTTGATGTTCACTGCATCAGAATGGTCAACCAGGCACTTTTCTCATATCGACTATATTTCAGCAAAGGAGAGGCCTTATCTTGGCCAAACGCATTGCAAGAATAATGGCTTCCTTTATCTCTAAGCATGTGCTCGTAAGGGATCCTCTCAATAATAGCTCTATTTTATTAACAGAAAAGGCACCCACAGCCAATGTGGTGGTTCATCAAAATCTGTTCCACATGCTCAAGGCAACGTATCCTGGCAGGATCTGTAACACATTCACCCTGTGGGAGATTGAGCAGCCAGACATCTTAAGAGGCCTCCAATGCCCAGGGATATGGTTTCCAGGGGAAATAAATATCATGTTTTCCTGGCTCCTCAGTTCCGTGAGATTCGCTTGCATTACTGTAGAATACCACAACACCACCTGAGCAACAGCATGTGAGTTCCAGAATCAGATGCCAAAGGCATGCTCAAGATGCATATTAGATGTCTCCATCTGTCTGGCAGTATATTCCAAACAAAAGTGTAGATTTCAACATGTGCATTGAATGTTTCATGATCTAATCATGGGTAAGGCGCAGGAAGTTCTAGAGAAGGAAGAGGAAGATATTCAAGGGCCAAAGACCCACGGGAAGAAGATAAGGAATCATTCAAAGTGTTCAAAAGGAGGACTCCCCAGATGATCCAACACGCCAGTTACCCGTAGTGGGAAAGAGGGAAGCCAGCAAAATCAATAAAGAACTCCCTTACAAAGAGATGTTTCTCATTGCCTCTTGCAGAGAGGGACTTCCACAATACAGTTTCTATCATCATGTAATTCTCCAAAACTTAACTAACCATTACCATAATATGACTGTTCATTTCTCACTTGTTCCTTTGTGGGTTCACATGCACAACTCACTCACTGAAGTGGCTTGCTGCAGAATCTATTATTAAATAGATATTATACATTGGGGCAAAAAGTCAGCTTTTTTTTGCCTCTGTTCCACTATGAAGGTATAATCATTGCTTCAACCTTTGAGCCCTTGTACTTCTGGTCAACATTGATTTTGGTAGGAAGCAGAGTAATCATAACACCTTAGAATAATGTACAACTGTGTTATCTGATTGAACTCCTAAGGATTTAAAGCTGCTCAGAGAAGTAAGCATCTTCGCCTATTCAATCATTAAAGAAAAGAATCATATACATTTCTAATTCAAGGTCATCTTAATCTTAATCCTTTGGACATGGGACAGCAGGAAATGAAATGGTAATAGCTACTTATTCTGGTAAGAAGCTCTTTGTTTCATGCAGCTTTCAGCAGAACAATCTGATCTACCTTTTCTGTGGCCAATCTTTCATAACACATGAGCTCTATCACATGAGTATATCTTCTTGCTTCCCCTTCAAGGTGCAGTCCAAGAATCCCTGTACTAGCAAAGTGGCCATTATATCTGGAGTGGTCAGAACAGGAAGGTAGAAAATATCAAAAGGACAAGATATCTTGGCACCAAGGCTCAGATGTAATCACTGACAGACCAACATATCAACTGAGGCATGAATTTGGAACTCCTGCAATTAAAAGAGAAGCTGTCATTCAGCTATGATCCTCAATGAAAAGGCCTCATTCAAATGAGAGATAGCCTGGAGCAATGTCACAAGGCACATATTCATTTACTAGCTTCCTAGACTAGGCACAGCAACCGTACAGCTATGCTGGCAGATGCCACCGTGATCTCAATTATACCCATCTGATAATGAGTGCAATCACAAAACACAATCTGCCATTTTTCATCTGTGGTGTGTCTTCACTGAAACTTATGGGAAAGTCATGGAAATTTAAAACGGAAAAATAAATTGACAATCTGTCTTTATAATAAACACCCCTGTAGTTTGCACAGTTTACATTCTTATACAGTGGTTTATAGTTCCTCACCTGGGAGGCTGCAGTGTCTATCAGTTGAATGTAAATTGATGTGTGAACTGATGCTGACCACCAGAGGAATGAGTAGGCAATATCACTGTGCCTAGTCACATGTGACAATAAAGGGTTCCTAAAGTATTCCTATTCCAATTGCAATAATGTAACGGTAGGATAACGTTTGGCAGCTTCACCTCTGTATCAACCAGCAAACCCATTGCTGCCAGGGTTCAGACCCTCAAACATTAGTATTAGGTCTCTGTTGTCCTCAAACCTCTGCTTTGAGACATCTCTCTTTGCAGTGAGAAGAGGCCTCTGCTCTCGATAAAGCACTGTGTCCTTGGTGTGTTCTTGCATTTGAGGGAAGATCTCAAGTATACCATATTGGTTTTGTTGGAGAGGGATCTGTTCACATTTGGCTCTCTTCTGCTTATGTTAGACAGCAGTCTGCTGGCATGCTGCATCTCTCCTCTCGTGAAGGCCAATGCGCAGTTCTCAGGAAGCAATTATATAAATATAAATTATATATATAAATATATATATATACATTCCAATATTGGTGGCCAGTTGGGGGGGGGGGGGGGGAGAGGGGCTTCCTGGATCACTAGTATGTGTGTTGTGGGCCAAAGGGACTGGTTTACAGAGGGCTAATATGGACATTGTGAGCTGAATGGATTATTGAGCTGGCAGCTCAGTCACACAGGCTTGGTGGGCTGGCAGCTCAGTCACTCAGGCCTGGTGGGCTGGCAGCTCAGTCACTCAGGCTGGTGGGCTGGCAGAGAAACTGCAGGAAATTCTACCCAAAAAAGGTGAGAGACTCTGCGAGAGAGAAGGGGGAGAGGGTGGAGAATCAATTTTAGACATTTTTCATCTTTTTCTGCAGATCACAGCAATGAAGGAGTCATATGTGAGATCCTGGCCTGGATCTCACATATGAAGGGAGGGAGCCAATGAAGGGAGGGAGAAAAATACTGGGATGAGATTTAATACTTACAGGGGGGAATACTTATTGATGGGTCAAAGGGACTCATCCTGGGCTAGTACGGGCATGATGGGTCGAAAGGGCTCTTTAAAAAAAAATCTGAGTGAAATCTCAATGAAAGGCACTTTTTCTGGACTTTTCCTAGCCTGGCACGGACCTTTTGGGCCAAAATGCTCCTCCTGGGCTAATACGAGCATTTTAGGCAGAAGGGACTGGTTTCTCGGGTAATAGGGGCCTTGTGGGCCGAAATTTGTGGTTTCAGGCAGGCCAAAGAACTCATTTCATTTCATTTCCATTTCCATTTCAATTTCAAGCACAGGGCAGGCCAAACAACTCATTTTACTTCCATTTCCTTTTCCATTGCAGTTTCAAGCACAGGGCAGGCCAAACAACTCATTTCATTTTCTTTAAGGACTAACATATCATTTATTGCAAGTACATTGCAGACTCACAGTTCAGTTGATTCACAGCTTAGAATCACAGTTGTGGCCTCTCCCTCTCGATCTTCCAGAGTGACTGACTCACGTCCAGGCAGCTGGGGTTTTATAGTCCTGCCCCCCCCCCCCCCCCCTAAAGGGGCGTTACCTTCATCAGGTGAGAGGACCAATCAGCTGATCACAAGACTTTTTTAAACACTCATAAATGTTTTACTTTTCATCGATCAGAAAAATCCCCAGGGCTGCCTTAGCGGAGGAGGACTCTGAGTAAGATGGTCAAAAATCATAGCGAACTAGGGTTGCGTTTTTTCTAAAATCAATATACAGTGCAGACATGAAGTGATCAAAATGAGACTTTTAGTTATACATATATATATATACATACCGTATATGCCAGGTGATGATGTTATAAAAATAACCCTAAATTCAAAGAGCCTCTTCCTACAGGGCATTATTTCCTGCACTCCCATGAAACCAGGGGAGCTCTAACTCTAACTAACCTCCTCTCCAACTCAGGCTATCAAGAACAGAGGCTTAGGGTAGTGGTACAGCTGAAGGTGGGGTGAGGGGTAAGAGAGAGAGAGTGTTGAGAGAGAAGGAGGAATCTAAAAAAGGAAGCAAGTGATGTGAGAGGAAGCCAAGGAAGGAAGATTTAGGGAGGGAATAGTTTGAGGTGTTATTGAAACAAGATAGGAAGACTGAAGTGTGTGAGGGAACTAAAAGAAGCGGGGCATAGGAATAGGGGTGGTGAGAAAAATTGGATGTAGGTGTGATCATGAGTGTGTACAGCACTCACTCGCACATCTTCAATTTTCTTAAACATCCTTGTCCCTGGTTCATGATCTTGCTCTGCCAAGAGCCTGGGACAGCTGGACTTTTACAGCCTCCCCATGCTGGAAGAACTCAAGCTTAGTCCTCTTCCACACTTCAGAACTGGAGTCTTCTTCAATCCGAAGGAGCATCTTGGGAAGAAAAAGACATGTGAGTGAACTAAAGTCAATTCCTACCTCACCATCTCAAATAAGCTGCATTTGAATCATTGTAATTGGATGTTCTGGACTTACATAGACAATCCAAACTTGTATTCCTCTCTTAATCCATCATGTAAAATCGATTCCCTTCAGTGACAGTGATTTGTAAACTGAACCAGGATGAGCAAAATATTGCTGAGATGCTATTTCTTTGCAGAAATGTGCCTTTTGTTCACATGTCAAACAGAATTAATGGCTGTTGTGGAGATTGCCATTATCCGACTTATTCAGCCTACTTTGCCATTGAACAAGTCATATCAATGGGTGGAGGTAGGAATCCAAGAGAAAAAGAATGTTAAATAATACAAAATGTATTTGAAAGTAGAAGACATATGAGTGAACTAAAGTAAATTGTTACCTCACCATATCAATAAATGCAAAAGTGTACATCCAGTCACCATACTTCCTTCTTCAGTATTTTGCTTCTCTGTCATTACTATTATTCTGGTAAAATGATTGGGATATTACTTATCCTGTTTCAAAGTCAAACCTTTCAACAGCATCTTTTCATTTTCTGCATCTGCAAAGGTGTGTTTTTTGAATGTGTTTCCTGCTACAGAACCTCAAACTGTCTGAATTGTTATCAGAAAGGGTGAAATAATATTGCCCTTTCATTTCAGCTCTAAACAGTAAAATGCTCTAAACACCAAGCTCGTGGCGTCATGTGGTGTTGTGCAGGAAAGATTTACTGCTTTGAGAGAGCTGAAAGTACACCTCGTCCAATCTGCATGCAATAAGTCAGCTTCTGTAGTGTAGTCTGACAAGCCATGGGCATAGTTAATCTATCACAGGGTGGCGGGACACATAATACAACAAATGTTTTCAGACAGGTTAAATTAAATTTTCAGCCAAATACTGCCCACTTAGCAATCTAAGTGTGTTTTTTCCTTCTAAGATATTTTTGAAAGGGGCAATAGGGGGAAATAGGAAAGAGCTCACACGTGATATCAAAATAATACTAAATATAAATGAGATATTGTGATTTGCTAAAAATTAAACCACTAGTTGTTACTTTAAATGTGATGGTCACCTTTTAAGTAAATCTTCAGCTTGTATTTTTATTTGGACCTTCCATTGCAAATGAATGTGAACTTCTGGTGTGAAGCCAGTAGTGTGGGAACACATGGCTCTCCAGTGCTGGAGTGTGAGTTTGAGATCCAATGGATCTTTAGCTTCCTGATTATCTGCTACACCCTATCTGGTGGTTAATGCCAGCTGTATGTCAGAGAGAGAGAATAATTGATCAAAGGAATCCAGCAATTAGCAACAGAAGAACGCCACATAAAGCAGGTTATGCCTTGGAGTTAAGATGCTTATGGCTGTGAGGAGTATGAATCCAGGGGCAGTCAGGAGTCTTTTATGGTATCCTGAATAGTGTGTCATCATTGTGTAATCATAAGACAACTGGAGGACAGGCAGCATCTCTGGAGAGAAAGAATGTCTGAACATCACCCATTCCTTTTCTCCAGAGATGCTGCCTGTCCCGCTGAGTTGCTCCAGCATTTTGTGTCTATCTTCAGTTTAAACCAGCATCTGCAGTTCCTTCCTACACATAAGACAACTGTATGTGAGTGCCTTGCTTAACCATAGATTAAAAGAAAAGATACTGTAAGAAATTCTACAATGTAAGAAGGGAAATTGTAGAAAGGATCCCAGAGAAAGTAGCTTATAATAATGCCATTATATACTAATATACAAATAATATTACTTAAGACACTGAGATGGTCTAGTGCAAGTGAAATGTTTGTGGCTGTAGGAGTCAATACTTTACAAACTGTCTTAAGAAATCATATGTATGAATCTATTTGCCAAATTAATGGCTCTGAAAATGAAATCATGTTGGCATTATCAAACATAAGTTTAGCACTACACGTTACCAATCCCAGCTGTGGAGGCATTGGTATAGTTGGCTCAATGTAGGACACTGATTTTTTTATTCTTGATCTTAAACCATGTATTTGTATGTAATTTATTTTATGTAATGTCTTGCCTTTTATCTGGACCTTGAGTCTGTAATAAAAAGTAAGTAAGTATTACAAAAGTTATTGTAATAAGAGAGTCAACATGATTTTATGAAAGAGAAATCATGTTTGATACAATTTTTTAAAGGATCTGACCACCAGAGTAGAAAAGAGGAGCCAGTGGTTTTAAGCATATAAATAAGGTACAGATATAAAACCGAAAATAAGACTTTGAAGTATTTAAGGTGGTGTATTACTAACGACAAAAAATAGAGAGTATGAGTAAATGGAGATTTTTCAGATTGGCTACAGATTAAAATCAGATCAATATCTAACAATTAGATATGAAAAATTCATATTAATAATTTTGATGTTACAGCTTTTCTTATCATTTATGTGATTTATGTATAATATGGTTTTTCTCCGTTTGTCTGACTCCATATGCCTGTGATACTGCTGCAAGCAAGATTTCCATTGTATCGGTACCTGGATTCAGACAAACGTGACTTGATGATGCAATGTTTGGTGAGCAATGAGCCACAAGGAGGATGTAATATGTTTGCATTGGCAGGTTTAAGTGTGTAGGCAAGAAGGGAGCAAATAAGTTATAAAGTGGGGAAATGCATTTTAGTCTGAAAAATAGAAAAATAAATGTTAAAAAGGCAGTCTGCATTGGTATAACTAATGGTGTAAGAAAAACTAACTTGCAAGCATAGTGAACATTTTGGACTGCAATTATAACAGGATATCATACAATAGTTAAGAATCAACTGTATAAGGATTTGGTGAAATTACAACTGGAGCTCTCTGTACAATTGATTCCTGAGATGGCAAGGGTGCCATATAATGAGAGAGTGAGAAAGACTGGCTCAACTTTCACTGGAATTTAGGATAGGAGGTGATCTCATTTCATCAATGATTCTGACATGATACTGATAAGCTATTACTCATGCCTGTATGGTCTAGAACAAAAGGCCATTACTACTAAAATGCACCATGCCATATGATAATATATTGTAATATTGTTTGCATTGTACTTGCTGTTCAGTTCTAATTATGGTTACTTAGCCCTGACGTGACATGGTGAGTCTATGTTGATCTTAGCTACAGAATATAGGAACTCAATCATAAGCGCTCAATCATTTAATACATTCAGATAGAGATGGATACATTTTTTACTGCAATAATAATTAGAGGATATAGGGATCAGGTGGGAAAACAGAGTTGAGGTACAGGATGAGTCATTAATATCCTGTGTGCCAGACCAGAAGTAGGGGAGTGGGAGGGAGGGAGGTGGGAGTGGGTGGGAGGGAGGGAGGGGGGGGGGGAGGGATGGGGGAGGAGGGAGGAGGAGAGGAGGAGAGGAGAGGAGGGGGTGGGGGAGAGGTTACCCACTCCTGTTATTTCTTATCTTGTGTTACACAATATAGAAGTGGAATTTGTATTTATTATCAAAGCTCTCATTAGAATCAGTTGGGAAATGTGTCTGCCAACAAACCAAGTGCCAAACCCAAATCAGCTGCAGTGGATCGTGAACATGAGCTGTTCCACTTAAATTACTGCCCCAATTAATTTTCCAATCTTCAAGAATCATATTCACCCTCACAAAATAATCTGCCTTTAAGGCCTGTTGACACATGTGGATCTGATCTTTATAGATCTTTCCCAGACTAATGCAACATTTATTGATAAAATAGAAGCATA
The DNA here is from genome assembly GCF_028641065.1 of Leucoraja erinaceus. Classification (NCBI taxonomy): domain Eukaryota; kingdom Metazoa; phylum Chordata; class Chondrichthyes; order Rajiformes; family Rajidae; genus Leucoraja; species Leucoraja erinaceus. Next base: position 27,158,939 of record NC_073395.1, on the reverse strand, counting down.
AAAAATCATTTAACAACATGAATTACATTCTTATGTGCCTCTCTGCATGACCACCATTCACCTATTAAATAAATGACTGGAGAGCAGAACAAACTTTGTCGTTAAAAAGCAGGCTGAAAGTTTCCCTTTCTTCTGTAAGCTTCTTGAGAAATCAAGATATCAGTTTAGTTAATCTAGGTGAATTTTCATTTTTGAAGCAGTGGCTCTACTCAATAACCAAAAGTCTGTAGCCTTGTTTTGTTCTGGTATTTTTCATTCACATGTTTAAACTATAATGTTTTATTCTTAATGTTTTAATGTTTTATGTTTTATTCTTAATGGTTTACTGTATGTCGTGTTGTTACTTGCGAGTGGAGCACCAAGGCAAATTCCTTGTATGTGTACATACTTGGCCAATAAACTTATTCATAAATAGAAAATGTTGACATAGAATCATAGAAATATACAGCAAAGAAACAGGCCCTTTAACACAACTCGTTCCGGCTGACCAAGTTGGTTAACCGAGCTAATTCCATTTGCGTGTGTCTGGCCCATATCCCTCCAAACCTTTCCTATCCATCTAATTTCTAGGTGTCTTTTAAATTTCATTTTTGTATCACTTCTTCTGGAAACTCATTCAATACGTGCACTGCCCTGTGTGTGTAAAAGTTGGCCATCGGGTTCCTTTTTAAATCTTTTCCCCCTTTACATAAACATATGCTTTCTCGTTTCAGACTCTCTTACTCCTGGGGAAAAAATAGGGACTTTAACCCCTTGTGATTTTATAAACCTCCATAAGGACATTCCTCAGCCTCCTACCATTCAGAGAAATAAGGCCCAGCCAACCCAGCTTATTCTAATTGAAACCTGATAACATCTCTGTAAATTCTTTTGTTTGCACCCTTTCCCATTTAATGACATCCTACCAAAATAGGGCAACCAGAACTTTTCATTGTGCTTCAAATGTGGCCTTACCAATGTCTAGTACACTGTAGCATGATTAACTAAGTCTAGACTGTGGAAGGTAAACATAACAAATGCATTGGTATGGTGTTGGTACTTTCATGGAACTATTTATTGTGTAGGTCCTGCCCTGGGTTGTCTTACCCAAATGCACCACTTTGTATTTATCTGAATTAAACTCCATTTGCCTTTCTTCGACCTGTTGGTCCAGTTGATCAAAATCCTGTTGTAATCTTAGATCGCCTTCTTTGCTGTTCCCCGTACCACCAATTTTAGTGTCAGTCACAAACTTACTGATCACGCCACCTGCATTCATAATCAAACCATCAATAGAAATACCATACAGTGAACCCAGCACAAATCTCTGTGGCACGCTGTTAGTTAAATACCTCTGGCCTGAAAAGAACCCTTTCTTATTACCCTCTGAGTCCTAACTTCAAGGCTATTTGTATCTAGTTGGCTCGCTCACTCTGGATCCCATATAATTTAACCTAATAGACCAACCTACCATGCAGCACCTTGTCCAAGGCATAGCTAATGTCCACAAAGACAAAGTCTACCACACTGCCCTCATTAATTTTCTTGGTGACCTCTTTAAAAAATCTCAATCTGAGATTGTCTACAGTTCCTAGACATTTCCTTGCAGCCTTTCTTAAATAGAGACATAACATTAGCCACCATCCAGTTTTCTGTATCTCCCCCGTGACTATCAATAATACAAGTATCGTAGCTAAGGGGCAGCAATTTCTGCCCTAGCCTCCCACAACGTCCTCAGATAAACTTGATCAGGTCCTAGAGATTTATCCAAGTTGATGCATTTTAAAACAATCAGCACTCCCTTTTCTGTAATATAGACTTTCTTCAAGACATCACTATTAACCTCCCTATGTTCCCTAGCATCCATGATAAATACAGATAAACAATATTCATTTAACACTTTGGTCATCTCCTGTGGCTCCACACATATACTACCTTGTTGATCTTTAAGGAGCACTATTTTCTTCATAGTTACTTCTTTGCCTTTAATATACTTGTTGAATCTCTTAGGATTCTCCTTTATCTTATCTACCAAAGCTATCTAATGTCTCTCTTTTGCCTTCCTGATTTCCTGCTTAAGTGTACTTGTACATCCCCTCTACTCTGCAAGGGAGTATCACTCTAGAACATTGAGCTGCCGGTCCTGTCCCTCCCTAAATGGTTATGTTTTATTAACATCAACTGAAAGACATTGTGCTAGCTTTCTCAGTAATGTAACAGGCCTGATGACCCAGATTTTGCAGTTTTAACAGCAATGAAAATATCAGAATTCACAGTGTGATAGTGACAGCAACTTTATGATTTTGTTCATGAATATAATCTCTCAAAATGCTGATGTTGCTGTGTCTGACTCAAGCCCCTGTCCCACTGTACGAGGTAATTCAAGAGTTCTCCCTAGTTTCCCCTGATTCCAACTCGGAGAATTACGGTAATGGCCGCTCGTGGGTACTCGGGGCTCTCGTGGACATTTTTCACAATGTTGAAAAATCTTCACGAGTTTACCGCGTTTCCCGGGTACCCGCCGTTAGCGTTACGAGCCGCTAAGAGACGTCCCGAGCACCGACGTTCCCGGTAAGTACATTCTGCGTACTCACCACGAGTCCGATTTTTTTTTTAAACTTGGGAGAACTCTTGAATTACCTCGTACAGTGGGACAGGGGCTTCAGTGTTCCTCCACAGCATATTCTCCTAGCAGCTTCTTTGTCAGGATCGGGGAAAATCATTTGAACTGATGTGAAATACAGCCATTTCTAAACTTGCCCAACTGAGAAATAACCATAAACACTTAGATTAATTGCACAAGGACCAAGTGTTCTTTTATTAGCACACTAAGCAAAAATTCCCACCAAGCAGATGATCTGAATTTATGAATATCAATGGAATTGGTGCATATTGTGATTGCATCACACAAACATTTAAAATATATGGAGATTTTAACATTTTAAACATAAGAGAATTTAACATTTAGATTTGTTTCGTTCCTGTGCTGTACTGTTCTCTGTTCTATGTTAAGATTTAGTTTGTCTTGAATGACATTTCAACTCCACAAGTATTTATGTTATGCTTGATGTTTACATATTTTAATATCTTTCAGACTTCACGAATGTTATCAAAGTTCGATAAATTCCATGGTTATCATGTATCCTTAGGGAGAGACATATTTTACCCTTGACCAGTGCCCATTTCATTGTAAAAGGTAGTAGATTATAAACCATGTACCTAACATAAATCAGAAGTGTTTAATATGGCAGAAGATATCCTCTGACTTTGTCTTTGTTAGTACTGACATCATTTCCACTTGAATCAACTGTGCAAGTTTCCAGATATCCATTCCTGCATTCTTATAACGCTGGTCAAATGCACCACCATAAGCTTTAGATGTGGCCCAAGTGAAGACAATAGTCTCGTGTTGGCAAAGTCTATGTTTTGTTGAGTATTAGGAGATTGCTTAATCCTAATAGTTCATTGAAGAAAGTAGTCATTAAAATGTCACCATTAGCAAGAAGATGGAATGAATAGACATTCTTAATATTTAAAATGAGGCTCGTACATTTATAAGTTTTGGATATTCCACGGCAAATACAATTGTATCTTAGAGACCAACGATTTCTGTTGAACCTTCACATATAAGATCATTGGGCTTCCAAAGGTACTTGTTACAAACTATAATTTGGTCCAAAATTTCTACTTAAATTATCTTTTGTCTCAACAGTATGTTCTTATTCTGCAAAGAATGTGAATATATATATATATCAATTTATTTTCATACTTAAATGCATGCCACTGACTTAGTAACAGAGTTTCAATAATGCTGTTGCTATGCTATCCAAATTGGCAAAAAATAAATTGAGCAAATCAAAGTGACCTTATAAAGCTCAGAATCATATTTGAACTGATTTACATTATATTCCTGTCATAATTGCAAATAACTTTCATCACGGCAGGTGGACGTGTAAATGTTTCATAATTCCCCATCTTCCTCCTCTTCCTCCTCCTCCTCATTCCAGATTTTTAATAAATAATAAAGTTTAAATAAAGAATAATATTTATAGCAAACTATTCACAAGAATTATGGAATTTTAAAATTAAAAGATTCAGTTAATCTGTTCCATTGACTTTGAATTGTTCATTGCCTTGCTATTTAAGTACTCCTATTCATGTTTTAAAAGTCTTCATCACTTTAGAATATTATAATAGGATATCAAACTTTGCTTTAGAAGCAAAGAGGCCTCCAAAGAGAAGCAATGCGAAATGTAAATTACATAAGACATTTACTGCAATACATTGGGCATAGAACACTTAAGATATGTTATCAAGTTATCTTTAACGTCTAATTTCACCCCATCCTCCATGCTTTAAGGTAATTGACGTTAAACCATAATTTTTTTTGTGCTCATTTTAATATCTTTCAGGCTTCACGAATGTTATCAAAGTTCGATAAATTCCATGGTTATCATGTATCCTTAGGGAGAGACATATTTCACAGAAAATGTTATTCTTTTGCCTCTTAATCTGTCCCTTGGGATCAAAGATGATTTTCACCCTCTCTGGTTTTATGGATTCTGAAGGTGCCACGGTGGGATCTGCAGATGGGGCAGGATGTGTCTGATGGGCTCGGTGGGTAGTTCATAAGATGGTGAACTCTTTCCGCTGTTAACACATCAACCTCCGAATGGTGATGAGTCGTGTACAGGAGAGAGATAGAACAGCTAGTTGAGAGAAGCCGCAACAGCAATCTCTCGCTAAACATCAACAAAATGAAGGTACTAGTCATTAACTTCCGAAGTGGAAGTCAGGAGATCACCTGCTTGTTCTCATTGGTGGGTTGCGGTGGAGTTGGCAGTACCAGCTTCAAATTCCTGGGCATTAACATTTCAGATGACCTGTCTTGGCCCAGCACATAGATGTAATCACGAAGAAGGTGTGCCAGTGCCTCTACTGTCTGAGAAGTTTGAGGAGGTTCGACATGTCACCGAACTCTTTAACAAACCTCAACAGATGAACAGCAAAAGTATCCTGACTTGTTGCTTTATGATCTGGTATGGCCATTCCAATGCACAGGAATGCAAGAGGCTGTGGCAGACTCAACCTGGTCCATCATAGGGTACAAGGGCACAGCCTTTGCCACCAGCAAAAGCATCTACATGAGGCACTGCCTCATGATAGCCGGATGTATCATCAAAGATCCCTCTCCAATCCAGGCTTTGCCTTCTCACTGCTAACGTCAGGTAGAAGGTACGGAAGCTTGGGACCACTCCACCAAGTTCAAGAACAGTCACATTCCTACAACCATCAGGTTCTTGAACCAACCTGCATGCTTAATTCTACCTTGACAATGGAACGTCACAGATTATTTCTTGTACTTTCAGGAACTAGTTTTCTAATTGTGTTTTTGCACTAATGCCTTGATTTTGTTTTTTGCAGTCTTTTTCTTTTCACTGTCCTGTACAATCTGTGTGTGTTATATGTATACTTTAATCTGTGTATTGACTGAATCTATGTGCCTGTGATGCTGCTGCAAGCAAGATTTTCATCGTACCCCTATCTCACCGCACTTATACATATGACAGTAAACTCAATTTGATTTGGCTTCTACCTAATACATGAACTAGTGGTGTCAAGAGTGTTTTATTGTCATATGTTCCAAACAGAACAATACAATTCTTACTTGCAGCAGCATAACGTAATATGTAAACATAGTACTCTGTAAACAATATAATAAACAAAAAAAATGTTCCTCTCCTCTTTGAGTGCTCAAGGGCTAGAAATTCCCAGGAGTCAGTGGGAATGATGCCATTGTTCAAGGCTTTCAGTACTGTGTCTTCTGATTGCATGTCCTCCTGTGATATCCTCTTGTGACAGAACTCCAAATAGCCTTTAGGAATCTGGTGTTGGACATGCGAGCAAAGTAGCCAGTCCAACTGAGACTACTGAGTGTTTGTTAGGGCCTTTATGCAGAGATGCTAGCCTGGGAGACAACACATACACATATTATTGAAAGGTCAACAAGTTTAAAATGTTAGTGAGTGTCTTTACGATCAAATGTGACTGTAAGTCTACTAACAGAGATTATGTATTCTGCGCAATGTACAAAGAGAAGTAATATACTACAAATCTTATCACAAGTTGTATTATCTTCATTGCTCGACTATTTTCTCTTTCCCCAACGGAGTAGGTAACTATCTGAACAGTTCAGCTGGATTCCTGTTTGAGTTATACATCCCGGAGCTGTATGTGGAATTTTGTATCACATGTCAGATAGGTTGCATAGCAACACACAATCCCTACCTAGCTGTAGCAGTTCATTGCTGGGTGTCCTGCAAGATGCGATAAGGTGCTATTTTAATGCAGTTTATTTTCTTTAAAGCAAAGCAGTGACAAAGATTTCTCCTTATCACATAACCGGAAATCTCCTGAGTCTTTTAAAATTGATTTAAATACTTAACAGCAAAATTGTAGCGAAGCAATGTTATATTCTAATGGGTGACAAATTTGAACGTGAGTGCTGACAAATGAACGCACGCAGGTTTCGCATAAGATTAAAATAGCTAATCTTTGGATGAGGCAATGAATGGTAGAGAGAGTGAAATAATCATTGCTCAAGTCCTTAGTGGTGATTTGGTTAACGGGTGCCAATGATGGTGTCATTGACATGTTTCTTAACTATCTTTTTCCCCTTTTCCAGCAAACAGCATCTCCAATGTAAAAGTAATAGAACGGAATTAAAACTGCATATCAAGAGGAGATTCCTTTCACGGGCCTTCTTAAAGTAATTGCATTTTAATAGAAAGTATATGAACTTTAAGAAAACCTGTGTGCAGAGCAGTTCAATTGGAAAGGGAGGACCGACATATGTTCAACCATCATTATTCAGTGATCGATTCTTACAATATGCAATTAGATCTTACCTCAACTGTTTTAAATTCCTGGGCTACAATGCACTTAGAACAATATGCAACCTGCCAATTGCTGTAACAATTGAGAGTTGTTAAAGAATGGCTAGGTATCAATTATCGATCTAATAGAAAGATGGAAGTGGAAATCATGTTTGGTTTAATTCCTGAGCCATTAATAAGATACAAAAAGATCTTCCGAGACAAGTGCAAAAAAGCAGTTCAAAGTGGCATATCATGTCTAAAGAAGGATCCCAAATTGAAACGTCACCTGCCAATTCCGACCACAGATGCTGCACTGTTCCTCCCGCAGTTTGATTTTTTTCTGCAGTTTCTTGCAAATGCATATTGTTAAAGTAAGGGAAATGCTAAATGGCTGATCCTTCTACAAATTTTTTTATAGCTTAGAAATACATTCTCAAATTATAGTAGATTGTACTATCACTATTAGCTAAAGTGCTTTACTGATGCCTAGTTGTGTTATCTACTTTGTGTATTAATCGTTTTCAGGGCATAACTGAGCTTTTGTACAAGTGTTAATATTGACAAAAGATGCTAAACACCAGTATTTACTGTAAGTAGTCTGTGCCTTTGCTGTTCTTGCAATTAAGTGTTTTGAGATAGGACATAGCATGTGAAATGTGTCATCATTCAATATGATAATCTTATGATTCATTAATCATTAATATTAGTTCTCATTTGTAATATTAGACAAGTGCTAAGTTTTTCAATGCCCTCTTTCCTAACTCCTCCCACACCACCCCCATGTATACAACACTCTGGGCTAATTCCGGGAAAGGAGATGAATCAGTTGGCTGCCTACTTAGTTTCTCTCACTTTCCACTGGAGAGGAGGTAAATATTTGAAACAAAGGGAACCATTACATCTGGGCAGAACACGAGAATGTCTTTGGCTACAATCTATATCTTAGAAATAGTTAATACTTTTGTAGAAGAAATGCAGATGCAGGTATATACCAAATGGTCAACAATGGGTAATTATGGGCTCCAACCTTTCTTGGTCATCTGTTTCAAGTCCTGCTTTGTTCTGGCCTTTTCTTACCGCTAGTTCCATCCCCACCACTTTCTGTCTGAAGAAGGATCCCGACCCGCAATGTCACCCATCCTTTTTCTCCAGAGATGCTGCCTGACCCGCTGAGTTACTCCAAAATTTTTTGTGTATCATCTAATACATTTGTAGATGCATCTGCTTTCTCGAGCTCAATTCAGGTTCTCCAAGATTAAAACAAAAATATTTCATTACATAATGATTCTATTGCCGATGAAAGAGACTTTTGAACCAATCAACAACTGAAATTTTACTTCGGAGTCACGTGAGTGACTACGTGAAGAACCCCGCCAGGACGCATGCGTGTCATATCGCTACACGCATTGCAATGAGTCACAGCAGGGGGAACGATGTTCCCCTAGCGGCAAAATTTGAAAGCCGGGAACAGCAGGGAAGAAGACTCTGCGTTCCAGAATTTGAAAGTCGGGAACAGCAGGTAAGAGACTCTGCGTTCCTTCCACTTACCTTTTAGGTGGAGACATGGACCGGATCCATGAAGGCTGCGGGAAAGCTGGCGGGGGAGAACCGCGGAGTTGCGGGCAGCCGGCAGCAGCAGCCAAAGGCACGCTAATCTCCCGTAATGGGAACAGCTGTGCCCGACTTCGCTCCCGACTTCGCTCCCGCGCCGGCCCCGGCCGGTCGGGAGAGGTAAGCATACACAGAGTCGTTGACTCCAAGGAGTCCGACTCTGAATAGCCGCGAGCGGCCAGTGCCCGTGCGCACTGGGGGCCGGTTGGAGCGGCTTTAGGAGCAGCCGCGAGCGGCCAGTGCCCGAGCGGAAGGGAGCCGGTTGGAGCGGCTGGGAGCGGGGATCCAAGCAGCCGCGAGCGACCAGTGCCCGTGTGCATGGGGGTCGGTTGTAGCGGCTGCAGGAGGTACAAAGCAGCTGCGAGAGGCCAGTGCCCGAGAGCACGGGAGCCGGTTGTAGCGGCTGCAGGATGGGGCAACAGCAGCCGGGAGTGGCCTATGCCCGACAGCATAAGAGCCAGTTGGAACAGCTGCTGGAGGAAATACCCCAAAGTGGCAGGAGATGGAGGCTAGCCACAGTGGGCAGATAGTAAGCCCCACAGCAGTACCTCTTGTAGGGCTGCACAGTTTCTCACTCATCAAAGGGGAACACCGAGAGTCAATCCTTGGAGTGGCTGCAGGAACTGGAGCAGGAGCACCCTCAGGAGGAACGGCTTCAGGAGCAGCCGCGACGGCCAGTGACCATGTATGTGCATTGGAGCCGGTTGGGTGCCCGAGAGCATCGGGGCCAGCTGGAGCGGCTGTTGGAGCAGGTAAGTGGCAGCTCCATGAGATGGAGACTAGTCACAGAGGGGCAGCTAGTAAGTCCTACAGCAGTACCTCTTGTAGGGCTGCACAGTATTCTCCCTCATCAGAGGGGAGTATAGGGGGTCAATTTTGGGCTGCACTTGAACAGGGGAGCAGAACATACCCCTAGTACACATAGGGTGCAGAAACCCTATTGGAAGACACTTACCATCAGGGAATTGCAAAACCTGAATGTTCCCAGTATCAACCTAAACATGGTAGGGCAGGGAATTGAAATGAAAGAAAGTTCTAAGTCCTAACAGCTGGACGGGATCGGCCGCACTATAAACAGAGACATGACACTAGATCACCAGGATGCACTGGCCTTATATGCTAACCTGGAACCTCCCAACCTCCAATATTAAAATTTGGAGGCATCTTATCTTAACAGGGAAAGAACTTCACATAGAGGGAACTGGGGCACATTAAGGAACGTCTTAAAACCTACTTCCTGGGAAATGCGCTAACCCTCATCCCAGACACCGGCACCTCAACGACCACGGAGGATGCCGAAATAGTAACAAACCTACTTATAGTAACCATGGAGGAAGGTGGGTTTGACTCCTTACGTGGTTGGTGGGAGATAAAAGATCTATCTGTATGCATAGAATTATTTCTATCGTCACTTAAATTTCAGATGTATAGGGGTATACCTTAGAATTTTACTTCGGAGTCACGTGAGTGATTCCGTGAAGACCCCAGCGCAGTGCGCATGTGCGGCATAATCGCACAGCTGTGCAGAACGCGGCCAGCGGGAGTCGGGCGCTCCCGCATCCAAGGAACGTGAGGTAAGTACTTACCTTAATCGGGCCTTGTGGTTTTTGCTCCAGGGGGAGCAAAGTAGAGAGGCAGCGGCCCCCGTTTCGACTTCAGCGAAGGAGCCGACAGTGGAGGGGGAAAGGCGCTAATGGGACCGCACAGGCTGCGGACCGCTGCAAGGAGCTGCGCTGATGCCGGTCCGCTGAACAGCTGTTTGGTGAACAGCAGCGGACGGCGGGAAGTTTAAAAACCCGACCGGCAGCCCTGCAGACTCCTGACAAGGAGAATCGCCGCCCGGGAACCGCTACAATGCCGCCTGAAAAACGGCAGGCAGCCTCTACATACAGGTAAGATAAAAATCTTCCCAATTTAACAGGTTCTACAGGAGCCATCTTCCTCCAAAACTGGAACAGGTTGGAGACAGCAAAAATAAGTATGTCTGTCTCCCCAAGCCAGAGGAGGTCATGGAGTTCACCTCCAGGAAAAAAGGGGCACTGGCTGAATGCCAAGGGAGCTGACACTCCTACCCCAGTGCTATTGCACTAGCCATCTCCCTGGACGAGGGATTGATGCAACAGCGGAGTTTGAGCTATGCCTCCTCCAATTTATAGCACACCCTTTTGCTCCCTCTTTTGAGGCTAGCTAAGGAGGCCAGGGCTGGGCTGGCTTAAACGCTGGGCAGGCGGACGAGAACAGCAGTATGCCAGGGGAGCAGGATCAGGAAGAGCTACTGGGTGTCGTGGGCCACTACATGGCTCCTCCACGCGACCATCTTCCCAACAAAGCCCTGCAGGAGCAGGCCTTTCTAGAGGCAAATCCGCAGGCAGCTGGGTCAGCAGACTCGCAGACAAGCAGCGAATTCTGAAGCTCCTAACAGAAGGGTAAGATGTTACCGCCTTTGCTCGTTTTTCCACGGATCATACTCACCTGGCAGGCGAGACGCCATGATCACCAAGGTGGTTCTCCCAGGATGAGACTATCCCGATTGCACTACCAGGGTGCTGACGCCTAAGATGTTCCCAAATTTGGGATACTCGACTGAACAATGGTGCATATAGACCTGCCCGCAACCCCAAATATACGGGGCTATGCAAACCGCTGCTGCGGGAAGAGAGGCAGCTAAACCTGTGCGCCTCATGAGGGCAGGCCATGGAACGAGCAGGACATCGCAACACCCAGCTGGCAGCACCCCTCGGCATCCACCAGCAATATCAAACAAGGACTGGTGAAAGCCTGGCGACCGCTTCACATTACCCCCAAAGTTCTTTTTAGACGGGGCCCAGAGCGGAGCCGTGGGAAAATGCGCCGCCCCACCGACAGCACCAGCATACCAGCAAACTAGGCCTTCATGAAAAAACAATAAACATGGAGGTAGGTAGTCTGGTTCCTCCCAGTTTACACTAAATAAGGGTGTTCTACTAACTGCGGGGGGGGCATTTACACTTGTTGATAAAGCATGGGATGCTGTCACAAATAACTAAAAATATACTCAACAGTATTAGAGGATAAAAACGAATTCAAATTGGGCATATTACCGCCAGTTCAGCAATGCGCCCAAAGGGCATTTTCTCCCTCTAAGAAAAGAGAAGTGAGAAGGTCAAGCTGAACTAGAAAGGCTCATTACTAAACGGATCATGGGAGTAAACATGAACCATTGGAATTTGTATCGAATATATTCACCAAAACTACAAAAGATGGTGAATGTAGCATCATCATTGATCTAATATCACTAAATAAATCTGTTGAGTATATACACTTTAAGATGGAGACGGGTTTTTGTCACTGCCAGACATCTGATCTCCCAAGGATACCTATGGGGAGCATTGATATGGGAGATGCTAACTATCTTATACCCATACACTAGGATCATTATAGATACCTAAAAAATTTTACCTGGATAATGGATATCCCAGTTAGGGCAACCATGGGAGCATAGAGCATTCCCTATGGTCTAACCTCAGCCCTAAACTACTATAAATATTAAAAAATGGCCATGAAAATATTAAGAAAACAAGCATAATCATGGCATATATTGGATGATATCCTCATATTAGGGGAAACAAAGGAATTAGCTGTGGGAGCAGTTTAGCTACGAAACAGCTCTCTAAAGCTCTGAGGTTTATCCCACGCCCAGATATACCAGAATTGAAGCGTTAACTACCAAGGATTATCTGGGCTTCAATAATAATTCCGTCCATATGACTGTTACTTTGCCAAGGTACTTGGGTCACTATAATCAAATCATGAATGTACCCACTGAAGCTATATCACAATTAAGGTGGTGGGCAGACATATATTTGGCATAGTTCTCAGCCCTATTATCATCACCAATCCCAACTTGGTTATTAAAAACCGATGCCAGTACTTTAGGCTGGGGAGCAACTAAACTCCATATCCAGCACAGGTAACAGATGGACCAATTCACAAACATCGTTACTACACATACCGGGCATCAACTACTTGGGATTGGTGATCGCCTATTGGGCTAAAAAGCATATGCATTTCAAATGCAGCACGCACATATGTGGTTACGGATTGATAATACTATGGTGGTGGCTTATATCAACCATATGGGGAGCATAATAATCATTATTGTGCAACAAATTGGTCAAACAAATCTGGCAATGGTGTGTCAAAAGACATTTTAACTATCAGCTGCCTATGTCCTAGGAAGCTAGAACACAGTGGGAGACACCATGTCACGGGGTAAAATTTATGATTACATTGAATAGATGTCAAACCCAAAATATCTGCTAAAGGTATTAAGCAGTTTGAGAGCCAGATATCAATTTGGTTGCACAAGATGGAATCACCAGTAACCTATGTATGTGACTTAGGAACCAGATTAGAGGCAGCAGCGATAGATGCCTACACGCTGGAAGGGGGAATTTCTGCTTTGCCTTCCTCCCTTCTGCCTCATCAGACGGGCACTTCGCAATACAGATGGGATCTGTCTCCGAGGTATTGAACGTGCCCGACCGGCCTACACAGCCATGGTTCCCAGTTCATCACGACACGGTGGGCGAGTCACCTATGGATTTCCCTAGTGGACCATGGTTGCTGACTCAACCCAGTATCAGGCACAAGCCACCCATGCCAGGGAAACATCAAACTCCTGGGTGCAGGGTTTGAATAGACCTTACCAGGGACTGGGACTATCCAAAGGAACCATTACCACCATGTCGGCATCCCTGCGAACAGTCACTAAAAGCTAACATGGGTAAAATACTGCCGCGACGCAGGGACAACGAACTATTCAACCACTGACGTATTGGAGTTCCTGGAACATCTACACCATGACTAAAAGGTGAGTTACAGTGCCATAAATACAGCATGGAGCGCCTTATCTGCTTATCTAAAACAGCATGTCAGCAGAGCATGGGATCCCATATCTCAGAGAATGGCACCAGCCAGATCCCTCAGCTTGCTCAATCTATGTTAAAAACGCTCATGCTTATGGCTCTCGTACACGCTCACAGAGTCCAGTCACTCCATAAGACTAGACTGGATAACATGGTGATTACCCCAGACGCATCACGTTCATATTCTAGGTCTGGTAAAATCTAACTCGCAGGTATATGGGACTAGGCGAGATTATGAGTTCGGCACGGACTAGTAGGGTCGAGATCGCCTGTGTTTTCCGTGCTGTAATCGTTATATGGCTATATGGACCAGGAACGCCCAATTAACTGGTGGGATTCCGGGCCTACCCACCAGAGTCCAGGTTGAGTGTGGTGACCCATCTACTACTATATATAGACACAACCCACAATCTTAGAGGGAGAGGAAAGCCTATGGGTCAACCACAGAAACCCCAAGACGGGGTACGAGCCAAACCACTCCAAGGTGGCTCAAACAGGTACTGAAAGCTGCCGGAATAGATAATAATACATTTTAATCCCATTCCACTAGGGCAGCATTGGTATCAGCGGCTGAACGAATGGACATCCCGGTTGACCACATTCTCAATACGGCAGAATGGTCAAGGGAACGACGTTCAGAACATTTTTTATTATAAACCGTTGATAAACCTGATTTAATTGCAGGAAGAATATTACAAACTGCAATATTAATTTAAGCTCAGGGGAGCTCTTTATGTTGTTATTGTTAACAAATACCTTTCTGTTTCTTGTGAAAGCAGATCCACTGGTTGATTACGATAACACTTCCTCCCTCAAAAACTTCGGCAGTGAGTGAAATAAAAACTGTTACACGGTTTGAAATCACAGAACTTTGAAGTCTTCACGGAATCACTCACGTGACTCCGAAGTAAAATAGTAAGATTAAACGAGTACTTACCAGTATGAAGTTTGATCTGTATTTTATGAGGAGTTACGGTGAGGTATTACGTGCCCGCCGCTCCCACCCTCAATATATAGATCAAACTAATAAACTGATGTCTCATGATCTTTACTATCTTACTTCAAATATTGTGTCTATCCTGTGATTTCACACCGCTGCTTCGAAGTATGCCGCACATGCGCACTGCGCTGGGGTCTTCACGTAATACCTCACCGTAACTCCTCATAAAATACAGATCAAACTTCATACTGGTAAGTACTCGTTTAATCTTACTATTATTCATTACATTATCCTCCAGTTCAGCATGTACCGAACTGAATGTTCATGCATACAGGGATAGAAACAAACTTAAGCGCATACTGAACTACAGTGCCTATATACATAGGAGTTATGGAGGACATCCAACACGAATCACAGGAATTCGAGTCCTAAATATCCTTATCATAATGTAGAGGTGGTTGCCACTTCATCTTAGTTTTGACTAATTTGAATACTTTGTACTTTATATTCATTACAGATGGGAACCTTTGGTGCAACAAAGGTATTGATCCTAGGGTACTACATGGCAAGCATCGTATTAAAATATGCCTGCTATGTAGTACTCATTGGAGGTGCCCACAGATGTATTTAACACCACAGATCGTCTGCGGTCCACCGTTAACACAGTTCACATGGCAGTGACTTTGCCGTAAGGAAGGGTACAGCCTTAATGGATGCTTGCAGGGAACAAAACCATCCACCAGACTGGTAGTAGAATATTGGCATTAGGTGCTGTGTGCCAGCCACATGATATTGTGACATTTACATAATCAAATTACTGAGCGCAAACACGCGTCACTCAATAATTTATGGGGGGTCATTCTGACAGACTAATGAAGCAACCAACAGAGGCCACTATGGTACACAAATGGTGGAACATACATTAGGCTTGTTCCTAACCAAACATTAACAGTTACCCGTCTATGGAACCACATACTGATGGGCCTTGGATTGGGATGCTACTAATCCCATCTCCAGCTGTGCGGGAGATGGAATGCACAGGAGGCATCACTACTAACGTTGGGCATATATACCTGGGGAAGTGAGTGTAGCCATGGCTTTAAGTCATATTGTTTTGGGTTATATCACCAGTATGTTAGTCTACAAATTGACAACACCACCAGGGTAGCATATGCCAACCATATGGGTAGAAACATATCAACACCATGTGAGTAGCTGGCCAACACTATTTGTGAATTGAATTAATTAAATTGAATCCTTTATTGTCATTCAGACCTTTCGGTCTGAACGAAACGTTGTTGCCTGCAGCCATACATGTAATATAACAGCACACAATAAACACAAAATGGGCATCCACCACAGTGAATTCACCAAACACCTCCTCATTGTGATGGAGGCTAATGTCTTAGAGTTACTGTCTCTATTAATCTGGATTAATAGCGTATCCAGATAGAGATTTAAATACCAGCTATCAACTACCAGGGAAACTGAATTTAGTGGCAGTCATCATGTCGCGCTAGTCTAAAAACACTAACACTGTACGGATGTTGGATAAAATATGTATTGCTGGAACAGCACGGTATGGAACACCAGATAACGACCTATTCACATCCATGCTCTTACCAGTTATCAAATTATGTTCTTGGGAGCCAGAACCTGGGGCAGTAGTTCAGATGTATCTTCGCTGATTGGGGGATCATTTATGCATCCCTCCCTTTGCCTCATCAGTCGGGTATTTAGGAAGAAACAATAGACACCACGCCTCAAATTTTGATAATACCTGATTGCCCTACGCAACCATGGGTCCGGGTGATATCAACATGGGTCAGAACCATACATCACCATCCATCATAGACCTAACTTACTGGGTCTTCCCGCACTAGGGGAGTTACCCATGTCACTATTATATATTAAACTATTTATTTTAGAGTTGTAAGCACCTCTTCTACACCTGGGACTGACGGACCAAATGCGGAATTATTTCAGCGGGTCACAGACAGTCCACCTAAACATCAGTACTTGGTATCATCTAGGTACGGGAAGTACTGCCACAACTATAATCATCACCCACAGATCTATGAACATCCCGTCTGTTCTGGAATTCCTGGCAAGCCTCCATTACGATGAGAGGCTCAGTCATAATGCCATCTACTGCACCAGAAGTGCTCTGTCAACATACCTGTCGAAGGTACAGAACCGCATTCTGTTGGGACACACCCTGGTAACCAAACTCATGAGGGGCATTTTAAATTTATTCCTCAAGAACCAGGTACTCCCAAATATGGGATGTGAGCATTGTACTGACCATGTTAAGAAACTGGTCTCCAGCTACAGCTCTGCCCCTACGGAAACTGACTATAAAAACAGTCATGCTGATGGTACTGGTCGCGGCACAAAGGGTCCAGACACTACAGAAAATAAGGTTGGATACATGATTAATTCATCTGGAATTTAATTTTCACATCAATGTAATAGTCATAAGGAACAGACAGGGGTCAGCAGGCCTAAAAACCAGAATTCAGGGCCTACCCTACAGATGGTCATATCTGTATTATAACACACTTACTATCATACCTGAAGTATACTAAGATCATCAGAGGGAAGAAATGTCACTTTAATCAGCTACTAACAGCCACTCAAACAGTGATAGTCCAGACCATCTCTAGATGGCTAAAACAAGTCCTAAATAGGCTGGAGTGGACACTAGCATTTCAAATCTCACTCCACCAGGGCTACAGCTACATTGGCAGCTATGAAGTTGGAAGTACCAATGGACTAATCCTCAAGACAGCAGGATGGTCAATGGAGGAAACTTTCCAATGACTTTATAACAAACCAGTCATTGAACCTGGAACATTTGCAGAAACAACTTTAAGTTCTGTATATAATTTACCTCAGAAATAGGGGCAATAATTGGTGTTAATATTTTTACTATTGGGTTTCAATATCGTATTGATGTCTAATGATGTTAACTTTATTCTCCCCAAAAATCAAGGCAGATATGATGCATGGACTAGTTCCACGGCATGAAATAACAGAGCTTTAAAATCTTCACGTAGTCACTCACGTGACTCCGAAGTAAAATAGTAAGATTAAACGAGAACTTACCAGTTTGAAGTTTGATCTTTATTTTATGAGGAGTAACGTTGAGGGAATACGTGCCCTCCGCTCCCACCCTTGATCATATCTTGAACTGGTGTCTCTTCTCTAATCTTACTATGTTTAGTCATTACAGTTATCTGTGATTTCACACCGCTGCTTTGAAGAATGACACGCATGCGTCCTGGCGGGGTTCTTCACGTATTCCCTCAACACTAGTGTTCCCTGAACACTACGAAATCTGGCCTGGATCAAGTGGATGTGCATAGGCTGTTTCGACTAGTGGGAAAGTCTAGCCCCAGAGGACATAGCCGCAGAATAAAAGGAGATAACAAGGAATTTCCTCAGTATGAAGGTGGTGAATCTGTTGAATTTGTTGCCACAGATGACTGTGGAGACCAAGAAACTTGGGTATTTTAAGGCGGAGATTGACAGATTCTTGATTAGTGAGAGTGGTAAGGGTTATGGGGTGAAGGCAGTAGAATGCGGTTGAGAGGGAAAGATAAATCAGCAATGATTGAATTGCGATGTAGACTCAATGGGCCAAATGGCTCACCTGTTCCTTCGACTTATGATCTTATGAACTTATTTCACATCTATTAGAACTCATGTGTGTTCACTAAAGAATACAAAGGTTTATGAATTTCTGACCAAAATAGTAAATTGCTCTGACAGTTGTCTAACAACTATATAACATGATTTTCATTCTGCCCCAGTTGCTTTCTCTAACTTAGTTGAGTTACAATGAATTCAACTCTACAGTTCTAGATTCTACAGTTTTGCAGTGCCGAAGCTTCAGATAACACCAATATGATTATGGTCTATTATCAGGCAATTGCAAAGTTCAGGACAATTAATAACACTAGATATTAGATATTAGGGGGGGGGGGACATTCATTGTGAAGTGAAACTGACAACTTGTAGATAGACACAAAATGCTGGAGTAATAGTTGGTCAGGCAGCATCTTTGAAGAAAATGGATAGGTGACGTTTTGGGTCAGGCCCCTTCTTCAGGCCTTCATAACTTGTGGACAAGTGTTGTTAAACATGAAAATTCAGAGCTTGCTTTCAGTGATACACCCTTTCTTTGACAAGGTGCATTGCTGAACACAATACAGATGAAAATCTTCTTGAATGTACTGAATTGCGAACCTTTACTTCCTACATCCTATTCTCACTGCATAATCTCTTGAAAAGATTTGAGTTTATTTAGTGATGTGTAACAGGGTTCCCGTAGATTTACCGTGCCATAGTTATACCTGCATGAAATTCTCTCATTAAAAATCAGGTTTAATGCCCCCAAAACACTCCTCTTGGATTAATTGTTTCAAATTTCACAATATTTAAAAATAGTTGAAAAATTAATTTGTTTTTAAACATTTCAGTTTTCACCTTAATCCCATTTCTATGTCTCAGTCTTTATACTTTGCCCTTGAAAATGTTTGAAAATTAGAGTTGTTATCTTCCTGGACACCGTCCACAAATTCTTGCATATGATTGTTCAGTCTTGCGGATGGTATCAGTGTAGCTGGTTGTCAGAAATCCTGCAGGGCTGATACAAGGAAGAAATTACTATTGGGAGAAGTGAAATTCACAGCGCAGTAATTATTAAATCTTTACGTCTAGCTCCCTTCAAGATCATCAGCAAGCAGCTTCACTTCACCTTAAAATTTGTGCCAATGTATATATTTTATGAGAAAGCTATAAAAAATACATTTGACAGGCTGCTGATTAACAAAAGCGACCATCAGTATGATCACCACTTCCACTACGACATATTGTTAAATTAATTCTGCATGGATCTCTGCCTGTTTTCCTTCATATGCTTACAGCATTTCCTCATTTACCAAATGGTCCATAAAATCAAATACATAAAGGTCAATTTTTCTACACAGTGTTATACTTTTATTCAGGAATATAATGCACAAGCAAATTACAATATTCAGACTGTCAATTTTTTGTGAGTGACCCTTATGTTATTGAAACATATTATTCTGGATGGACTTGACAAGACAGTTGCTGCAAGCATGTTTCTCTTTGTGCGAGAATCAAGATCTCAGGGGCATAGTTTCAGAATAAGGGGTCATCCATTTAACATGAAAATGAGAAGGTAATTCTTCCCTCAGTGAATTATGACTGTTTGGAATTCACTACTCCTTTCATCTGTGGAGGTTGAGTAAGCAAATATATTCAAGGCTGAGGTGGACTGGTTTGGTCTAAAGGGAAATTGAGAATTATGGGAACAGCAAGAAAGTGAAGCTCAGACCAAGGTTGATCATCCATGATCTGTATAACAACAGAACACATTTGAGGGTATGTATAGATTACTCCTGCATCTCTTTCTTAAATTCTTATGTCTCATGGCTGACAAGTATAGTAAAGAAATGTAACATACTGAAGGAAGAAGAGAAATACTCAGCAGGCCAGGCAGTATTCATGGAGAAACAGAAGTAACATTTCAAGTCAATCATCTTTCATGATTTTTGTTATGAAATGTTAACTGTTTCTCTCTCCGTAGATGTAGCCTGACTTGCTGTTTATTCCAGAAATCCAACTACTGCAGTTTTGATTTTTCACTGTAAACCCCGAGGATGACATTAAGAAACTTTGTGATTCTACTCTTAACTTTGATAATGACACGAAACAAAATATCTTCAGAAAGAGAAACTACATACTAAGTGTTGAACTGTGAGTTTTGTTTTCAGTTGATCTTTGCACACACTGAACAACGTTGTTATAATATCAACGTATCAGTTTATACTGTACAAGTGAATTTGTTATATTTGACTGTCCCAATGAAATGACTGGTTTCTGTGGCTCGACTCTATAAATGAGATCAATATTCCTCACAGAATAAATTGTTAAATGAGAGCAAACTACAGAGTGATGAGTGGGAGGTGTTCACTGACTGCGAGCAGGTGTAGCTACATAGTTTGATGGAAAGTTGTTTTATTGTTTCAGAACTCATCTTGTCAACGTACTGTCTTTGATTTCTAATGACCAAACTCAAATTAAATATTTACAAGTTTACATTTTCATTTTTATTGAATAAATAGCACTGTTGGCAAGTATGAACGATATAACTCAAGTTTATATTGGAGTATTAAACAGCATGAAATACTGCTTTGAGCAGCTACAGGTTGGATCACAGTTGAGCAGACCCACTGTCCAGAACCATTGTCTGAAGCCCTCACATCAGGCATATGTCAAGATCGGGTATGGAAAACTAATCTGGTTGACTCGCTGTCTCCTTAAGTTAAGTTACCAGGTTGAAAGAAGACAATCTCTAACTGAAGGCAAAATTTGCGGGTGAGGTTTTGCTAGCCGCGAAAGCTATAACTGATGTTAACAGTTCCTAGATGTTTCTGACAATAGACACTAGACAATAGGTGCAGAGGTAGGCCATTTGGCCCATCGAGCCAGCACTGCCATTCAATGTGATCATGGGTGATCATCTCCAATCAGTAGCCCAGGGCCTTCTCCCCATACTCCCCTGACTCTGCTATTTTTAAGAGCCCTATCTAGCTCCAGAGCCCTCTCTTGAGCTCCAGAGAACCTGCCTCCACCACCCTCTGAGGCAGAGAATTCCGCAGACTCACAACTCTCTGTGAGAAAAAGTGTTTCCTTGTCTCCGTTCTAAATGGCTTACTCTTTATTCTTAAACTGTGGCCCCTAGTTCTGGACTCCCCCATAATTGGAAACATGTTTCCTGCCTCTAGCGTGTCCAAACCCTTAACAATCTTATATGTTTCAATGCGATATCCTCTCATCCTTCTAAACTCCAGAGTGTACAAGCCCAGCCGCACCATTCTCTCAGCATATGACAGTCCCGCCATCCCAGGAATTAACCTTGTAAACCTACGCTGCACTCCCTCAAATTAGGGAACCAAAACTGCACACAATACTCCAGGTGTGGTCTCACTAAGGCTCTGTACAACTGCAGAAGGACCTCTTTGCTCCTATATTCGATTCCTCTTGTTATAAAGGCCAACATGCCATTCACTTTCTTCACTGCCTGCTGTACCTGCATGCTTACTTTCATAGACTGATGAAGAAGGGCCCCCCCAGATCCCTTTGTACTTCCCCTTTTCCCAACTTGACGCTATTTAGATAGTAATCTGCCTTCCTGTTTTTGCTACCAATGTGGATAACCTCACATGATCCGCATTAAACATCATCTGCCATGTATCTGCCCACTCCCCCAACCTGTCCAAGTCACCCTGCATTCTTATAGCATCCTCCTCGCAGTTCACACTGGCATCCAGCTTTGTGTCATCTGCAAATCTGTTAATGTTACTTTGAATCCCTTCATCCAAATCATTGATGTATATCTGACATACGAGAGACATTTAAAACACATTCAATTTAATATAAATATTTTAAAAATAATTAAAACACAAAAAGTCGCAACACATAGAATATTTAAACTAAAGCAAAATAATAAAAAATAACTTGCTTTCCCCTTTACTTAGAAGCCATAAGCCCATAATTGCCAATGAAATTAATGAGATCTCACACCTATACAGGTCAGACTTTGTGGAATCCAGTGTAATGATAAGCACAGTTCTATCAGTCATCATATGTATGGGACATATGGACAGTCAAATGGCTAAGTGTTAGTGGTTCAGATGGGAAACACTGTCAAAGATCAGTAAGATCTGGCCCATTATTTTGAACCTATTATTAGCACAGATTTCTGGAAATAAGATGCATAAAGGAGTGGGTTATGTGTATTTGTTGTTACTATCTAGGGGTGGTATACCTACATAAGCTTCACAATGATCGGGAAGTCATTGTAGGCCATATCACTGTGCATTACTGGGAAGTCAAAGGATATCACATGTACAAAGGCACAAAAAGGGAAAGTCAGATTGTGGCTGAAACAAATTGTTTATAGAAAGTAAAAATCATAAATCAAACCAGGCATTTCAGAGTAGATTGTACAATTGTAAGAGAAAATTTGTTTTTGCCCTGAGACAGACAGAGAGACAGAAGTGGAAGCACCCGAGATGCAGATGCGGGAACCTGTTGCAAAAAAATGAGAACAGTTGGAGGAACCCATCGGGCCAGTTGACGTTGTGGGTTGAAAAACTTAATCAAGACTGAAAGTATGGGGCAGATAGTTGTTAGTATAAAGAGGTGGGCGAGGCATAGGGCAAGAGGGAATAAGTGGAGCCAAAAGGAAGGTCTTGACCCGAAACATGACGCATTCTTTCTATCCAGAGATGCTGCCTGTCCCGCTGAGTTACTCCAGCTTTTTGTGTCCATCTTAGGGGATAAGTGGATGCAGGTGAAGAGGGGTTGATTGGCAGATAACATTCAGTAGTGGAGAAGCGTGGGGATTGCAACTGTGTTGGGAGGTGATAAGTGGAGAACAAAAGGTTGCAGATTCAACACCTCATTGGTCTTTGAGCTGTCCAGAGGTCATAAAAGTGCTGTAAATCATATGTTTATGATTGTTTTTGAGACAGCCTTGTTAGGCAGCATGGTCATAGGTCATAGATTGACATAGCTTTTGTGCATTGCTGAGATAAATCAATCTCAATTCAGATGTACATTGGAATTTCTTTATTTTTGTAATAGGATTATTTCATCATTGGATGCGTTTCTATTAATGGCATATAGTTCTCAAGGGTTAACAGTATTCTCCAGAATACTGCCATGAATATTCATGGAGAAAGAATTGTGGGGGCAGTAAACACAGAGCAGTCATTGAAACACAGGTTTGGAGATGTAGCTCAGGCTTTTGAATGCCGTGAATTAAACAAAATCTGTTTATACAGCTAACTGTGTCTATTAAGGAATGGAAACAAAATTGCAGCAAATTGCAATATAAGCAGCACATTTTCCCCAGAAAGGTGCAGAGAATAGCATATGATATTGACAGGTATGGAGGAGAATTATTGCAACTAGAGATTGGTAATAAGTACAGTCTTGCTATCAATGTACATCATTCAAGACTGTGGCCTCATAAGTATAACAAATGCTATAAGAAAATGTACAATATCCTGCAAAGTTTGGAACACATTTAAGTATTTTGTTTTAAATTCATTTAAAATTATTTTTTAAATATAATGCTTGTTGCAAAGCATACAACAATAAGCAAAAAAGCCTGACAAAAAAATAATAATGAAAAATGCAGTACCTGTGGTGATAAACCTTGCCAGGTTTCCCCCAGAAATGGTAAATGGCTCGCAGCTGGGTGAAAAAAATACAGAATTATGCACATGATAGATTCAAACTCCCTTAAAAATGAATTCACAAATGGCAGTTCCATTCTATCTAATTTAATTCAAATGCAACAATAATAATTCAGTGATTGAGAAACTAACTAAGAATCAAAGGAACGTCATGCAGAGTACTGAATTGGTTTCAAGGAATGAAATCCAAGGTGTCAGTTTTAATAAATCCAAGCGCACCATTAAAATGAGGATTAAGTAACTGGTACCTACAGAATAAATCAAATAGCTCAATTTCAGACCATAGAAGAAGGGAACAGCACAGTAGGTAAGGTTGCACTATCCTGGCAAGCAATAGCATCTAGTTTGCTGGGTCCTGTAAGTTAAAGCTTCATTTTGCCGTAAATGTAAAAAAATACGTGATTATCCTTTGTGAAATCTAACGGCAAAATGCATCTAGTTACATTTACACAGAGGTACGTACATGTGTGATATTGACTAGTTTTTGCAGCTGCCAGAAGCTGATTTTATATGTGGCATGGGCTTGTAATTGGACTATTGTATCATTCATTCTCAAGGAGAGGGTTTGATGACCAAGCACAAAGCAAATACCCTAGAAGACAAAGGCAAACATTCCATTGGGTCACTCATGCTCACTATTAACATTATTCAATTTAAACTGGACTTTAGAGTGTGGAAACAGGCCCTTGGCCCACCGAGTCCACACCAACCAGTGATCACCCTGTACACGAGCACTATCCTACACACTAGTGACAATTTATAATTTTACAGAAGCCAAATAACCCACAAACCCGCACGTTTTTAGAATGTAGGAGGAAACCGGAGCATCTCGAGGAAACCCACGCGGTCATAGGGAGAACGTGTAAACTCCTTACAGACAGCGGCCATAGGCAGGATTGAACCCGATTCTCTGGTGGAGTGAGGCAGCAACTCTACCATTGTGCTACCCCTTAGTTAGATTTCTTGTGATGCAGAGAACAAAATTTGCTTGTCCTTGGGGAAAATGTTTATTTCACCAGAATAAATAAAAAAAATAGAAAATGCTGGAAATACTCAATGTACACTATTTTATATTCTGGTCAGCAATCACATGTGCCTTCAGTAATTCCAGCTATCTACCGTCACAGATCCATATTCAACATAACAGGATTTGAAGGTGTTAAGTCCAGGTCCTTTTTAAAGTTGCCTCACACAGTAGTAAGTCAGATTCCAGGCGAATAATGTTCAAAACCAACATAATCTGATTCTTGTATTCAAAATATTTTAAAAAAGCATCCTTCACTCCTCGCTTTACTGTTGCAAGGATTTGCTTTTGCTTAACAGAAGTTGACGTGTGGCTGGCAATGTATTCTTCAAATGAAGTAATCCAAGAAAAGTCTATGTTACTGAATTACCTGAATTTTTCTGACACTGGCTCTTCAGTTTACTACATGTTCAAAAAATAAATCATGTACAGTGATAGTAATGGGCAATATGAGGATTTTGATTATGGTCTGAAGTACTCCTATATTCTGTCTTGTCTCCATCATTCTGCAGAATTAGTTGCTTGCACAGTCCTGTAGCTGGCTGGAAATTTAAGCTCTCAGTCTCACAAGATTAAGCTTTAAAATTCAGCGATCCTGTGTCTGCAGACTCTGTGTATTACTCAACTACTTTCTAGAAATTTTGATTCTATGCTAAATTAGCTGAAGCTGCCTGGAAATTGGAGTTGGGACAAGAAAGCAGAGGGGGAGATTATTACTTATGATAACTGTCCCAAGTTGCCCATCTCAAATATCTGCTTTTACCCCCCCAAAGCAGATTTTGTATGGGATCAGAGGATTGATGTTAGAGGGTTCTCTTCCTGACCTTTTTTCTCTTTCCTATGTTGCCTTTTCTTGCAGCAGAGTTGTTATGATATTTGTCAAAATGTAGTATTTAATGAGACTGATGACAGGTACATTAAATATTAATTCTGCTGAACTATTATGAAATACTTGCCTCGTCCAGAGTACTGTGTTTGGTTCCAGTCCCCAGATTATATGGATATATAAACGCATACAGAGGATCATGAAAAGATTTACAATTATGCTCATTAGGATGAAGGACTGCACTTATAAGGATATATTGAAGAGGCGGGGTTTTCTTTAGGACGAGATAGTGGATGGGAGATTTAATACGTTAATAAAATGGTGAGGGAGCGGGGAGAGTAGATGGTAGAGGGAGACTATAGGTGGAAAGGTCAAGGCATAAAACAAAAGGAAAAATAATTATGTGTGACATACAACGTGTGGTTTAACGTAATGCCTGCTGACGTTAGCGGCAGATTCAAGGGGGGAAATTGATATTTATGTGGGGAAATTTGCATAAACATGGATACATTTGTGAAGAAAAAGGCAAGAGAGAAAGTGGCAGCAGATGGAGCTAGACAGTTTCTTTAGTATAGAATACGTTTATTGTCATTGCACAATACTGTGCAACAAAATTCCATTGTATCTCCTTCGGTTTAAAAAGAACAAACACAACAGCCATTGACTCACATATACACTTATCAGTAAAAAAAAATAATAAATAGGTATTAAAAATATTTTAAAAGAATATTGCGCATTATCTTGCACCCCGAATTATATTGTGCTTCCCCCAGTGTTTGTTAGAATTAAGTTATTTTATCGCACATGGGTAGAAACTATTTTTTAGTCTACCGGTGCGAGCCTTCAGAGACCTGAATCGCCTCCCAGAGGGTAGCAGAGTGAAAAGGTGATTGGCAGGGTGGGATGTGTCCTGCTTGATGTTTGTGGCCCAGCCCAAGCATCGGGCCCTGTATATGTCATCCAGGGAGGGTAGTTGAGCCTTTGTGATGCTCTTTGTGCAGTTTTTATAACTCTCTGCAGCGCCCTCCTCTCAGCCACAGTGCAGCTAGCAAACCACACCAGGATGCCATAGGAGAGGATACTTTCCACGGCGCACCGGTAGAAGGGCAGCAGCAGCGGCTGTGAAACGTTTGCTCTCTGCAGAGACCTCAGGAAATACAGCCGCTGCTGTGACTTCTTCACGAGAGTGACGGTGTTCGTTTGCCATTTGAGGTCCTGGGAGATGTATATACCCAGGAACTTAGTGTCAGTGACTCTCTCCACCATGTCTCCTTTGATGTAGAGAGGAGCTAAGAGGAGCAGGTTCCTCTCTCCTCTTCCTCCTTAAGTCAACAACCAGTTCTTTTGTTTTTGTTGGGTTGAGTACCAGGTTATTTTTAGTGCACCAGACAGTCAGTTTTTGGACTTCATCTCTGTAGGCAGACTCGTCGTTGTTATTTATCAGCCCCACCACAGTCGTGTCATCCGCAAACTTGATGATCCGGTTTGTGCTGTGTGTTGGTGTGCAGTCATAGTAGTGAACCAATGCGGACATGGTGAGCCAAATGGCCTTCTTCTCTGCTATACCCATTGTATCATTCAATGACAATATGAAATGTTGCATTTTGGCAGAATAATTTAAAATAAAATACAGAAAAGTTCTGAGCTTGGGAGGACTTTAGAAAAATGTTCAACCTGCAAAGTGCACTCACCCATAAAATTCATACTAAATGTAAAATCTGAAGATAATTTTTGTGATGAATATTTTCATTGGAAAGTAATATCGATTCATCCATCTAAATAGACCTGATTAAATTTATTCTGCATCTGCTTTATATGAAGAAGGGAATATTCATGTCATAAATTGAGCCTTGGGGAATGCCCATCCACATTGTTAAAACAAAATTACTGGCCAGAATGATTTATAGCTAGTAATTTTAGCATAGTTGGTCACTAAGGAAAAGCACACCCCATTGAAACAAAGCATAGTTCTTTAAATAATAAGAGTAGCTTGTAAGTACATCAAGGTCTCTTCAGAATGGCACAGGTGGCATGGTGGCACAGTGGTAGAGTTGCTGCCTTACAGCGCCAGAGATCGGGTTCAATCCTGACTACAGGTGCTGTCTGTATGGAGTTTGTACGTTCTCCCTGTGAACTGCGTGGGTTTTCTCACACATTCCAAAGATGTACAGGTTTGTTGGTTAATTAGTGATGGTGTATGGGATCGCTGGTCGACGTGGACTCAGTGGGTCGAAGGGCAAGTTTCCGTGCTGTATCTAAAGATTCAGATTCAGATTCAGATTCAATTTTAATTGTCATTGTCAGTGTACAGTACAGAGACAACGAAATGCATTACAACGAAATGCATTACTAAACTAAATGCATTACTAAAATGCATAAACTAAACTAAACAAAACAAAGAACAGTAATTTCTGAAGGGTATGCTCATCATGCTCTCAGGGAAAGTGGAATACACTAAATGTAATTTCTGGACTTCCACATGTCACAGCAAGATTAGCGAGCTAATAGCCTTGCTGCTGAAATGCTGGTCAGATATTACTTTTATGGTCCTGTTTATACTAATGATCTTACTTTACCTACACACTTCCCATGTTGATCTGAAGAAAAGTTAGATCATAGGGATTAAAAAATCAATTTCAACACAGAAATCCTGTCAGAAATGTCTCTGAGAGAGGCCGATTGACAGAGGTTCCATTGGTCTTTATCAAACTGTAATGGCAGATGATAGGAAGGGGGGATAAAAATCAAACGGTACTGCAGAAAGCAACTGCAGAAACTGTGCATACTCACGGAATACAATAGGAATTGCTGGGGGAAATGAAGAAATCCTGAACAGTTCCCAGATTGCTGATTAGTAAAATCAAGTATGTTTGCATCGATCATAAGTCTATTGGCCAGATTGCTGCTCAATTAAAAAAAAGCATGTTTGCATTGGTTATATATCTATTCATAGTAACCTGTAGCAAGCCTCAATTTTGAATTCTTAGATTTATCCTTCATTTTCAGCTTCAGTGCAAGCAATATTATTATTTCTTAAATGTATTGCTAGATAGCTTTGATACATCAAGGTAGGTTTCAGGTCAGATTGCCAGGTTTAATAATTTGGTTGGTGTACATTAATGTAATGTGTAGTTGATGGCATTTCTTATTATGTTCATTTTCCTGATTCTGTCTGTATTCTTTACCAAGCTGTTCAAATGGTTGAAGAATATTTTTGGGGCTCCTTTCCTAAGCTGACGTGTAGATAATTTGTCTGTAAGGCACTGCTTCTCTCTCTGTAATAGAAGTATTTGCCAATGGACATTGCCGTCATTTGGAATTTTGGGACAGTTTTATAATTGCCTCTGCACCTTTTGGAGCTGGAGAGATTACTCCACATGCCATATCTAATTGTAACTACATAATGTAGTTACATTGGAAGAATTATGACGGAGACAGCAGGAAGCCAGATTTTTGGGCTGAGTTCTCACAAATCCAATATGCTTGTAATTGTGTAAATAAATGGACCTGGGCCTTCAGTTAAATAAAACATTTGATGGGATCATTAAATTCAATATACCCCACAATTCAATGAAGGACTAACCCGTGTCTGCTGGTTCTTCTGCCAAAACCAAATCAACGCCATGGTGCCTGATAGTTGCCAACATTGCAGCAGGCAGCCAGCACTGTTGTGTGGCTGCACTTATGAAAAAGGAGCACAATAAGAAACTAACCCAATTTGCTCTTCCTAAAACCAGTTTGCACTATGTAAGTGGGGAGGTGCAATGCTGTTGTAGTAGTTGGCAGATTTCAATGATCACAACTATACTACAGCACAGATGCCTCACACTGTTTCCTGCAGAGTTTGAGGACGAGAATTAATCCCCAGATGCGAGGATGGGTTCCAGCAGATTGCTTATCTGCTCATCTTTTAACAACCTGTCCCTCCCTGCATGCCCTCGTCTCATTCTCCCAGTGCTGCTGCGTGTCAAGCACAATGTGTGTTGGAGAATCCTAGTCAAGTCAGTTCAAGTGGAGCCTGGTTTATTGTCCTATGTACATACGGTGTGATACAGTACAATGAAAAATCTTGCTTACAGCGGAATCATGGACACATAGACTCAGGCCTAAGTCAAGAAACAACAGGTTTGTGCTTACACTTTGAAGTCGGTCTTTCCATGCCTGCCTGCACACATTAGATTTTGTTAGCTCTGGAATATCAACTCTAGAATCTATCAATATCCAGCAGAAATAAACCAGTAACTAACATACAAGTAGTTGATGTTTGCTTTAAATAATCCTGGAAGTAACCATGATGAGTCCCTGAATAATGTGAATTAATTTTCATATTCCTGGTTTATCCACTTAATTAAGGCTGACATTGTTGGTGCAATTCATTATTCCCTTCAATGTGCCAACTGTCAGAGAAAAAGAGTGTTTGAAGATTCGAAACCTCAACCCTAGCACCAAGTTCAAGATGTACCAAGTAACAGTGATCTCTGCCCACCTGTATGTTTTCCAGACATGGACAATCTGTAGTAGCCACCTCAAAATGTTGGAGGAGTATTATCAATGCTGCCTGTTCAGAATCTTCCAAATCCACTGCAGGGTAGACAAATCAACGAGAGTGTCATCGCTTGGAGCAGAGTCCCCAACACTGAGACTGCTGATCATGCTCAACCAGCTCCAGTGACTGGATTGCATTATTTGCTTGCCTGATATCATTACTCCTAATGGAAAGACTCCTCATAGAGTCCAATGCATTGAACAATTTCCAGTGGGCCACCCTTGAAGCATTCTTGAAAAATGTAACATGCTCATCAATTTATGGGAATACTAATCCAAGATTATTCCAATCGCAAAGGAGCACCTGGGGAGGTATCTAACATTTCTGGTTAATTGACAATTCTGACTAATTGAAACAAATGAAAAAATGATTACTTTGCTGTATGTTGATTCATAATTTTGAGTGATGATATACTGAAATATTTCAGTATAATTATTCAAAAAAAGTCCTTTAGAATGGACTTTATAAGTTCATTAACACTTTGGACTAAGACAATATTTTGTCTCGATATGAAAAGTATGTATAGAGTTATTGGCGCAGTAAATTATTTATTTAAAAAAATACAATTAACCAGAAGGAATACAAGGAGCAATCAAAAATGGAGGTGTCACTAGGGACAGGCATCTCATATTTTAATATGTTCAATAGAAGAACAATATGAAACAAGGATTTCAGGGCATCTGAATAGGTTTCTCATTTATCATATCCACTAAATTATTCAATAGTTTGGTGACAATTATTTGTGTTTTCTTTTCTTAGGATTGGGAGTTTCCACAGTTTATGGGAAATTTGGAAATCAATCTTCCTGGTCTTTCCACCTCACATATTCAATTAAGACTGCCTCACTTCAAGAAGTTATTCAAGAATGAATACACCATTTGTATCACAGGTACGAACGCTATGTAGAAAATAGTGGAGGTAGGATTTGTAATAGAAATGCTTAAACTTAGTACTGAATTATGTCCAATTAATTATTATCCTGCTGACTGGAGAATATAACTGCCCTTACTCACTGTTTGGTGTAATAATTGATTCTATGAGACATAAAAGTAGGTGGAATTGTAGAATGGCTGTCAAATGATGCAGCAGGGTATAGAGCAGTTGGAAATTTGGACATGTAAATGGCAGATTATGTTTAATTTGGATAAGTGTGAGGTGTATAATTGGGAGGTCAAATATAGTGATAGAGCTTCAGTCCATCTTGTCCATGCTAATCTAGTCTCCTTCCAGAGTTAGTCCCATTTGCCTGCAGTTGGAGAGTATCCCTCTAAATCTATCCTATCCAAGAACCGGTCCAAATGTCTTTTAAACATTGCAATTGTACCCGCAACTACCACTTTATTTGCTAGCTTGCTCCATGTACTCACAATCCTCTAGAAATCAGCCCTCCGGTCCCTTTTAAATCTTGCAACTTTCACCTTAAACCTATGCCCTTTAGTTTTAGACTTCCCTATCCTGGTGTAAATACTGTGGCTATTCGCCTCATCATTGCCCCTTGTGATTTTATGTACCTCTATAAGGTCACCCTTCACCTCCTATGCTCCAGGCAAAAAACAATCCTAGCCTATCTTATAACCATATAACATATAACAATTACAGCACGGAAACAGGCCATCTCGGCCCTACAAGTCCGTGCCGAACAACTTTTTTTTCCCCTTAGTCTCACCTGCCTGCACTCATACCATAACCCTCCATTCCCTTCTCATCCATATGCCTATCCAATTTATTTTTAAATGATACCAACGAACCTGCCTCCACCACTTCCACTGGAAGCTCATTCCACACCGCTACCACTCTCTGAGTAAAGAAGTTTCCCCTCATGTTACCCCTAAACTCCTGTCCCTTAATTCTGAAGTCATGTCCTCTTGTTTGAATCTTCCCTATTCTCAAAGGGAAAAGCTTGTCCACATCAACTCTGCCTATCCCTCTCATCATTTTAAAGACCTCTATCATGTCCCCCCTTAACCTTCTGCGCTCCAGAGAATAAAGACCTAACTTATTCAACCTATCTCTGTAACTTAGTTGTTGAAACCCAGGCAACATTCTAGTAAATCTCCTCTGTACTCTTGTTGACATCCTTCCTATAATTGGGCGACCAAAATTGTACACCATACTGCAGATTTGGTCTCACCAATGCCTTGTACAATTTTAACATTACATCCCAGCTTCTATTCTTGCCCCTCCTTATAACTCAAACCCTCCATTCCCAGTAACAACCTCAAAATCTTCTTTGCAGCCTTTCCAATTTAATGACATCCTGAGATGCAATTATAATGCAAGAGGAAAGTATGCAGTAAATGGCATTGATGCACATAGCTCCTCCCTGATAGTGGCAACACAAGTGGGTAGCATGGTTAAGAAGACCTTGGCATACTTGCTTACATTATCAGTTGGGGCACTGACTATATAAGGTGGGAAGTAGTGTTGTGGCTATAATAGGGTACATTTGGAGTAATGTGCGCAGTTCTGGTTGCCACATGGTAGGAAGGGTGCAGAGCCTTTGAAGGGATGCAACACAGGTTCACCAGGATGTTGCCTGGTTTGGAATGCTTGAGCAATAAGGAGAGTGTGGACCAACTTTGATTGTTTACCCTGGATGGTTGGAGACTGAGGGATAACCTGATAGAAGTTTATTGAATTATCAGAGGCACAGATAGCATCGATGGCCAGGTAGACAAAAATGCTGGAGAAACTCAGCGGGTGAGGCAGCATCTATGGCCAGGCTCTTTTTCCCAGTCAAGTACTGGAGGGCATGGATTTAAGGTGAGATGGGGGAGTTTAATGGAGATGTATGGTTCAAAGTTTCAGCCTGGGAGTAGTTGGTACTCAGACAACATGTTGTCATGGGAGGTGATGGAAGCAGACAGGATAGTGACATTCAAGAGGCAATTGGACAGACAAATGAACAGGCAGAGAATTGAGGGATATTGACCATATGCAGGTAGTTGGGATTAGTTTAGTTTGGTTTCATGTTTACCCCAGACATGGTGGGCTGAATGGCTTGTTCCTGTGCTGAGCATGTGCTATGATTAGAATACTGATTAAAAAGTTACTGGCTGGATATTTGAAGTTACTTTCATTTTGTTTTTCATCTTGTGGAAACAAATGTATTTGGTAAATTGTTATTGGTGAATTCTGTCCAAAGATAGGGACAGGAACAGCTTCTAGTGCTAAATGAGTGCCAAGATATTAGTCACTGACTGTGAACCTAAAATATGGATTGATTAGTGCCCATTTTAAAATGCAAATGTCTCGCAGAATTAACTTTAACCTGGATTGATTATTCCTGAGTGACATAACGTCCAAAGTGAAGTTAAAAGTCTCGACCTGAAACATGGCTTATCCTTTCCCTCCACTGATGCCGCCTGACCCACTAGATTACTCCAGCATATTGTGTTCTACTCTTCCAAATACTGTCCATGTTAGTCCAATGTCAGATGTGGCA
The DNA here is from genome assembly GCF_028641065.1 of Leucoraja erinaceus. Taxonomy (NCBI): domain Eukaryota; kingdom Metazoa; phylum Chordata; class Chondrichthyes; order Rajiformes; family Rajidae; genus Leucoraja; species Leucoraja erinaceus. The sequence continues at coordinate 27,125,484 of NC_073395.1, read as the reverse complement.
TCACTATTCTGGACACAACTGGCTCTGGCCTTAACAACATAAAATTGGAGCTCAGTGCTGCAAACTATGATCATCATACAAGTTGAAGTAACTTTGTATTAATTTATGGGTTTTAATTGATTGTTAAAGATGGAGGCTTGAATTAGCAACTTCAGAATTCACCAGAATTCAAACAGCTTCCAAAACCTAATGGTCAATGCTTTTTCCGGCATTTAGTTGCTGACACCCTTTTACCCGGACGTGGTGTCGAAGGACGAGAAGCCGAAGCAAAGAATTGAAGCCAAAAAACCGAACGGAAACAAAGCTGAAACGCCAACTAACCGAAAGGGCGGGACGCCTAAAAGCCAACTAACCGAAAGTGGGGAAACTTACCGAAAAGCCGCTCTGCCGAAACACCAACTCACCGAAAGGCTGCGTCGCTTACAAGCCAACTCACCAAATTGCCGCTGTGCCGAAAAGTCAAATAACAGACATGACGTTGCCTGCGGCGGCTGGACATCAGCGATTGGTCCAGACCCCTACGTCCATCACATCACTGGCTGGTGGAGACGGGATGGTGGGGGTCATTTTCCCACACAAGCCATAGGTGACTGGGCACTCTGGACCTGAGCACCAAGTTGTAAGCGGCCGAAGGAGCGCATCCCTCGGGACAGCCCCCACTGTCACGGCCGCCCTCCGCTTCGTCTCCCCTGTGTGGCTGCACTGTGATGGACTGTGTGTCAGCAGTGCCGGGTGGAGCAGAGGTGAAAGATCAGCACCTTCCAACTATGTAACCAGCTGCCGCAAGCCCTTCCCATAGGACAGGGTCGGCATTAAATATCAAAAAGAGTTACTGATTTTTAAAAACAAAAATGTTAGAGGTGGCGGGGAGGATAGCAGGAGCGATGCCGCCAAGGAGCGATGGGCGATGCCACCGGGGGGGGGGGGGGGATAGTGGGGCGATGCCACCGGGGGAGGGGGGGGAGTGGGGGCGATGCCACCGGGGGAGGGGGGGGAGGGGGGGGGGCGATGCCACCGGGGGAGGGGGGGGGGATAGTGGGGCTGATGCCACCGGGGGAGGGGGGGGGGATAGTGGGGCTGATGCCACCGGGGCGACCCTGGCTCAACAGCCTATCCGGCGCATTAATCCTGACCGCCGGCCATCTGGGAGTCCAACTACCGGCAGCAATCAGTCGACTGTCGCCATCAGCCGACCGACACACAGCCCATCACAGTGCGGCCACATGGGGGAGATGAGGTGGGGGGCGTCCGTGGCAGTGGGAGAGTGGGGGCTGTCCCGAGGGATGCGCTCCTTCGGCCGCTTACAACTTGGTGCTCGGGTTCAGCGTGCCCAGTCACCTATGGCTTGTGCGGAAAAATGACCCCCAACCTCCCGTCTACATCGGCCAATGATGTGATGGACGCGTGTGTCTGGACCAATCGCTGACAAGTCCCGCCCCTCTGCGTCGTGTCTGTTATTTGACTTTACGGCCCAGCGGCCATTCAGCGAGTTGGCTTGTAGGCGACACAGCCTTTCGGTGAGTTGGAATTTCGGCAGAGGGGTCTTTCGGTTAGTTTGCTTTTAGGTGTCCCACCCATTTGGTTAGTTGCCTTTTAGGCGTCCCGCCCTTTCAGGTAGTTTGCTTTTAGGCGTCTCACCCTTTCGGTTTGTTGACGTTTCTGCTTTGTACGCTTTTGGTTATTTGGCGTTTCGGCTTCGTTTCCATTCGGTTATTTGGCTTCTACTTCTTTTCTTCGGCTTCTCGACCTTGGACGCCACGTCCGCACACGTGCGAAATGGGGTGATGCAGCTGGCGCCATTCCATTATAAAGGCTTTGTTATGGCCATGACTAGCCAGTCTGAGTGGGTTGGAGGCTTCAAGGCAGGAGAAAAGGCTTGCCCATTCCCAGACTCTACCGTCTAGTTTTCAAGCAGCTGCAGCAGATTTCTACTGTACTTCCTAATGTGTTGCTTACTGTTGCAACAGGGACTGCACTTATTCATCGATTGTTTCATCTTCTTGGCTGAGGAGCATGTGGCACTGGGATTTACTAGCATGGCTTCCCGTGAGCGCAGGTTGTTAATGAATGCCACAGTGGCAGAAGACTCCTTCATCCTGAGGGAGTTTGCATTCCTGCACATTTTGGGCATCTGGCATAGTACAGTGGTTTGGATCCTGCAGAACAAAGCCAATCCCCTACTTCCCTGGCTCCATAAATCTTGAGCTCTGCAATCACATTATCTGAGCAAATTCTCTGTTTTTTAAGTCATGACTGTTTTTAAGACCTTGCTGTATGCAAAATAGTTGATATATTCCTTGCCAGTGACAGCAATGCAAGGGCATATGATTTAGTTCAAAAAGCTGACAAATGAAAAGTCTGTGTACATTGGCAATCTGAAGTAAGACTTTTAATACTCAGACAGTGAGCTGCATTAATGGATAGAAAAATCAAGCTTCATACAATTCTCAATAAATATTTATGTTTTAGTGGAATAGAGCATGCATATAATTTAATTTCTTTGGAGACAATCCATATTTTGCACATAAAAATTGCCTTATTGATGCAAAAATTAACGCAGTTTTTTGTCAGTTTGAAGAAAATGTTTTTAAGCAGGGTTTTCTAAGAGAATCTTACTGTTATTCATCACATTTGTTTGCAGGTAAATGGTTTAACTATGGCATCATCTTTCTTGTATTGATTTTGGACCTGAATATGTGGAAGAACCAAATATTTTACCAGCCAGCGGAATATGGTCAGTATGTGGGACCTGGTCAAAAAATCTACACGGTGGAAGATATGGAGACATTAATGGATTTAAACAAAACCACTCTAAATTGGGAATGGAGGTCAACTAATATTAACACAGTGACTAACAGGACCTATGTTCATGGTGACATGTTTTTGCACAGCAGGTATACAGGTGTCAAACTTGGAGTCAAGTGTCTTGCGTTTGTCCCAAGCATCTTGGCATTTATTCTCTTTGGTTTCTTTATCTGGTTTTTTGGGAGATTCCAGAAAAGCGAATTAATTAACGATGAACAGGATAATTTGTATATAAAGATCAAAAGGAAATCACCATCTGAATTTAGCAAAGATTTAAATGATCCTGGAGAAGAAACACCAAAGCCTATGACTATAAACATTGAATCACCAATGTCCACAGGGACGGAGGTGGCCACAGTTATTGTCCACAGCACTACTCCTGCTTCACCTACTGAAGACCAGGGCACTTTCCTCAAGGATTCACAAAGCAACAGTACAGTTGACACAAAACCGCCTTCTGAACCTCTGCCCCCTCCTATATTGCCTGACCGACTGGCAAAAACAATAGCTGACCAAAATGGTGAGACGAAGACTTAAATCAAGCACATGCCTTAAGTAGGAATTTACTTTTTCATTTTTACACATTTATAGATCTTTGTACATTTTGTGTTGGTGTGTCACTTTGACTTACAAAATACTGACCTAGGTTTTAAAATAAAACAGAGTAACTAATAATGTACTGTAGGTGGTGGTTCTGCAATGGAACAAAGTCACTTTTATTTTTTAAGAAAAGCATAATGTTGTGCCTATACCTAGACATTCCTATGTAGCTTGCCTTTCGCAATAACACAAAGGTTTGTCTCAATGCTGTATTAAATTGTACTGTAATATTGTATTAATCTCTATTGAGGTTAAAATGATAAGTACTGTACATCGTGCCTTGAGAAAATTCATTTTGTATTCTATTGTCTCAAGGAAGTTTTAAAAAAAATTGTAGATTTTCACCTTCACAAAATATAAAATATTAGCAGTTCTTGAATATCTAAAGCGATTGCTTCTGAGACCATTGGGGTATACCTTGTGCTTTGCTGCATTCTTCTGAGGCAGAAAATATTGCTGGGAGTGTTAATTATGATCACTGCATAATTGGTAATGGTGTGGATAGTAGTGACGGCTGAACCACACGTGAATAAAGATTTGTTGATTAACCTCTTAATTTTGCTAAACAGGCAGTCTGCCACAGAATGCAATGATGGTTGTGGAAAGAGACACTGCTGCCCTGTGTGCACAACAGTAAATGAGTAGAATATATATTAAGAATTGCATTGTACCTCTGTATACTGAAGCACAACAACTGTCTGTATTGATATATACGTCTAGATACTCGAATAAACAGTGAAATCTTTTCACCTTGTGTTCCTTTTCTGTTTGAAGCTTCACTGAGATGATCTTTGACAGTAATCCCCAACCGGGTGGCGTCAGTAATGGCTGCCCCGCCAACAGTCTGTGTGTCCCTTCCTTCTTAGTGCTGGAGTAACTCAGTGGGTCAGCCAGCATCGCTAGATGTGCATATGGAATGAGCTACCACAGGAGGTAGTTGAGGCAAGTATTGTGGTTACATTTAAAAGGCATTTGGGCAGGTACATGAATAGGAAAGATTTAGAGGAATATGGGCCAAAGCTGAGGGATGTGGGACAAATGGGTGTAGTGTAGATGGGGCACTTTAGTCAGCATGGGTAGGGTGGGCCAAAGGCCGTGTTGCTGTGCTGTTTGACTCAGTGACTGAATCTAGCTTGGATGGGGCTTCTTGGACCATGGCCGAGTTTGGGTCGCTGGGCCTGTATCCGTGCTGTATGGATCTATGTTCCAGTGGCTTGAGGTAGCTTGTAAGAGATGCTGACAATGACACAGAGATGCTTGTGCTGGAATTCCAATCATTTTCTCCTTAGTCTTGTCAGTAGAGTGTGTTATCACAAGAACAAGTCTGTTTGAGATAAGCCACTTGGCATCTGGAGAAAGCTTTAGTGTATTTATCTGATGCTGGGATTTGAACCAGGCTATTTCACCCCTTGGTATCCACCATATCACTTTGTTTATTCTATTCTGGCTATTAAATCTTGAAGCATACACAAGAAGAGTTGTGAGGGATGATTGGAAGTGGAGTGCAGGTTAACTCTGGTATGTTTGACATTTAGATTACACAGTGGATTAGTGGGATGGTCAGCACGGTGGTGCCACGGTAGAGTTGATGTCCCGCAGCGCCAGAGACCTGGGATCGATCCCAACTACGGGTGTTGTCTGTACGGAGTTTGTATGTTCTCCCTGTGACTGCGTGGGTTTCATCTGGAAGCTATTTCCATTCACCCACCAGTTTCCTCCCACACTCCAAAGGTGCTGGCTCGTAGGTTAATTAGAAATGGTCGCTAGTGTGTAGTATAGTGCGAGTGTGCAGGGTGAGTGCTGGTCACGGGATGATCCAGTGGGCCGAAGGGCTTGTTTCCGCGCTGAATCTCTAAACTAAACTAGTGCACCTCTTTTGCCATTTGTTGATTTGCAGTCAGTTCAGGTGCTGTGGCATTCATTCACTTTTATTTTAGTATGTGTTAAATGTATGTTATTAGTTATTTTTAGCTTGTTTTATGAGGGGGGTGGGGGTTGAGGGAAACTATTTCTAATCTCTTACCTCGACGGAGATGCAATTTTTTCTGTGTTGTATCTCCATCCGCACTGCGGCCTAACATAGAGGTGTTGACGGCCTTTGCTGAAGCCCGACTTTTGAGAGCTCCACCACGGGTGCCTGCGGACTTAAAATCACAGAGCTCGTGGTCTCTAGTCACAGACCAACTTCGGGAACTCCAAGCCGCAGGAGATTCGACCGCCCCAACGCGGGAGCTTCGATCGCTGGCTGCGGAAGCTTTGATCACCCAGATGGATTGTTTGACTGCCCCGACCGTGGGAGAATAAAGAGAAAGAAAATTGGACTGTTTGCCTTCCATTACAGTGAGGAATGTGGGGAATCTTCTGTGGTGGATGTTTGTGTTGACTTTTATGTAGTTGTTATCTTGTTGCTTTTTTTTCCATATGGCTGTACGGTAATTTGCATATCACTGCACCTTAATCGGTACATGTGACAATAAAAGAACTTTGAAACCTTTGAACTTGAATGATAATTAATTTGTTTGGTTCTAGCACTGTGGAATTGGGGGGGGGGGGGGGAGGTGGGGGGTTGATGGGGGGATGGAGTGAGTGGGGGGGGGGGGGGGGGGGGGGGAAGGGGGTGGAGTGGGTGAGGGGAGGAGGGGGGATCAGGGGCGTCACAACAGGAACCCGTCAGCCACGCCTGCGCAGTTGGGGTCTATGCGCGAGTGGTGGAATATTGCGTTGGAGGACCAGGCCTCACATGTGAGAATGGGACCCAATGGGTCCCACTAGTCTAGTAATATCTATAAAATACATTGCAGTATCTCACAAAGGCTTCCCCAGCCGCATCTTCCAAAACTATATCCAGTGCCAGGAGGAAGGATGGAAGAGCAGATACATGGCAGTGCAACACTTACAAGCTCCATCCAAACTTTGAAACATAAAGTTATTTCTTGAAAAATCCTGGAACTCTATACCAAACACCATTATCAAATCATAGAAAATCAAATCATAGAACATTAGTCAGTTCGCTGCAACATTTTCAGGAACAATTAGGGATGACACTAGATGATGAATGCACCAATTAAGTCTACACCCTTCCAAAGTCAAATAGAAATGTCTATTGTATGTCCATAATGGTTATTGCACTGTTGATATTTAGGTAACAAACATGTATTTAACCAAAACACTTGAGTCTGAACCACAATTACTTACTTGTGTGTAAAGACATATCAGGACATATGAATGAGTTTGTTCAGAAATTTGGATTTAACTTTAAAAATTATTCCAGGCATGTGTTGGCCAGTGTTGGCCATGACCAGGTTACCAGAGAGCCAGATGATGATATTCAGATATTCCAATGGGTGCTTATATGTCCAATACTGCTGATATTACCAAATGGCAAGCCTGAAAGACATCTGGCCAATGATTGGCACCTTCCATGGACCTTAATTAAAAGGGGCCTAATCATTGTGAACAAAGCTTTCACTTATTTTTAACAAAATGTGGGTATCAATGGCAATGCTAGTATTTAATACCTATCTTTATTTGTCTTCAAGTTTAATTTAGTTTAGTTTATTGTCACGTGTACAGAGGTACAGTGAAACACTTTTGTTGTGGGCTAACCAGTCAGTGGAAAGACAAGGAGGTGATTGTGAGATATTTTCTTGAACTTATATATGACAATTTAATGCTGTCTTTTGAGCAATGGAGCGATAATACTTTAATGTCGTGGAAGCTGACGTGCAGACTGTAGTGTTCCTGCTTTGTGGTATAGTGAATGGATTTGCAAGTTGAATAATGCACAGGTTGTTGGTCCATTTTACAAGGATTCTAGGTCTTGCCATCGACAGTTAAGGGCCTGTCCCACTTGGGCGACCAAATCCGCGAGTTCTGGTGAGTTTGCCCCCGACTCACACTCGCAGCATAGTCGACACGAGGTCTTTGTAACTCTCCTTCAAGCTCGAGAGTGGTCTCTGCGTACTCGAGGCCTCAGCTAGGTCACGGCGGTTTTTTCAATATGTTAAAAAATGCCCATGAGTAAAAAAGGGTTGCCATGGGAAAAATGTATACTTTATTATTCATAAGTTTAGTCGTAGTAGGTTGTAGTGGTGGTAGTAGGTCACAGTAAGTCAGCATGTTGGTTGTAGGTAATCGAGGGTAGTCGAAGGTAGTCGTAGATAGTCTTCATCATAGTCGAAGGGAGGTCGAAGGAGGTCACCTTCACTCTCCACTATTCGGTGTCCAATTTTCCCGAAGTTAGTCGTAGGTAGTCGTAGCTAGTCGAAGCTGGTCTTCAACATAGTCGAAGGAGGTGGAAGGAGGTCTTCTACATAGTCGAAGGAGGTCTTCAACATGTCATTTTTTCAAACTCTTCTAAACTCTCCAATTAGGTCGCCCAAGTGGGACAGCCCCTTTACTTGAAAGTTCAATTGCAATGGCCGATCACAGATTAGAAAACACATTCGAATACCAATAAAATTAAGTCTGTCAACCTATCAGTAGTATACTTTAGTTCTTTAAAAGCCCCCTGCAGGCCATATGGCCCATTATAGTTCGGTCAGTTATGTGAAAGAGTTATCCATTTATTTCAATTTTTCTTTCTCAGTTATTTTAAATGGCAATGTTCTTTATTCTGTGCATTGCAATTTTAATACATGAGCATCTAATACGATCTTGTGCTGTTGATAACGTCAATGTATTGCAATAAAAACTGTTATCTTTTCTGAAGCATCTGAATATTATATTTTATTTAGTCTTTTACTTACTTGCACAGGAATAACTAACCTCTTATTTTTCTGATATTGTAACTTTGAGTATAAATTAATGATCACTTTCCCTTTCTACGAGTCATCTAATCAAATTAGAGGTGTAGCACAGTGCAGTAACTGAAAGCAAATTCCATCAAATTAGATAATTATAGGGTTCTTTGGTTCGAAAAGCATCCAAATTAATTTGAGTATGCATTAGTTTTCTTGTACAGAGTTCTGTGCAGCAGACAGGGTAAGGAATGCTATCAGTCTTACAGCTGCCTGTTAGTTATGCCACAAGCAATCTTTATCAGTTCTGCAACTGCATCCAACTGCAGTTTGCATGCTTAATCCCTGCTAATCTGGTTAAAACCAACTTGGTTTATCAAATCAGTTTTTTCTCTTGAATTCATCGTGGTAATGGCCAAATTTCTGCCTGATTTAAGATGATTTACAAAGACATTATATAAATCCCCAGAAACACGCAGTCAAGGAGCTAAATTCTGCCTAAAGAATTGTCGACTTTTTGACAATTATTCAATAATTGTTGATTTTGTTGCAACTAGCTACAATAATTATATTGCATTTTATATTTACCGTCCAGATGAAGGACCTTGAATTGAAATGTTGACTTCCATTTACTTCCACAGATGCTGCCTGACCCGCTGAGGTTCCTCCAGCAGCTCTCCTTTTTTTGCATATACAGTGTATTCAGAAAGTATTCAGAACCCTTCAAATTTTCCACACTTTGTTACGTTACAGCCATATTCTAAAATGGTTTATAAAAATGTTTTATCATCAATCTATACACAATACCCCATATTAAAAAAACGAAAACAAGTTTTTAGAAATTTTTGCAAAGTAATTAAAAAGAAATAACTGAAATATCACATTTACATAAGTATTCAGACCCTTTTACTCAGTACTTTGTTGAGGCACCTTTGGCAGCGATTACAGCCTCAAGTTACAGCCTCAAGCTTGGCACACCTGTATTTGGGTAATTTCTCCCATTCTTCTCTGCAGATCCTCTCAAGCTCTGTCAGGTTGGATAGGGAGCGTCGATGCACAACTATTTTCAGGTCCCTCCAGAGATATTCGATCGGGTTCATGTCGCGTGCTCTGGCTGGGCCACTCAAGGACATTCACAGACTTGTCACGAAGCCACTCCTGTGTTGTCTTGGCTGTGTGCTTAGGGTCGTTGTCCTGTTGGAAGGTGAATCTCCGCCCCACTCTGAGGTCCAGAACGCTCTGGAGCAGGTTTTTATCAAGGATCTCTCTATACTTTGCTTCGTTCATCTTTCCCTCGATCCTGATGAGTCTCCCAGTTCCTGCCGCTGAAAAACATCACCACGGCATGATGCTGCCACCACCGTACTTCACTGTAGGTATGGTCTTAGTCAGGTGATGAGCGGTGCCTGGTTTCCTCCAGACATGACACTTGGCATTCAGGCCAAAGAGTTCAATCTTGGTTTCTTGGTTTCATCAGACCAGACATTCTTGTTTAGGTGCCTGTTGATAAACTCTAAGTGGGCTGTCATGAGCCTTTTACTGAGGAGTGGCCTCCGTCTGGCCACTCTACCATAAACGCAGATATAGTTGTTGTCCTTCTGGAAGTTTCTCCCATCTCCACAGAGGAACTCTGGAGCTTTGTCAGAGTGACCATCGGGTTCTTGGTCACCTACCTGACCAAGGCCCTTCTTCCCCGATTACTCAGTTTGGCCGGGCGGCCAGCTTAATGAAGAGTCCTGGAGGTTTCAAAGTTCTTCCATTTAAGAATGGCGGAGGCCACTGTGCTCTTCGGGACCTGCAATGCGGTAGAAATTGTTTTATACCCTTTCCCAGATCTGTGTCTCGACACAATCCTGTCTCGGAGGTCTACGGACATTTTCGTCTTCGAGGCTTGGTTTTTGCTCTGACATGCACTGTCAACTGCGGGACCTTAAATAGACAGGTGTGTGCCTTTCCAAATCATGTACAATTAATTTAATTTACCACTTGTGGACTCCAATCAAGTTATAGAAACATCTCAAGGATATTCAATGGAAACAGGATGAACCCAAGCTCAATTTTGAGAGTCATCGCAAAGGGTCTGAATAATTATATAAATGTGATATTTCAGTTATTTCTTTTTAATTACTTTGCAAACATTTTTAAACCTGTTTTCAATTTTATATTGTTTATTGTGTGTAGATTGATAATACAAAAAATGAATTTTAACTGTTTTAGAATAAGGCTGTAACAAAACAAAATGTGAAGGGGTCTGAATACTTTCTGAATGCACTGTAAATACAGTATATCTCCTTTGCGAGAAAGTAGTAGCACCCAGATATTTTCCTCACAATCCGAATTATTTAACTTCGGATTGTGAATATAAATACCCCAGTTATCATGGTGGTAGATTTGAACTTATGGCTCGTATCAAAGGTTGAGGCAATAGATACAGGCTGTATGGTCTTGAGAGGTCTCCTATGGTTGTGAGAGGTCTCCAAAGAGTCATAGTGTCTTTCTGCTCGCCGCTGAATTTTCAACATGTTGAAAATTTTGGCGACCTATGACGGGTGCCAGCAGTCGACAGTGGGACAGGCCCTTAAAGACTCAACTTGTCAGTCTGTATAAATGTCTTGAATTGGGAAGACAAACATAAAAAGCATAAGGTGCAGAAGATTTTAGATTCAGTGGCTTTAACACCTTATTTCAAATTTTAAGTTTTGAACATTAATTGTTGGTCTTTACTTTCTGGGAAGCAGTTTGAAACATTTCAGGAAGATGTAGTAAATGGCTACTAAGATTTCTATTCAAAATAATTCCATTTTGTGCTATTTCAGAGATGTGGTGTCTCTTGCATCTCGCAACAATCACTGCACTCAGCCACATACATGTATTGCCAAATACGATGCACCTAAAGACATTTTAGTAACCCTGATGGGATTGTATATCAATCCAAATATATATTTATAATAATTTAAAGTATGAACATTTTCACTATTAAAATGTTATGATATGGATAAAACATAAAAATAAAACATCCAACTTCCTACTCATCATACTGATGCAGCATTACATTTTTTTCTAAAATGGCATTATGTCTACATTGTCTGTCTGCACTGCTGACAAGATAACTACCTTCAGAAGCAACAGAAAATGCTAATGGATTTTTATGCTCTTGAAACGGGTTTTAATAACTTCAGTATCTAAGCTTCCCACATTTATATCTTTCATGTTGGAAATTTATTCTCTGCTATGACAAACTAAAACACCAAAAGTGTTCAATTCTGACAGATTTATTGATGAACTTTGCTGAATGAAAATCATAAACTGGATGAGCAAACTGAACTTGATTTAATGAAAACACTGATACAGAATCGGCTTCAAATGCTGTCCGCTCATACATCTCAAACCTTTTAAATCTCAATATATAAAACAGTGAAGAGCTTACATTTTGTGTGGGAAATTCATGTTTGAATTAATGCTCCCATATTTTTGCTGAAATTTATTACTGGTTGGTTGATCAGTAGAAGTCATAGAGTGATACAGTGTGGAAACAGGCCCTTCAGCCAAACTCACCCACACCGGCCAAAACGTCCCAGCTACACCAGTCCCAGCTACCTGTGCTTGGTCCAGATCCCTCCAAACCTGTCCTATCCATGTACCTATCTAACTGTTTCTTAAACATTGGGATAGTCCCAGCCTCAACTACCTCCTCTGGCACCTTGTTCCTTACACCCACCACCCTTTCTGTGAACAAGTTACCCCTCAGATTCCTATTAAATCTTTTCCCCTTCACCTTGAATCTATGTCCTCTGATCCTAGATTCCCCTATCTGGGCAAGAGACTCTGTGCATCTACCCGTCTATTCCTCTCATGATTTTATACACCTCTATAAGATCACCCCTCATCCTAATGCTCCAAAGAATAGAGACCCAGCCTACTCAACCTCTCCCTATAGCTCACACCCTCTAGTCCTGGAAACATCCTCATAAATCTTCTCTGAACCCTTTCAAGCTTGACAATATATTTCCTATAACATGGTGCCCAGAACTGAACAAGATATTCTAAATCCAGTCTCACCAACGTCCTTATACAACTGCAATCTGACCTCCCAATTTCTATACTCATTTTCAAATTAACAATCAAGGTCTTAAAATGAAAGGAAAAGACTAAAACTGTGATTTGAAGACAGCATTTCAGAATCTTTTTTAAGGGCTGGAGTTATCATCAGTTTATAAGCACTCCCTGTGTTCCGTGGTACATGGTTTACCAAAATTAAAAACAGGATGTGCGAGTAGTGGAAGAGAAGGTAAAATATTAATCTTGCAACGGAAGTATAGCCAATTTCTGAAATAGATGGCATCACTTAAATGGTTGATCACTTCTCCTGAAGACTCTGATTTAATCTCTTCCTGGCCTCTTGATCTGTCTCAACACTTTTGGAGCCAAGTATTATTTTGTGATGACTGGCAGCTTTGCTTGGATATTTTCAAGCCTGTTATATGAAAACTGTTCAAATATATCACTCAAGATTGTGAACTTTTCTCATCTTACATACGACTGGAGTAAGAAGAAAAGCCAATGAAGATAAAATATAAACACAGTTTGGGAGACAAATGAAACATTTGTTTTCATTAAAATCTTGACACGAAAGTGATATTATACCAAATAAACTTCCATGATAAAACAAAATGGAGATATAAGATGAATATAAAATACAAATTAAAAAATGTATTCAACTCAATTGGGTAGATCATTGTATCTAATGAATTTGTTTGGACATATATAATGTCTAAAAATTATTTCTCTCCATCCGTTTCATGGCACATGAAAGATCTGGGATCTAACATCAATTGGTTCTCCTTCCGCAGACCCTGCCTGGCCTGCTGAGTGTCTTTGGTATTTTCTGTTTTGTTTCACATTTCCAGCTTTCTGGAGTTCTTTGATTTCAAATTATACTTGAATGCTCTTTTTTGCTTGCCCTTCATTTTGAAACATTGCATTTCTTTCCTTGTCACCTTTGTGTTATTAAATTTCAGAAATGCAGCCTCTACTCACTGGAGTTTAGAAGGTTGAGGAGGGGACCTCATTGAAAGGCATAGATAGAGTGGATGTTTCCACTGGTGGGAGAGTCTAGGACCAGAGGTCATAGCCTCAGAATTAAAGGGCACTCTTTTAGAAAAGAGGTGAGGGTAGTCAAAGGGTACGTAATCTGTGGAACTCATTGCCACAAAGTGCTGAGGGGGCCAAGTCAGTGGATATTTTAAGGCAGAGATACACAAATTCTTGATTAGAATGGGTGTCAAGGGTTATGGGGAGAAGGCAGGAAAATGGGATTAGGTGGCAAAGATCAGCCATAATTGAATGTGTAGGAAGGAACTGCAGATGCTGGTTTAAACCGAAGATAGACAAAAAAAAAGCTGGAGTAACTCAGCGGGACAGGCAGCATCTCCAGAGAGAAAGAAAGGGTGACATTTCGGATCAAGACCCTTCTTCATATAGCTTGTTCTTCATCTTAACAGAAAATTGCTTGCCTTCCTACTTGCAACTTGGATGTTACTTTCTATGAGGTAGACACTCTGTAAAATGACAATTCCTACACAGGCACTTACCTGGGTCTCTCTGGGGAAGTCCAAGGTTGCTGTGGTTGAAGCCAATGGCTATGACTATCCAGTTCCGCTCCTGTAGGCTCCTCGTGGAGCAACATGATGTTAAGCAGAAGTCCCATCTCTCAGACTGGTGGCCCTGCCTGCTGAATCAGTATGGACTTAAATCTGACACATGGAAAGCAAGATTGCATCCGCTGTTGATCTGTTGTGGTGGTGGACAAATTGAAGTGTGTCCAAGTCCTTATTAAAGCAGACATCGTAACCAACCTCTTAAAGCAGTTCATCATTACTGAACACAAGTTCGTACATTTGGTGGTCATTAAGGCGTGTCACTTTGTTCTTCTTGAGCGGTATTGTTATCTGGAGATTGAAATTGTGAACCATGAACGAATATCCACCAAACCCTCAATGAACTGCCATGCCAAAATGATTCTTTTAACTTCTGTTTCCTATCAAGTTAAATGGGTCTCTGAACATAATTTGTTAATTTTTTCCCCGATTTAGCTTATTGGCGAAATTAATTTTAAATCTTGCTGGAGAGATTTAATATGTTTTTATTGTTATTTTATTGCTTTTGATGCCACAGCCCTCCCACATTCCCTCATGCGAGCCGCATAACGAGCAATTCAAATCCACTAAATGTGTGGTTTCATATATCTCTATGTGTAGCTGAAAGGATTTTGAATGATTCACTGGATAAAGTGTTCTCACGTATTATTTTCAATAAAATCTCATACTTGATGCCCCACTGTGTCACCTGACTTGTAAAGGCTGCTGATAGCTGATTCAGTGTTGTTTTGAGCTGTGCATCCCTTTCAGCAAGTGCTGACCATCTCGTGCTCCGTAAGAAAGTTCACTTCTATTCCCAAGTCCCAGCAGGGTAGCCTCTGGGTATTTAGATCATGAACAGCCTTGACAGCATGAAAATATTTTCACATGTCTTGGCCATCAGTGAATTGCATGATCTCCTGTCCTCTATCCATTCACTAGCTAGTCGGCAGGTCCGTTTTCTGCTGGATCACAGCCTTCTGAGGTCTGTAGAGCTGCTACCTTTCCCTTGAAGATTGGAAAAATTTCCAAACTAAGAATGCTTAGCATTTATGATTAATTAGCTCTACGCACACAGACCTATCCATCTTCATCAAATCAGTCTTCAAGTTTTCAAATTTTACAACTAAGGGTTTCTCGACAAGTGATAATGATGGTAGACTAGGGCAGTGCAAACACCGAGGACACTGGGTTCCTGATGTTTGGAGGCATCACATTGTCTGTGAGATGCTGTCATAGAAGCACTCATTTTGTCGGGTCCTTGGAATCTTCAACATCAGTTTTCCTCTGCCAATATTGCTGTTGTCACGGTTGTTTTTGGAGCCTAGCTGGTGAAGAGAACATTTAGGTAGTAGTCAGTCCAATAGTCATTGGTGTCTGACATTGTGCAGCACAGCCTTGAGGCTAACCATAGGCAATTATATAAACTAACAGGCTTGTGTCTATATCAGTAGGTATGAGGTCTTGTGCTTTTCTCCATGGTGAAATAGGATGTTAGGTATTATCATGCTTCTAGTTATTTTTGTTTGGATGAGGACATAGTAGAAATTAGCTTTCCCTATTCCCTCCTTGCCAGAGGATCAAGTCTGATTCTGCCATTGGGGTCACTCAAGGAGAGATCTGTTTATTTTCCCTCGTGTGCAGGGCATGGTTTTCAAGATCAACTTGTCCATGGGAGAACTATTGTGGACCAGGCCACAGTTAATCACAGCATCCAGATCACTTGGGAAGGTGGGCCACAGAATGGCAAATAGAATTTAAGTCTGAAAAATGTGAGGCGTTACCCTTTGATATGTCGAACCAGGGCAGGGCTTACACCATCAATGGAGTGCGTTGCATGGCTTCCTGAAAGTAGTGAACCAGATGGACAGAGAGAGCTGAGAAAGCCTTTGGTACACCTGCCTGCATTAGGTATACAAGTTGGAACATTATGATGCAGTTGTGCAAGTCATTGGCGAGACCACACTTGTGCACCTCTGGTTACCCAGCTATAGGAAGGATGTCTTTAAGTTGGAAAAGGTGCAGGAGATATTCATCAGGAAGTTATCTGGACTTGCAGGTTTGACATAGGGAGATAATTTGACATAGGGGCTTGTAGGTTTGACATAGGTTTAAGTTGGTGCTTTTTACTTTGGGTTATAAAATGCTGAGTGGCATCTGGAATGAGCTGACAGATGTAGCTAGTTCAAAGTCAAGTTCAAGTTCAAGTTCATATTTATTGTCACATGCACCAATTGGTACAGTGAAATTTGAGCTATAGAAGTGGATACAATCACGATTAGATATTTGGACAGATATATGGATAGGAAGGGACTCGAGGGACAAATGCAGGCAAATGGGACTAGTCAAACATGCCAACTTGCTCACCATGGACAGGATAGGCTACATTTTACCCTATTACACACAATTACATCCACCCACTGCCCTCCATGCCTTCTCTGCTATTTAAATTAATTTGCTTTCTCTCTCAGTTCAAGTGTTTAAACCAGAAATGTTTACTTCCCATAGATGCTGCTTGACTGCACAAGTACTTCAAGCATTTCTGTTAGGGTTGCAGATTCTGACAACTTCACTTTTATTTGTTTTCCAATTCAGCTGCATTTCTGATCTGAGCCATGACTGATCCAACAGCATTTGCTGTCATTTTCCTTTTGGAATGGAACCAAGCTTTGCTCATCAAGTTTCATAAAGGAACAACACAACCAGAAAGGGTTTAAATCCCTCTCCTTTCCCTGTCCAGATACCATAGTGCCAGCTCCTTTTATATCAGTTTAATGCAGTTTTGTGCTACTGGCAGATGCTTGCTAAGGAGCGGATTGAGGCTTGTAAAGTTACTTTCAGATCGGATTCTGCTGCCAACAAGCAATGGAAACTTCAATCCATCAATCTGGGCTGGAATGGAATCCAGGTCCCAGAGACAACAAGCCCTGCCTGAAGCACTGCAGCACCCAGTCCTCCTGAATTTTAAAGCAGCATCATATGGCACACTGGTGTTGCAGCTGATCTAAATGCAGTTCAATAACCTCATCTGATGCAATAAATGCTTTGTGTTTGTTTATTTGTTGCTCATATACACTAATGATGTCACCATGGATTATGTTTCCTTTAGGCAATTGGTCCCTTCCACTGCTTTCTCAATGATGTCAATGTATCTCAATAACTTGTTGAAGACAGGTGCTTTCTTGTGAGATGGATCAGATCAATTTGGCATACGCTGAAGCATTTGGACAAGAAATGCATTACAGATAGCAGCTGCACCTGAACACTCAAGGGTCAACTTTTGCTAATTATGCTCATAAATTAAAAAATAATCAAAGCCTACCAACACCTTTGCTTCATCAGAAGACTGAGGAAATCTGGCATGTATCCAACAACTCTTACCAATTTGAACCTATGGTGCAGATACACCAGAGAAAACATGCTATTTGGATGAATCACAGCTTGGTATCGCAACACAAGAAATTGCAGACAGTTGTGAACGCAGTCCATTCCATCGCACAAACCAGCCGCCCCACCCTCTTCCCCCCACTGACACCATCTACACCTCATGTTGCCTTAGGAAAGCAATCTATATAATAGGAACCACTCCTGTTGTACCCCAGTCATTCCACCTTCACTCTCCCGCTGGGCAGGAAAAATAAAAGCTTGAAATCACGCAACTCTAGATTCCAGCATAGCTTCTTCATGCCGTTTTCAAAATATTGAACAGACCTCTAATATGTAAATGATAAATTCCCGATCTGCCACTCTACCTCATTGCTGCTCTTGCACTTTGTTATCTGCATTTTCTCTGCAGCTATAACACGATATTCTGCATTATGTATTATATTCTGATTTTTATATACATTCCATTGACTTTGATAAATTGAATCTCAGATGCAGAGTACACTATACACTGAACAATTCTAGAGAGCATTTAGCTCCAATATATGGTGATGAATTTCAAACCAACCATCTCTATCCATAATATATTTCATACTACGTTTTGATTGTTAATCATGAGACATCTCATAAGACATAGAGCAAAATTAGGCCTTACAACCCTTTGAATCTAGACCATCGTTTGATCATGGTTGATCTATTTTTTCCTCAACCCCTTTACCCTGCTTTCTCCCCATAACTTATTATGCCCTTACTAATCACAAACCTATCAATCTCTGCTTTAAAAATACCCAATGTCAATTTGCATAAAAACATAGAAAATAGGTGCAGGAGTAGGCCATTTGGCCCTTGGAACCAGCACCGCCATTCAATATGATCATGGCTGATCATGCAAAATCAGCGCCCCGTTCTTGCTTTCTCCCCATATCCCTTGATTCCGTTAGCTCTCAGAGCTATATCTAACTCGATATGCACTTTTGTCCCCTTTATGATATGTTGGGAGCAAAAATGTAATGTGTTTCCATGACTCAGCATATAGTGGCACTGCAATGATGATAATTTTTGACAGCACAGACTCCTTACCTATGCACTCCAAGCTGTAAGATACCTGGTGTAACTAGGCTGTGAAATGCTGGGCTGGCTGGGGATAACTTAGCCATGAAAAAGGGAAGTTCACGGAGGGCTTCATAAAATTTAAGGGGGGATATTTTCAATTACGGAGAGAGAATAAGATTGGGGATTTGGGATGGGGCAAGAGTTGGTGATCTCAAGTTGGCCATAATGTTCTCAAGATATCCAAAGTAATGTTCCTGTTCACACTTGTTCTGATGTAGTGGCCACTGGAGTGCAAATCCTTTCTAAAATGGTTAAAGCGTCAAATGTCCATCCGTCATATTTATTCTGTTAATGAGCAGAGGCTTGCAAATTCCAAATGATCTAATTTCCTTCCAAGCTAGGCTCTTGTCTAATCAACAAGCCTGAGCCAACCCCTGCGATATGATTTTACAATTTCAGAAGTGAATCTTTTACTGCCTTGGGAATTTTCTTTCAGACTGAACTACCAATAAAAAATCCCATCATTAGGAATCATATGTTTAATTCCAGAGTTAATAGGCTGCACTGCACCAGAATTTTTGGGCCATTCATTGTGCAAGCTTTGCGTTTGCCCCTTGTCATACGTACATAAACCCTAATGCTTTTCCAATCTAAGCAGTCACTACTTTCAGTTTCAGGAGAGATTTGTCCTTACTGTAGTTATCTCCAACTTCAGCTACGTTGCATAGGAAATTATTTGTCAGACTTGATGGAGATAAAACAACTAGATTACAAAGTTAAAATGTCAGCCAACACTGGACTTTAACTTGGCTCTAAGATGGAAATCCTACTTGCGTTGTTGAACCTGCCGGTGATTTTCTTTACCTTTTTCATCCACATTCTTTGAAGACTCAACATTTCACGATGATATTCTTTTTATTCCTGAAGCTCACCAATATTTCTAATTATTATATGTAAAGTGACACTTATAATTTGCACATTTTATTTATATTTGAATCTTGGTTAAAAAAAAAAACCCTGAATAGATTGCCATAATAAAATATTATTTTCACCACTGATTCATTTCACAAATTAGTCACTGAAATGCTGGAATCTTAAGGGAAAAAAAAGCATTGAGCTGGAGTAACTCAGCGGCTCATGCAGCATCTCTTGAGAACATGGATAAGGCTCCGACCCAACACAGCGCTTATCCATGTGCTGGCTGACGGCTGAGTCATCCAGTACTTTGAGTTTTTTTTTTCATTTCGCAAAATACCATACTTTGTCAGTTCCAATTAATGTGTGACATCCTCTACTTAATTTCTCCTTCTGACAAATGTTCTTCATCTAATTTCCTATAAATTAACTTCAGTTTATCCTTGTTTACTGTCACAAAACCACCATAATTCTACTCTCCATAACTCAGCTGATTCATGGAAAAAATTGTTAATCTAGTGCAGATGTCTCGCCAAGAACAAAATGTGCACAAAGTCAGCTCCACACTCAGCAGCTGGGCACTGCATCACAATAAAACATTTTGCTTGCATCCCATCACATTGCGAGGACTAGAATAAACGCTACCCATGCAACAACTGTCAAAGCTGTCTGACATCTGGAAATACTAAATCAATTAAAAGTTAATAAAATTATTAAAACATTTTTTTAAAATTAGAGAAATACCTTTAAGCACAAAATCTATCGAAGCTTTTTTGTTTTAAAAAACAAATCCCTTACAACCGTTCTCCTCTGAAATCAATGGACGAAAATTCCTTTCAGATCATTATGGTGCTGGATCTTCAAGTGGATTTATCCCAATTATACTTCCCTTTGGGAGTAAGCCCAAGAGAGAAATGATGGGATAACCAGCATCATAGCAAAGTTGGAATATTGCTGGTAAATAGCTGACACCATCACTCCAAAGGGGTGTTAATGGGCATATGAGAGAAAATAGGTTACTGGGAAATGTGAGGAAATTAGTGTAATGGGAAACATTGTATGAAACACACCTTATTGCAAATGTGTGCAGTATTTTTCCAATGCATGATATGAGTTTGTAAGGAAGTGTCTCGTGTAAAAAGATTATTTTAACTTCTGATGATAAATCCAAAATATCTAGCAATCTCAGTGCCAAGGTTAATGAGTAGTGAATGTTAATGTAGACAGAAAATGAAAAATGATTTCTCAAGCAATATGTTCACCTTATTCGCAGAGTAGGTGTTATTTAAAAAAAGATAGTTCACCTGAGGAATAATTTTGGTATGAGCCATTATCCCAAAAGAAACAAGTTTCTGATAGATCCTGTGTCCAGCAATCATTGAAAAAAAAAACATTGATGTGCAAGATTTTTAATTGAGTCATGGTTACAGATCTACATGTAATAATTACTTTATTTGAGAATGGAGGTGTAATTATGAACTGATTTGTGAAGTGATTTATTCACATTTCAATATAAGAAGAAACTGGTAAAAACTTTAACTCGCTGAAGTGAATACTTTCTGCAAATATTTTAATGGACAATGAGGAGATGGAACGGAATAGAGACGGAATATAGGAGGAGACATTAAACTTAGCAACATAGTGTCAGGACAATAATCTCTCCCTCAATGCCAGCAAGACAAAGGAGCACGTTATCAACTTCAGAAAGCATGGTGGGTGTACATGCCCCAATCAGTATCAATGGTGCCAAAGTTGAAATGGCTGAGAGCTCCAGGTTTCTTGCCGTTAATACTACGAATAATTTATTGTGGACCAACCGCACTGATGTGACAACCAACAAGGCACACCAATGCCTCTATTTCCTGAGGAGACTGAGGTAATTCAATATGTCTCCAATAATTGTATAAACTTCTGCAGATGTACCACAGAAAGAATACTGCCAGGTTGCATCACAGCTTGGTTGGGAATAGCTCTGCCCAAGACTGCAAGAAATTGCAGAGAGTTGTAAATGTAGCCAAGTCCATCACATAGGCCAGTCTTCAACCATTGAATCCATCTACACTTCACGCTGCCTTGCTATAGGAGCCAACATAATCAAAGACTTGTCCCACCCCAGTCATTCCTTTTTCTCCCTGCCCCCATATGGCAGACGGTACAGAAGCTTGAAAGTGCACACCACCAGACTCAGGAACAGCATATTCCCTTCTGTTATCAGGCTTCTGAATGGTCCTTCTAGAAGATAAGGCAATATCCAATTCAACTCTGCCCCCATTGTGGACATTTATCTGTGGAACTGATGCACTACGATGCTGAGAACTGTATTCTGCACTCTTTGCTCTATCTATTGCACTCGAGTTTGGCTTGATTGTATTTATGTATGGGATATCTTATCTCTTTGTATTGCATGGAAAACAGTGTTTTACGATACCTCGGTACACGTGATAATAATAAACTTTTTTTTTTTTTAATTAAATTGTAAATACCAGACTATATTACAATACAAGAGAATTACATCTTCACATTCCTATAATAGGAAATAGTAAGATTAAATGAGAACTCACCAGTTTGAAGTTTGATCTGTATTTTATGAGGAGTTACGATGAGGGATTACATGAAGAGCCCGCTCAGCACGCATGCGCGGCATACTTCAAAGCAGCGGTGTGGAATCACAGATAGACACAGTTATTGAAGTAAACATAGGAAAGAAAAGGAGACATCAGTTTATCAGTTTGACCCATATTATTGAGGGTGGGAGCCATCTCGAAATGGTTTGGCTCGTCACCCGACCATAAGGTTTTTTATGACTGACCCACAAGGCTTTTCATCTCCCTCGAATATTTTTGGTTGTGTCTATGTAGGATAGTAGGTGGGTCATGGCACATAACCGTGGTTCTGGCGGGTAAGCCCGGAATTCCACGACTGGATTAGGTGCTCCTGGTCTGCTCTGTTTGATCATTCCCTGGATAACAACAGAGATCTGGTCTGGAGCTGTGAGCATGCTGTCCAGTCGCAATAGGTGTAGTGACTGGACCCTCTGTGCAGGTACAAGTGCCATCAACATGAGTGTTTTGAGCATAGATTATTCCAGGTTGAGGGATCTGGCTGGTGGCCATCCCCTGAGGTACGTCAGGACGAAACTGACATCCCATGTATGGGTGTACCTTGGTCTAGGGGGTTAGAGTTGTAAATACCCTTCATTAGTTTGAACACCAGCGGGTGGGACCCCATGGCCTGTTGTCCTGGAGCTGGTTTTAAATAGACAGACAGGGCACTCTAGCTGTGTTGACGGCTCTGGAGCTGAGTCCTTCATCGTGGTGAAGGCTCGCCAGGAATTCCAGTACGTTGGTAACTGTAGCGGTTGAGTAGGTGGTCCCTGTATCCAAGCAGTACTTCTCCCATTTTTTGATGCTGGTCAAGTGCTGTTTTTTAGTGGATGGTCGGAGGGATGCTGACATGGTGTCGACGGTTTGTTATGATAATCCCAGTCCCAGAAGTGGTTTGTGCAGAATCTGCTACCCAGGAGTTTGATTTTTTCATGGCACGGATGGCTTGTGCCCGACACTGGGTGTTAATAACTCTGGGTCACTGGGGAATACCATCAGAGTTTCAACAACCATGTCATGGAGTATTGGGAACCATGGCTGCGTAGGCCAGTCGGGTACTATCAAAATACCTGAAGCAGAGTCCAATTGCATTGTGCGTAATCCTCCACTGATGAGGCAGAAGGGAGGAAATGCATAGAAGAAGAATTTCCCAATCCAGCGCAAACGCATCTACTGCTGCTGCCTCAGGGTCTGGTTCCCAAGCGACATACATAGGTACCTGGTGATTTAGCCTTGATGCAAATAAATCGATATCTGGCGTGCCATATTGCTTGATAACTTTTGCAAATTTTTTGGGGTTTAACATCCATTCGATGTTGTCATTAAATTTTACGTGACCTGGTGTCTGCCACTGTATTTAGCTTACCTGGCAGGTAAGTTGCTGATAGCCAAATATGTCTTTTGACACACCATTGCCAAATTGTGTTGACCAACTTGTCGCATGATACCGATTTTATGCCGCCCATATGGTTAATGTAGGCCACCATCGTAGTATTATCTATTTATAACCGCACATGCAAGTGATGCATATTTGTGCATATGCTTTAAACCATAAAAATCATCCAACATCTCTAGATAATTAATGCCCAGTGTAAGTGGTAATGATGACTGGGTTAGTCCATCTATTACCTGTGCTGGATATAGAGTTAGTTGCTCCCCAGCCTTGAGCACTGGCATCTGTTTGGATAACTAACGTAGGGTTAGTGATGATAATAGGGCTGAAAAACTATGCCAAACGTTTTTTGCCCACCACTGTAGTTCTGATATTGCTTCAGTGGGTAACTTCATGACACGATCATAACGACCTGTATGTCGTTTTTGGTGCCTGTACCTTTGCTCTTTGTAAGATTTGACAGTGCAAAGGTCTGAATTGTGTAGCCGGAAATGCTGCTACCATTTTCCCAATTACTCTGTTACTTGTCGAATAGTTGGTAGTTCGTTGACCATTAAATTGTTGCATGATTGTGCCAATTCAACTATTTTGTCTCTTGGCAATGTTACAGTCACGTAGACTGAATTAATTGTGAAGCCCAAGTAGTCCATAATTGTGGATGGCTTCAACTTAGATTTATCTGGATGTAAGACAATCCCAGGTTTTCGAATAACTGTTTGGTAGCTGATACAGCTAACATAGTCAATTCCATGGTCTTGCCTACCATTTAAGATATCATCAAGATATGCCATGACAATATGTTTTTGTCTTCTGAATATTGCCAGAGCTGGTTTTAGTGTCTTGGTGAACAATCTTGGGCTGATGTGAACCCATTGGGTAACGCTTTAAACTGCTATAGCTGCCCCATCCAGGTAAATTTCAGGTATCTACGATGATCCTTGTGAATGGTACTAAATAGTAAACATCTTTAAGACCAATGCTTGCCATGAAGTATCCTTTGGAAATTAGTTGTTTGGCAGTAACAACCGTTTCCATTTTGAAATGTATATACTTAACAAACATGTTTAGTGAAGTTAAGTCAATGATGATGCCGCGCATGCGTGCTGAGCGGGCTCTTCACGTAGTCACTCACGTGACTCCGGTGTAAAATTGGTATTTTGTTGAACAATTTCATTAGAAGCTGTGACTTAACACTTTTTCTGACCACACATCCCAACTCCTTCCTAAAATCCATTCACATGGTTTTGGAAATGAGAATGCATGGTTGATGCAGAATTAAATTGCTGCTAAACATTAGACTGATTTATGTTGTGTATTTGTATTCAACAAGAATTCGGCTGAGATTGCAGGAACTCTATTAGCTGTGACCTTTATTACTGTTAGTAAAAGATGACATTCATTGCTTTCTCCTCACTGCCTTTAAATGTGGGCCCCAAGGGCAGAGGATTGTAATAGACCAGCACTCATTACCGAGTCACATTTAGTTTAACTTTCATGTTAACACCACCTCATATTTTCTTACCAAAAATATTTTAATATTCTACATATCAGAGTTAAAAATCATCTTTATAAGAATATCATTTGAAAAATACAGCTACTTGCTATAACCAAATTAGTTGCAAATAAAATGTGTCACTAATAAAACCTTAAATGGATGCTATCAATGCTTTAATATTGATAATCGAGTCATCTGAATGCTATTTCACATAATTATGCAAAACAATTTCCAACTACCTCCATGTACCTGAATTATAAAGACTCGGTGAAATTAATTTGTATAATCCAGATAGTTGTTACTGCATATTATTCAATATATACACAGTGAAAGAGTCCTTGTCTTCAAATTGATGTTTCCATAGAAGCTTGCCTGAGAAATACCATTAAATATTCAATATAATGTGTAGCTGTAAGTGTCAGGGAGCTTTGTGCTTTGTACCTTATTCACATAGCTTTTTAGGCAATTCATGTGCCAGACGATGGACGTATTTCATTGACAATGAAGAAGTAATACACTTTTCACCCTGTATATATTTCATGGTCTAACAAGCTCATAAGCAAGACAAACTATCCCCATAACGTTATGTCATTTTGTCAAAGTACTGTATATTCATAATTTATTGTTTGCTCTAATCCAGATTGAACCTCAGAATCATAGAGATATACAGCATGGAAACAATGCATCCATCGCAACCCTGGTACCTTCTTCAACTTAACAGGAACATGCTGCCCCTGTACTCATGCTATCACTCTTTGGAAAGTCTTCCACTGGCCAGCTGTCCCCATACCTACAAACAGACTCTCCGAATCGATCTCTCCAAGTTCCCGCCTAATGCTTCCAGAATCGGCCCTGCCCCAATTTAGGACCTTAACTATATGGATCAGTCCTAGCCTTCTTCATAACTACTTTAAAACCAATAAAGTTGTGTTAAACCCATAAAGTGCTTCCCCACTGACACCTCAGTTACCTGGCCTACCTTGTTCCCCTAGAGGAGGTCCAGTGTTGCACCCTCTCTATTACAACCATCTATTTATTGATTCAATATGCTTTCTTGGACACATTTAACAAATTCCACCCTGTCCAGGGCCTTTACACCCTGGGAGACCCAGTCAATATGACGGAAATTGAAACCTTCCTCCAAATCTTCCTACCCTATTGTATTTTACAGATATATGCAATCCTCCCACGTATCTGGTTCATAAATTCATGCTGATAATTGGTTTAGGATTATTATTGTCATGCCTACAGAGGTACATTGAAAAGCTTTGTTTTGCATGCTATCCAAACCGATCCGATATACGATACATAAATACATAAAAACAGATCAATTACATGAATATGTGTTTATGCATATGACCTTTATAGCAAAAGTGTATGAAATCCATTTTCTAGGCATAGTACCTATTGAAATGCTATCAATAATGCCCTGTGTTGGTCAAAACTGGAGATAGATATCTGATCACCAATTAAAAGCAAAACAATGGCAATTGTCAACAGAAATTGGTAAAATATTATTAGGGACCAGATATCCATGTAAAGGTGCCCTCAAAAGCTATAAGTCAATTCCAATTCCTATTGTATTAGATTCCCCTGATCTATATTCCAAGCTTAAATCTATATTGATATTACACCACCGATATTGCAGTAATATTCAGCATAGTGTGGATTTATATTCTTACTTAGTAAATTCAGTATTTAGGATTATGCTGAAGCCAAACTGATTGACTCTGAAACAAAACCACTACATGACAGATAACACCTGGAATAAGTGCCACAAAGTGGTCGATATCAGGTTGTAAAGTGCGGATCTGAAGATAGAAAAACAAGGTTTTTTCTCTCCGTTGGATACAAGGTCTTTTCCGAAGCTTTCGCTGGGTTCACGTCACTCTCATGTGAGAAATGAGCTATTGATTTTTCTACTTTGCAATCAGTGAGGAAAAGCAAGGAAGCAACAACATTTTCAGCGAGTGTAAGAATCGCACTGAAGCCCAGTAAAAAATATAAAGCCATAGGGTGACATTGGGCTTGATTCTGATGCTATGTGTAAACCAAGAAAAGTAAGCAGCATTCCTCTTGGGTAAATCCATTTAACAGTTATGTCTCAAACCATTTGCTGACTCCACTTCCAGTACCTTTGGGCAGTTGGCAGGAATGCGTTGTCCAGTCATTATCGTGACTAGAAACTGAAGGCAAGGAAAATGTCCCCAGCGCAAGGCGGGTAAACTGATGGACGATATTAGGGCAAACACAGTCCATGGAGGAGTGGGAAGCCTTTTAGTGGCTGAAGAAGAACTCCCGATGCTGTGGAGTGTGGATGCGTGGATACACTAGCTCTACCCTGCACACTATGGTCAATTTACAGAAGCCAATTAACTTACAAACCTGCATGTCTTTGGAATGTGGGAGGAAACCAGGGCACCCGGAGAAAACCTATATGTTCACAGGGAGAACATACAATTTCCGTACAGGATCGAACCCAGGTCTCTGGCACTGTAAGGCAGCAACTCCACCACTGCGGCATTTGCCACCCCAATTTCCTTGTGCTGTTTACCCAAAATGTTAAATCTGAATTCCAAGAACCCCAAACCACACTCTCATGGATCAGCTCTTCCTCTGGTTATCTTATCGAGACTAATTATTACCTTGTACAACTCTGTCACATTCATCCTTAAGGGCCTGTCCCACTTGGCCGTCATTTGGTTGTTAATCTGCATCTTTAAAGTGGATCCCTCTGCCTTTGGGAGATGTTTTCAAGATTCAAAATTCTAGATTCAAGATGGGTTTATTGTCGCATGTACCATAAGGTACAGTGAAATTCGAGTTACCATATGGCCACACCAAGTGAAAAGCAGTAAGACACACAACCACATCAAATAAAATTTAACATAAACATCCACTACAGCGGCTCCCCACATTCCTCACTGTGATGGAAGGAAATGGAAACATAGAAACATAGAAAGGTAAAAATTAGGTGCAGGAGTAGGCCATTCGGCCCTTCGAGCCTGCACCGCCATTCAATATGATCATGGCTGATCATCCAACTCAGTATCGCGTACCTGCCTTCTCTCCATACCCCCTGATCCCCTTAGCCACAAGGGCCACATCTAACTCCCTCTTAAATATAGCCAATGAAGTGGCCTCAACTACCCTCTGTGGCAGAGAGTTCCAGAGATTCATCACTATCTGCGTGAAAAAAGTTCTTCTCATCTCGGTTTTAAAGGATTTCCCCTTTATCCTTAAGCTGTGACCCCTTGTCCTGGACTTCCCTAACATCGGGAACAATCTTCCTGCATCTAGCCTGTCCAACCCCTTAAGAATTTTGTAAGTTTCTATAAGATCCCCTCTCAATCTTCTAAATTCTAGAGAGTATAAACCAAGTCTATCCAGTCTTTCTTCATAATACAGTCCTGACATCCCAGGAATCAGTCTGGTGAACCGTCTCTGCACTCCCTCTATGGCAATAATGTCCTTCCTCAGATTTGGAGACCAAAACTGTACGCAATACTCCAGGTGTGGTCTCACCAAGACCCTGTACAACTGCAGTAGAACCTCTCTGCTCCTATACTCAAATCCTTTTGCAATGAAAGCTAACATACCATTCGCATAAAGTCTCATCTCTTCCTCTTTCTTCATCGTGGTCGGGGCTGTCAAACCAGTAGGGGCCCTTAAAGCTCCCGCAGCTGGTGACCCGAGGCCCCCGCGCCGGGGTGATGGAACTCCCCGTCAGGACCGGTGAAACTCACCAGGGCTTGGCGCCCTGACTCAGTCTCTAACCAGCGATGTTTAAACTGGGCTCAAAGATGTTAAAGTCCACAGGGCCACAGTTGGAGCTCTCCATAGTCGATATGTGTGGCGTGTCTACTCATGAGTATGTAACGCCATAATGTAATAACCTTGTTCAAGAGGCAGCTTAATTAATTTTGATTTTACAACATGGAATAACACATGGGATGGTATTTATGGTGGGATTTAAAAAGGACAAAGTCAGTTGCAGTTCTACTGATAATACAAGAGAGGTAAAAGTTGTAGAAAAAGATGTAGATATATATATTTAATGTACAAACATACACAATATATTTATTTTATAATTTCAGGATTTTATGAAAAAAATTAAGACCTTCCATTACATAAAAAAGACTTGAATGAGGTGAAGCTTTCAAATTGTACTCAAGATGTTATAACAGATGGATCTAAACTTTGTGTCGGAAGGAACTGCAGATGCTGGTTTACACTGACGGTAGATGCAAAATGCTGGAGTAACTCAACAGGACAGGCAACATCTCTGGATAGAAGGAATGGGTCTCCATCTATCGAGGATTTCCCATAAGAATACGGATTTCCCATAAGAAACCCATATAAGAATATGGGTTTCCATCTCCTTATATGGGTTTCCTTCTCTCCAGAGATGCTGCCCGCCCTGCTGAGTTACTCCAGCATTTTCTCTCTATCTTTGGGTCTAAATTTTACCATTTAAGAGATCTGTAATTGTTTTTCTGAATTACAAGTTAGTTATTTTATGTGACACAGACAGCAGGCAAGTGCAAGATTAATTTCAATATTTCTGGATATATAGCACTGATATAGCAATGTCTATGGATATAGATATGAAAAAGACTAGTATTTCTAGCTTGCTTGCCAATTGTAAGTTATGATTTGATGATGGGCTGAAATGTCAATGGTCTATTTGCCTCCACAGATCTTGCTTAGCTATCTGAGTTCTTACAGTGGATTATTTTTTGTTCCTTTCCTTGTCAACCAAAGTCTTGAAGAATAGAAACCAGATGCCACTTTCTCCAACCCTTTTAATGACACACAACCCATCCGAATCAATTAAGTAGTTGGATTACACCCATTGTTCCTGAAACATTGCAAATCATTCTCAATGAGTTTTCCAGCCAGTAGTTTTTTGTCTACCGTTAAATCTCTGGATGTGTAAATTGCTATTGCTATGTGGACAAACGAGGCAGCCAGTTTATATACATCTAATCCCTAACAACTGCAGTGTGATGCTGAGAATTTAGGACTCTAGGACTCCTCCTTAGATTCAGCTCAAAAGGAGCAAAGCTGTCTGGGTTTGAATAATTTAGACCCATCATAATGTCATCCAATTGTTAATAGCAAAAAGGAAAATCTGAATATGTGTTTCCTTTGGTATTTATTTAATTATTTGCTATATTAATGGGCGGCACAATGACGCAGCGGTAGAGGTGCTGCCTTACAGCGCTTGCAGCACCGGACACCCAGGTTCGACCCCGTCCATGGGTGCTGTCTGTACGGAGTTTGTACGTTCTCCCCGTGACCTGCGTGGGTTTTCTCCAAGATCTTCAGTTTCCTCCCACACTCCAAAGACATACAGGTATGTAGATAAATTGGCTTGGCAAATGTAAAAATCGTCCCTTGTGTGTAGGGTAGTGTTAATGTGTGGGGATCGCTGGCCGGCACAGACTCGGTGGGCCAAAGGGACTGTTTCCGCGCCATATCTATAAACTAAATATAAATAATGGATAATATTGGTGTAGAAAAAGCAATTATTTGCTCCTACCCTCTATCACTTGTGCTGATGTTACAAGCAGCAAACAATTGAGGAGCAAAAATTGCCTACTCCATTGAAACATCAATTAATCTTTTTGAAAAGCAGCTTGACATACCAAATCAGATCAGGTCACTCAAGGCCAAGGGCAGTGGTTAATTGAATACAAGGGTTATAATTTTCATCACCGCTGCTTGCATGATAACCTGAGGGAACAGATTTCTTGCCTGTTATGGGACTCAACTGATTTTCATCTTATTGAATTCAATGGGATGAAAATCAGACAAGTCCAGTAATGGGTCTTCGATCTGCTCCAACAGTTTATTGCTCAAGCAGTGAAGCTGAAAATTAACGGAATGATATTATATTTTTTGCGTGTACACTACTCATGTTTGTCCATAAGAAACTGCCTCCATTGGTTGATGATAACACTTGCACTCAGTTCTGATCGCCGCACTTCATACAGACATTGCCAGAAATGGAAAATACTAACTTTGAGGAAAGATTAAATAGGCTGAGGTTCTCTGGAGACATGCAGCATAGAAATATGTTCTTCAGCCCAATTTGTGCATGCCGACTAAGATGCCCTTTTAACCTCAACTCTTTGCCCAAGTTTGACTCATATCCCTCCAAACCTTTCCTATCCACGTACCTGTACGATTAATTTGTTATGATGTTATTGTATTTAATGGTGTTATTGTACTTGCTTCAAGCATCCTCTATTGAGCCTTTTAGTTCTTATTAAAACTTTTCTCTCTCACCTTAAAAACGTTCCCCTCTCAGCTCAAAACTTACTTCGGAAATGGGTTGGATAACAGGAGATTTAATTTAAGTTATGAGGCCCTTAGATAGAATAAATAGGGTTAATAGAGGGGAAAAGAGCAGGGCGTCATTGATTTTAAGTAGAAGATTTAGAGGAGAGAAGAGAATTTTATTTTTCACCACAGGGAAGCAGGGGTTTGCAACCTACTGCTTGAAAGGTTGGTAGATGCACTTTAAAATTAGTAAAGGAATTGGACAGAATTAATGATGATTGTTGCATCAGAAATTAGGCTTGACAAATCTGTTGGAGTTTTTCCAAGTTGCAGCTAGCAGAATAAGCGAGGACAAATCAGTGAATGTACTGCAATCAATCTTTTTGAAGACTTCTTATAATGTGGCACACAATAAATTATTTTATAAAATAAGAACATGGGGGGGTTATAGGTAATATTCTGGTATAAGTTAAGGTTTAAATAACAAATAGATAACTGGGAGTAGGATTAAAGGAGTTATTTTTGGATTCAGAGGCTGGCAGAAGTAGACTGTTACAGAGATCAGTTTTGGGACCCCAACTATTCACAATCTCTGTAATTGATTCAAATGAGGAGGGCACGTGATGATGTATCCAAGTCTTCTGAGGATGCAAGATTGGGTGGCAATGTATGTTGTAAGGAGGATGCATGGATAATATAGGGTGTTAATGAGGAAAACATGAGTGATAGAATCTAAAATGGAGAAGAGTGAAGTCATTTATTTTGGAAAAAAAAGTGTAGTTGCGAATGACTGTCAAATGAAGGAACTTGGTGTCCTTGTACATTAATTACTGAGAGTTAATGGACAGGTGTAGCTTGCAATTAGGAAGGCAAATGGTACATTGGGTTTTATTACAAGAGATCTGATTACAAGAGGAACGATATCCGAGTGCAATTATATAGATCCCTGATGACATCACCTTGGACTATTGTGTACAGGTCTCTTCTGCTGACCTAAAGATGATTCACTTCCACTAGAGAGGACGCAATGAAAATTGACCATATTGATTCTTGCGGTGAGGCTATGTTATATGAGGAGGCAGGAAGCAGATTCAACCCTATCTAGAACTTGGAAGAATGAGGTGGTGTGATCTTATTACAAATTTTCTTCAAAATTTGACCGGGTAGATGTGGGGATGATGTTTCACTTAGATGGCGAGTCTAGAACCAGGGACAACAATCTCAAAATAAAGGGTCAGATTTTCAGGACACAGATGAGAAGAAATGTATTTACCTAAAGTGTAGAATATCATTAGAATCCTCTATCTGGGCAACACGGTGGCATAGCTGTTGCTTTACAGCGTCAGAGACCCTAGTTCGATCCTGACTACCAGTGCTGTCTGTACGGAGTTCGTATGTTCTCCCTGTGACTGCGTGGGTATTCTCTGGGAGCTCCGGTTTCCTCCCACATTTCAAAGATGTACAGGTTTGTAGGTTGATTGGCTTTGGTAAAAAAAATTGTAAATTGTCCCTATTGTGTAGGACAGTGTTAGTGGTTGTTACAAGGGAGCAGGCTCAAGCATCTGTCTAGTAGAACAGTGAAAGGGCACACTCGTCCATTAAGTAACAAATCAGTTTTATTGGCATGAGAGAGAACAAAAGCAGTACTTATCTCATTAGGAGCGGGGGGTAGACAAAGATGCTGGAGAAACTCAGCGGGTGATGCAGCATCTATAGAGCGAAGGAAATAGGTGACGTTTCGGGTCGAGGAGATAGGGGAACGGGAAGAAGAAAGAAAGTGGTGGAGACAGTAGGCTCTGGGAGAGCTGGGAAGGGGAGGGGAAGAAGGAGAAAGCTGGGACTACCTAAAATTGGAGGTCAATGTTCAAAGTCAATGTTAATACCGCTGGGGTGTAAACTACCCCAGTGAAATATGAGGTGCTGCTCCTACAATTTATGGTGGGCCTCACTCTGGCAATGGAGGTATGAGCGGGGGGCCATTTACAGCAGCACACCTCTCCCTCTCTCTACCTCTCGTCAAGAACTACTTTATGGCTTACCGACGCCTGCCTTTTTACCGGCAGAAATCAGTCGTTGAAATAACCGCCAGTAAGTCCTGGCCAATGGCACTGCTCCCAAATTGAAATTACAACCATTGGCAGGGGACTGCATCTGAGCAAGCCCCCCACCCCCTCCCTTTTAGCAAACAAAGTGCTATCAGCCGCAGACTTGGCGCACAAGGTAATATACACTTGACGCATAAAACAATACACATAGCGCTACAGACTTGGAGCGTGAAGTTTTAAACAAAACGCTGTCGGCGGCAGCGCTGTGGTTCTATATAGAGCATTACCGGCCACAAAGGCTATCGATCACAGACTGTTTGGGCAAACATCTCGTATAACAGTGATTGGCACCGACTCAGTAGATCGAAGGGCCTGGTTCCGTACGTTATTGCCAAACTAAACAAGATACTCAGTCACTGAGTATATTAAGACAAATATCTGTTAGGCTTTTAATTATTGAACGAATCTCAGAAAATGGGGTACAGCCACTGATACTCATGTAAAAGACCAGCCATAACTGACAGCAAATAATGTACACAAATGCCCTTTTATTGATTCTATTTCTCAGGACCTTATGAAACCCTCTTCGCATTTAAGATGTACGCGTACATCTACTTGAAGTATCATAACCTGCACGACCACAGATATAGTGTGAAAGGTGGAGTTAGGTTAGGGGACTATTTTTTGACTGGCACAGACACAATGGTCATACATTTCCTATAATTCTACTTTCTATAATTCTCCTCAAAGGCTTTAAATCAAGCAAACAATAGAACATGAAAATATGAGGATTTTGCCAGAACGCGAGGGTCTGAGCTATAGGGAGAGGTTGAGCAGGCTGGGACTCTATTCCTTGGAGTGCAAGAGGATGAGGGGTGATCTTATAGAGGTGTATGAGATCATAAGAGGAATAGATCGGGTAGATTCATAGAGTCTCTTGCCCAGAGTAGGGGAATCGAGAACCAGAGGACATAATTTTAAGGTGAGGAGGGAAGATTTAATAGGAATCTAAGGGATAACGTTTTAACACAAAGAGTGGTGGGAACATGGAATGAGCTGCCAGAGAAGGTAATTGAGGCAGGGACTATCGCAACGTTTAAGAAACAATTAGACAGGTACGTGGATAGGACATGATTAGAGGAATATGAGCCAAATCTAGGCATGGGTGAGTAATGAAGATGGGCAAGTTGGGCTGAAGGGCCTGTTTTCACACTGTATGATTCTATGACCATGACTCCATGGAGTGGTTTGAATTTAGCTCTAGATTGTAAGAGTGGTAACTCGGGGTCACACCCCAACTCCGTTGAGAGGAATGGTGTGGCCTTGAATCTGGGCATAAACCTGCCATGAAAATTGCCCAACGCATCACCAGTTCCTCACTCCCCTCCATTGAGTCTGTCCAAAGCAAGCGATGCCTGCGAAGGGCGCGCAGCATCGTCAAGGACTGCTCTCACCCCAGCCACAGACTGTTTACCCTCCTACCATCCGGGAGGCGCTACAGGTCTCTCCGTTGCCGGACCAGCAGGTCCAGGAACAGCTTCTTCCCTGCGGCTGTTACATTACTTCCAGCCTTACTTACTTACTTAGTACCTCGGTGATTGCCAGTCACCCACCCCCCCCCCCCAGACACTCCTTACACCAGAAAAAATTGCACTACTACGACTGTTTGTACGTAAATATATTTATTGCTCATATTCTATGTCGCTCTTCTGGGGAGATGCTAACTGCATTCTCGTTGTCTCTGTACTGTACACTGCACAATGACAATAAAGTTTGAATCTGAATCTGAATCTGAAAAGTGGCAATATTTTGATGGGATGAGTATGGAGTGTGTAATATTTTAAAAACTGTGTTGTATCTATGCATAAATCACAACCTTAATTAAAGTTTGCCTTTGTGGATGAAATGCATGGTAGAATTTTTGCCAAACCATCTTATTCAATATAAAAAACGGTTAACATATGCTGAAAAATAACCTAATCAACTCGTGGCCACTGAATTCAATCCTAATAGTTGCAAATGTCTTTATTTGTTTCAATGTAATATCATGAATGTAAATAATTCACATTGCGTCTTATTTCATTATTTTTAACAACCTGGATGAAATCTCTTGGGAACGACAACAAGACTGTGCTAGTCCTTGAAATCGTGTTTCTATTCACTGTGCTTCTTGGTCTATTAAACAACAGTCAATGGCATGAACGCGAGGAAACATTTCTTTACAAGTAGTTTTAGAATTATATGACATAAAGCTTGTAGCTTAAATCAGTACCAGTAATTATATGCCAACCAGTTATAGGTTTTTACTATTGCTTTAACTTTGGCTTGCAGTGGTCCTGCTTGCGTGATTGATAGTGAAGGACACTGCTACAGCACATGCTGCAAAGTTAATCAATAGCAAACCTAAAAGGAACAACTGAAGCATCAGTTCTTGATGGCCATAGTTCAGCTCTATCTGAAATATGCTGCCATAAGATTCATTAAATTAGTTCAGGTTAAGACCTACTCTTTCAGCCATAAACCTTTCAGGATTATTAACAAAATGCTGTTTTGACAAAAGACGGCTCTTAAATGAAGGACACTTTGATTAAAAATAGACATGCCTTTATATAGCACCTTTCACAACCTTTGGATATCCCAAGAGACTTTAATACCATGAGGAACTTTTCAATGTCTGATTTCTATTGTGTAATTTATGCAAATAAAGTTAACACGAATATCAATGGAGTAATAAGTCCATAAGTCATAGAAGGTGAATTAGGCCATTTGGCCCATCGAGTCTACTCTGATATATCTTTCCCTCTCAACCCCAGTCTCCTGCTGGGGAACAATGGATCAGCGTTCTCGTCGCGCCCCCCGTCAGTACCCAGGCTCGCCTGGGGAAGCCAATGATCCTTCCAGCAGACTAAATTCTACAAGACGACGCCTGAGAGCCAAGTCAAAGAATCCTAGTCATTATCCCAAAGCCGAAAGCAGCAACAACGACCAGCCTCAAGAGCACCTAGCAGTTGGACCTGCTCTCCGAATACTACAACTGAATGTTGAAGGCCTCTCTGCAGCCAAGCGACGCCTCATCGAAGTCCTTGCCCACCAACACTCCATTGACGTCATCTAATAGATTCAGGACTGGACATGGCCCCTGCTTGGCCAGCCTTCACAAATGGGGCAGCAGTCCAACCCCACGGTGTGCTTGTGGAGAGCAGCAAACAATGCAACACATCATTGAAGCATGCCCTCAACAAAGACTCAAAGGAGGACTTGTCACCCTTCATACAGCAAATCAAGAGGCAACTGCTTGGCTAAAGGACTTTGCATTCGCTAAATAAATAAATCCCCATAGCCTTTGACACTCTTACTAATCAAAAACCTGTCAATCTCTGCTTTAAACATACCCAATGATTTGGCTTCCACAGACATCTGTGGCAATGAATTCCACAGATTCACCACTCTCTAAATAAATTCCCACTCATCTCCTTTCTAAAGGTACGTCCTTTAATTCTGAGGCTGTGCCCTCTGATCCTGGACTCCCCCACTATTGGGAAACATCCTGTTCATATAATGATTGGCAATGTACTTTCTGTGTTATTGATTGAGGGATAGATACTGTATCAGTAAGATGCGAGGTAACTACACTAATTCTACTACACTCCTTGAGAGAGTGTAGTAGAATTTTTACAATGCTTTGGCTTAATGCCTCATCCACAAGAGTGTAGCATTCCCTCACCACTGTACTGGAGATCAGTCTATATATCCCTGCATAACCATCTGGAGGGAAGTGAAATACTACCAATGGGAACAATGAGATTGAAGAAAACATAGTGATTACATATTAAGCTGCTTTAATATATGTTCCTGCGGGTGCTCTGGAAGAACAACATCACTCAGAGGCTGCTGCTGTCCTTTTATCGGTGCTCCATTGAGAGCATACTAACATACTGTGTATGCGTGTGGTACACCAGCTGCACAGTGGCTCAGAGGAAAGCGCTCCAGAGGGCCATTGACAACGCCCAGAGGATTGTCGGCTGCCCTCTCCTTACCTTGGAGGACCTACACAGTTCCCGCTGCACCAAAAAAACCCAGAATATAATAAAGGACATCTCCCACCCTGGACACTCCCTGTTTGAACTGTTGCCGTCAGGCAGACGGTACAGATCCACAAGGACAAGGACAAATAGACTACAAAACAGTTTTTACCCCACTGCTATAAAAGCACTAAATGTGGCCGCCAAGGAACGCAGGGGCGATACAGACTAAGGGACTGTGGTAACGGTGAAATCGACAGAAGGATGGAGGGTTGGGTGTCGCTCCATGCGTGCTTTGTCTGCACCCGCTTAGTTTCTGCTTATCTTTATTTTTTTACCGTGGATGTTAATATATACAGTAAATGTATGAATGCTGCACTGTGTGTACGACATTTAAATTTCCTTGTATGTGCCCTTTTACAATGACAATAAAGATTATTCTATTCTATTCTATATACAGTAACTGTATTACTCAGTGTGTGTACGTATGTATTATATACCTGTATGTGCATTTTTTGTGGATTATTTAATTCCTATAAACATCTTTCGCTCATCTGTTGAATGTGGTGACCTGCTTTAACTGGTCCATGTCAAACCAACAAACATTATCACAGTTGGACAAACTATCATGCTTTTCAATCAACTCCCAAAATGAGTAATGGCTAGAAATTCTTTTACAAAGCATTTATTTTTTGCACGACACAAGTATAGTTTAAATTAATTTTGTTTAGAAATACAGCACGGAAACAGGCCCTTCGGCCCACTGAGTCCATGCATGACTGGTGATCCCTGCACACTAACACTATCCTACACATAAAGGAACAATTTACAGTTTTACCGAAGCCAATTAACCTACAAACCTGTACGTCTTTGGATTGTGGGAGGAAATTGGGGCACCCGGAGAAAAGCAATGCAGGTCATGGGGAGAATGTACAATCTCTGTACAGACAGCAGCTGTAATCAGGATCGAACCTGGGTCTCTGGCGATGTGAGGCAGTAACTCTACCGCTGCGCCACCAAGCTGCAACAGTAATTGATATTTTTTTAATTTACATGTTGCATTTGTTTCTTGTTATTGAAAATAAAGAGACAACTTAACAAGCTGCTTGTTCAACAAGATCCATTCCCCTAACACTCTCTCCCATCATCATTTTATTGGAAGTCGAGGCATCTGTTGTTTATTGAATTTTTATCAAAACCAATGCATTTTAAAGAAAAACGAAAGCTTATTCCCTCGTGTTTGTGCTACATTCCAGAGTTAGGATATATTGAACCATTTTGTGAGCTTTTTCACTTTGGCACAGACAGGCAGATAGACAATTTTATTAAAAAATCTGCAAAAAGTAACAATGCAGGAAAACCCATTAGCAAGTTAAATTTATGAGGATTGCAAAGGTGGTTGATGACTTGGATCGGATATTTGTAATAATACTAGATCATAAATTTTATGCGTGTAATCTCAATATAACTGAATGTTCGAGCCACATAATGTGAATTTGTTAAGAATACATTGAGCTGTGCTGAAAGAGCTTTGGACCATAAAGATAATAATCCTGCTTAGTCATGCTCCAAGCAGTTTCAAACCAAAGGAAAAGTGCACATTCTCTTAAGCAGCTTAGAAGGCCAACACAATTTCTTTGATTGGGCCAACTATTTCTCACCATAAAAGTCCGAGCCCAAAATTACTAATGCTTCTTAATCCAATTCTTAATCTCTCAACACACAAGGCAAATTATAGCTGACGCTGAAAATCTGACAAATGACTAGGAAATGCTGTAAAAATAATCCCAGGTCCAGGCAGCATCGGTCTTGAAAGGAACAGACCTAAACACTTTCTGTGATCCTTCATCCACGTACATGTATAGGACAAGTTTGGAGGGATATGGACCAAGCGCAGGCAGGTGGGACTAGTGAAGCTGGGACAAAAAAATTAGAAGCTGTGATTCACGAGAGTGGTTGCAGAGTTCCGTCACCTGGACTGCCCTACTTGTGGCCATGAAGGCAGCAGCAGCCCTTTCAACACTGAGCCTTTCCTGACTTCTGGGAGAACTGGGGTTGGGGACTGGACTTTGTGCCTTCCCCCACAGTGGTAACCATTGTGGGGGGATGATTTTTCTGTGTGTAGTTACTATGTTAGTCTGTGTCCAAGATGGCTGTCGGAAGAGAGAGTGGACGCTGGCTCGCTTTAGCTGCCGCTGCTCTCTCTTCACATTGTGTTTTTTTATTTATTTTTTATTTTGTGTTTTTAGAGCGATTTCTATCTTTAATTTGTATATTGATGATGTCCTTATTATTTATTTTTCTCCGACTATATGTTTTTTTCTCTTCTGTTAATCTTTGTAAGGTGTCCTTGAGATTTGAAAGGCGCCCGAAAATAAAATTTATTATTATTATTATTATTTCCAGGCTGAAACTGGAAAAAATATACAGCATATACAGTTTGCACAAACTGCCTTCTTGAGGAGGAGAGTGGCGGCAGTCAGTGCAGGCACACCAGCTAAAGAGATCTCATACACGCTGTAGAACAGTACTGAATCTGCGAAGGTTTGAAGATGATGTATTAAGCTCCATCAGCAGTGATGGAAGGGGTTGCATTTCTGACAAGTTATTCGAAGCAGTGTGTAGCTCCACTTTGGATCATGAAAGGAAAAAAGGTACAAAAGCCAAAATTGAAGGCTCCTGTATATGAACAAGGTAGATACATTAATGGCACAAATCAACATGAAAGGGTACTATCAAATGACCTTGCGAAATAATCAAGGCAATTAAATATGGAAGATAGACACAAAATGCTGGAGTAACTCAGAGGGCCAGGCAGCATCTCTGGAGAAAAGGAACCAGTGACATTTTTGGGGTGGAACTCTTCCTCAGAGTTCTTTCACAAATTAAATATTGCATTTAGAAGTGGTAGGCAACATGGAAAATTAGAAAGAGTAGCTCTGATTATAAAGAATGGGATAACAATAGTGAAGCGAAAAGATATCAGCTCTGAAAATCACTAAGTGTGATCAGTCTGCATGGTGCTAAGAAACAGTGAGAGGCAGAAATTGATTGGAATAGTAAATGGGCTCCCAGCAATAGTGGTAATAATGTAGGGCATTGTATTAATATGGAAATTAGAGGCACATGTTACAAAGATAATAATAATAATCAGTGGGAGTGTTAACCTCAATATTGACTGAGCAAAGAAAATCAACAGTGGTGGTGTGGATGATGAAGTTATAGGGTCAGAAAGACATAGTTGAGAAACTAAATGAACAGGTCAAAGAGATTAAAGATCCTGTGCCACTTACGTGTCCTTGGCACGCAATTTACGCGACCTCGTCGTCGCGTTGAGGCGCACGGGCATCGTGTGGCTACGCTGGTCCGGTCCCACTGAGAAACGCGGAGGGGTATGGAGGGGTATGGTATTGCACGGCGCTCCGAAATTTTGTGACAAACAAAATCTTCGCGCGCCACCGGCCTGTCGCGTAACTGACGGCCAAAGTGGGACAGGCCCAAGACCCTGGCGCAACGCAACGTCTCACCTCCAACAGCAGCAGAAGCAGGCAAACGATCGTCGAACTCGGCCTGGGGCTCACGGCCGTTGCGGATCCGGTCCGCCCCCACTCCTACTCCCAGAGCGGGGCCAAGACAATTGAAGATAGACACAAAATGCTGGAGTAACTCAGCGGGACCGGCAGCATCTCTGGAGAGAAGGAATGGATGATGTTTCGGGTCAAGACCCTTCTTTCAGACTGAAGAAGAGCCTCGACCCAAAACGTCACCCATTGCTTCTCTCCAAAGATGCTGCCGGTCCCGCTGAGTTACCCCTGCATTTTGTGTCTATCTTCAAATTACATCACGCGCTCCGGATGACGGTGCGGGCGCATGAAGTCGCGCGCGACCTTCGCGGGACCGTCGCGCCTCCACTCGACCACGAGGTTGCGTAATTAGCGTGCCAAGGACACGTAAGTGGGACAGGGGCTTTAGGGAGGCAACTCCAGAAGTCAGCAAGTACACACATTCAATACACAAGTGAGTTGTTTAGCAGAGCAAATAAACTATTTTACGTATATCAGTGAGTTTGTGCCTTGATGTGAAATTTCCTTCCAATTATCATTTTAGCTTGTATGTTCAATTTAATAAATCTGTTTACAAAGTTTATGTTAATATGTACTGTATTCCATCTCAATATTCCACCTCAATATACACTATAATACATAAAGCCACCTTCATTGGTTTATGTAGTGTGGGCCTGCCAAGAGCTAATTGCTGTTTTCCAAATGTATCGTTGCTGCAGTTTTCCCCATCTAATGCCAGCTAAGTACAAGGTATTCCATTAGCTACATTAAAAAATCCCTGATGGAATTAAATGAGTTTTAAGCTCCCAGCCCTTGGACCTGTCCCAATCATTTTGAATTGCTCTAATAAAACATAAGTAGCGGTCGAATAAAATTATTAATTACTTCTGTTTTTGTTTGAGAAATTATATTGTATAGTCAACAGACTTAAAATAGTATATCATTATATAGAGTGGCC
Organism: Leucoraja erinaceus; assembly: GCF_028641065.1. Classification (NCBI taxonomy): domain Eukaryota; kingdom Metazoa; phylum Chordata; class Chondrichthyes; order Rajiformes; family Rajidae; genus Leucoraja; species Leucoraja erinaceus. The sequence goes on along the minus strand of NC_073395.1, from coordinate 27,083,985 downwards.
ATAGATTTCTTCCAGCACACAGGGCATTCATCTTATAATTTTTAAAGTTATTAGAAAGGCAACAAATAATCATTGTTGAAAATGAGGTTTATATATTGGATTCAAAAGTAGATTTTTGTTTTAGTTTACTTTAGTTTAGAGATACAGTGCGGAAATGATAAGGCCGAATTAAGTTAAAAATATAAGACGATATTAAATTGGTTCCTGGGCTAGCTTACAGCTTATATTTAGTCTCAAATTTGGCTTGCCTCAGGTTGCGGTGTATTGAGATAATAAATACTATAACATTTGTCTCCCAAGTGACGAGAGAGGAAGCAGAGAAGTAGCAAGATCTTTTTGATGTATTTGAGAGGTAAAATGTCTTACACCAAGTGGCCGATGTTTATGAGGGAGGAGGCGGCGAGAGAGGAGTAGCTAGATCGATCTAAGTGATTTTAACAAATACCTTTGATGTATTTGAGAGATAAAATGCCTTACACCAAATGTCCGATGTTTATGAGAGAGGATACTAGATTCAAGGGGCAATACCAAATGGCCAATGTTTTTAATATATCTTGTACCATGTGACAAAATGCCTTTGATGTGATGCATTCTGTAGAAACCTTAATTTTCCTGTACCTCTGACCATGACTAATATCTGTGAAATGTGCTAAGGTGACAAAAAAACACTATATAATACGATGTAATTCTGTTGTTCAGGGAAGTGGACTGAGGGCAGTGAAGTGTCTATATTGGTCACTTGACTAGAGTTCTTCCTCCCTTCCATCGGCCGATAATAAGTAAAGTCTTGAACTGGTCTACCAAACGTTTGTGTTGTCTGTTTATTAAGAAGCAAACCTGTTTAGTTGTTATAAAAGTAACCCTTTTTTCAGAAACAGGTCCTTTGGCCCACCGAGTCCACGCCGACCAGCGACCCATGCACACTAACGCTACACACTAGGGACAAATTAAAATTATATCAAAGCCAATTAACCTACAAATCTGTATGTCTTTGGAGTGGGGGATGAAACTGGAGATCCCGGAGAAAACCCACGCAGGTCACGGGGAGAACCTACAAACTCCATACCGACAGCACCTGTAGTCAGGATCAAATCCAGGTCTCAGACGTTGTAAGGAAATAACTCTACTGCTGCTCCACTGTGCCACCCTACTGCATTATTTGTGGATATTTCTTTTCTGTTGGTTGCAATATAGCATTAAACTCTTCGTAAGCTAGAAAAATCTTTATTTGAAAATTGTTAGAAAGCAGGAACGAGAAACTAATTCGCATTACTGCTTTGCCATTAACTTGTATCCTCAGTGTGTAAAAAAAGAAGAAATATAAACTATGGTTATAGCAAGATCACAAACTAGATTCCCATATGAAAAGCCCAGCAAGTGTTATGGATTCATTTATTTAAAACTGTTAGCCAGTCTGAAGAAGGATCCTGACCCACAAATCAGCTATCCATGTTCTCTAGAGATGTTGCTTGATCTGCTGAATTACTCCACCACTTTGTGTCAGCTTGTATACAGGCTTTGCGTGCTTTTAATAAAATTAATATTTATTTTTTAGTATATCAAACACCAAATAAATTTCAATAAAGAACTATCAATGTTTGGTCCATTGCCTGTTCTTTTTCTTGTGTCATCAGCTTAAGAAAATAACATAGGCAAGAGTTGAATTGTGTTAAATTGCCATTTATACTTTACCACTTATCCCTAATTACTAGAAATACCAGAAATACTAGGGGACTGAGGATCTAGTGAGAGGAACTGAAGGAAATCCACATTGGTCAGGAAATGGTGTTAGGTAAACTCTTGGGACTGAAGACAGATAAGTGCCCAGGGCCTGATGGTCTGCATCCCAGAGTACTCTAGGAGGTGTTCTTAGAAATCGTGAATGCATTGGTGATCATTTTCCAATGTTCTATATACTCTGGATCAGTTAATGTCTTTAAGAAAGGAGCGAGAGAGAAAACAAGGAATTATAGACCAGCTAGCCTGACATCGGTAGTGGGGAAGATACTTAAGTCGAATATTAAAGATATTAGCAACGCATTTGGAAAGCAGTGACAGGATGGGTCAAAGTCAGCATGGATTTATGGAGGGGAAATCATGCTTAACTAATCTTCTGGATTTTTTTGAGGATGTAACAAGTAGAATGGATAAGGGAGAGCCAGTGGATGTGGTGTAACTGGACTTTCAAAAAGCCTTCGACAAGGTCCCACACAAGAGATTAATGTGCTAAATTAGAGCACATGGCATTGGGGGTAGTGTATTGACATGGATAGAATGGTTGGCAGATAGGAATAGGAGTAGGAACTAATGGGTCCTTTTCAGAATGGCAGGCAGTGACTAGTGGGGTGCCGCAAGACTCACTGCTGGGACCCCAGTTATTTACAATATATATTAATGATTTAGACAAAGGAATTAAATGTAAAATCTCCAAGTTTGCGGATGACACAAAGCTGGGTGGCAATGTGAACTGCGAGGAGGAAGCTATGAGGCTGCAGGGTGACTTGGATAGGTTGGGTGAGTGGGCAGATGCATGGCAGATGATTGATAAAATACATCTCTTGATGCTCCTGAACACATCATCAGTGATGTAACCTGGGGTCATTGGATGTTTGTGTCTTTCAACATCAGACATCCTCACCCAGGCGACCCAGCCATGGTTGATCAGACCACGACTTGTGTTCAGGTGGCATTCGCTCCTCCCCATGGACCTCCTCTCCTGATCCAGAGCCATCTCGAGGCCTTCTCCGCTGCCTCTGTGGTGTTCTTGCTGGCTCTTCTCCTCGCCATTCCGTTGATGCCCAGTGCACTCAAGGCTTTGTAGAGCGATTGCCCTGGTTTCACCATATCCACAGAAAGCTGCCAGTTCTGCGCAGTCGCCAAGATTCCTAATGGATTCTTGGCTGCTGTGGTTCTTGCCAGCTGCACTCCGGCCTTCACGAACATGATCACCTGGGCGTGCTCGTCTGATTCCCATGCTGATGACTTCTGAAATAGGTTTAAGAACCTGGTCATGACGCCAGGTGTACCGGCCCTGCCTAAGAGCCTTTGGGCAGCACCTCAGGATGTGTTCCTAAGTCCAAGAATAATGTGGATAAATGTGAGGTTATCCACTTTGGTGGCAAGAACAAGAAGGCAGATTATTGCCTGAATGGTGTCAGATTAGGAAAGGGGGAGGTGCAATGAGACCAGTGTGTCCTTATACATCAGTCACTAAAAGTAAGCATGCTGGTACTGCAGGCAGTGAAGAAAGCAAATGGCATGTTGGCCTTCATTGCAAGACAATTTAAGATTAGGAGCAAGGAGGTCCTACGGCAGTTGTACAGGGCCCTGGTGAGACCACTCCTGCAGTATTGCGTGCAGTTTTGGTCTCCTAATTTGAGGAAGGATATTCTTGCTATTGACGGAGTGCAGCCTAGGTTCACCAGGTTAATTCCTGGGATGGCGGGACTGACATATGATGAAAGAATGGATCGACTGGGCTTATATTCACTGGAATTTAGAAGGATAAGTGGGGATCTTATAGAAACGTAAAATTCTTGCGGGATTGGACAGGCTATTTGCAGGAAAAATTTTCCCGATGTTGGGGATGTCCAGAACTAGGGGTCACAGTTTAAGAATAAGGGATAGGCCATTTAGGACTGAGATGAGGGAAAATGTATTCACCTAGAGTGTTGTGAATCTGTGGAATTCTCTGCCACAGAAGGCAGTGGAGGCCAATTCACTGGATGTATTCAGGAGCGAGTTAGATATAGCTCTTAGGGCTGTTACAGCTCTTAGGGCTAATTGGATCAAGGGATATGGGGAGAAAGCAGGAACAGGAAGCATGATCATATTGAATGGCCTACTCCTGCACCTATTTTCTATGTTTTTATGTTAATTACATTAAAAGAAAACTTGCAAGAATTATTTATGAGAAAAATCAAATGTTTACATTATTTGATCATAACTGGGCCAAATCCTGGCAACTCTACCAAACAGTTCTGTGGGAGCACTTCACCTCAGCAATTGCAGATGAATAAGAAAATGGCCCATCAGAACCACTCCAAGAGCAGCAGTTAAATTATATATTTTGCATTGGCCGGATTCTTCCAAATCCTGAAGAGTGACAAAAAAAAAAGCAGTATTGTAAACAAAATATATAGTTTTATAACTGGCACTAAAGAAAAATAAAAAATTCGTCTCCATTGGAAATCAAATATTATCATGTAAGAAATGTCTATCAGTGTTAAGGATGTGTAAACTATTATTTAGCCAACTTATGAAATATCACCAAGAACTGCAGATGCTAGTTTATGCCAAAGATAGACACAAAGTGTTGAGACACAAAGGTCAGGCAGCATCTCTGGAAAAAATGGATAGGTGATGTTTCAGGTCCGGACCCTTCTTCAGACTTTGCGTCTATCTTTTGTGAACATATTAATTATTGTAATCACCTTCAGTTTTATTTTTTATTGTCATGTCATTTTATTTACACAAATCTTTTGATTAAATGTCGTAGGCAACAAAGCCACATCCCAATGACGTGTGTGTTTGTAAGTTGCTTGGTCTCTGTAAGTTACCCCTTGTGTGTAGGGAGTAGATGGAAAAGTGGGATAAGAACTAGTGTGATTGTTGGTGTGGAGTCAATGGGCTGAAGGACCTGTTTCCATGTGGTATGTCTAAACTAAACTAAACTAAACATAAAACCATCCTGTTTTACTATGAATTTAACTTAACGACATTGTGATGATAAGATGGGACAGAGGATTAGCAAGCTAGTTTTTTGTTACTGGAACCCACACTTATGGATGTTCCGCTCTTCCAGCTGCACTACTGTGCCGCCCAACATGTTTTTTTTATGCATGGGAGGATATTGCATGCGTTTAAAATTGAGGAAAATTTGGGGTAAAGTCTGAAGAGACTAGATGCTTCCTAATACTTTCTGACGTACTGCTTGGGTGTCACCTGACCAGTTGAATCTGGACTTCATCAGAACTTTGGCCCAAACTTGAGCAAAGACGCTGAATTCCAGAGACAAGTAATCTGCAAAAATTGTTTTGGTATTAGTTTATTTTTGTCACTGATGGAAAATGTATGTATCTATTACCTTGTGTTTCTATCTGTCTCTGTACAAGATCGCTTACCGAAACTGCCTAGGGCACAAGTAATTAACAGATCTCAGTCAAGTGATTAGGAGTAATCACATAGCTTGCAGAACCGCTAATCTTGCTCCGGCGAAACATTCCGCAGCTAACTGTTATTTCCTTTTCATTCTGAGTCTCGTTATCAGTTACCATTGTCTCAATGCTTTTTGTTTTCAATCAATGTATAAAAGAGATGTTTTTCAGCATTAGCACAGAGGGGACTCGCACAGACTCTTGTACTCTGTGTGACTCTCTCTCTCACAATAAAGTTTGTTCAGTTTGTACCTCAGTTTTTGTAATAATCTTTGTTGGAAAATTTCTAACAGTCACATATACTGAGATGCAGTGAAAAACTCTGTTTGCATGCTACCCAGTTAAATCATACTGTACATGAGTTCAGTGAAGTCATGCACAAGTAGAACAGGTAGTACAATGAGAAAAATACCATAGTACAGAATATAGTGTTACTCTTTAATGCATCCCAGGTGCAGATAAAAAAAGTGCAAGGACCGCAATGAGGTAGATTGGGAGATTGGGACTACACTCTTAGTTTATGAGAGCACTAATCAGTAACCTAACAGCAGGGAAGAAGCTGTTCCTGAATCTGGTGGTATGAGCTTTCAGGTTTATGTGTCTTCAGGAGAGGGGAATAGAGTGAATGATGGCAGTGTAAATGGTCCTTCATTATGTTTGCTGCTTTCCAGAGGCAGCGTAAAATGCAGATGGAGTTAATGGGAGGGGGGTGGCTTGTGTGAGAAAAACTGTCCTTTGGCAGGAAGGTGGCATTTAACTTAAATGACTAAAGAATGGCATTGGGAACCCATAGGAAAAATGAATCCAATAAAAATTATGAAGAAATATTTTACTAGTACAAAGGAAGAAGGTTAGATATAAATCATGGAAGATCTAAATTATCTTTGAAAGAGTTTCTCGAGGCAATGTCCTTGTTCTCACTAGCTTCATCAATAACTTTTCCTTCATCAAATGAACAAAGGTTGGTATCTTACGTGATTTTACAATGCTCAATTCTATCACAAGTGTTCTGATAATAAAGCAGAATGTGAATGCCACATTTTTCTGGCTAATAGTTAGGGTTGGGCTGATACCTATAAGTAGCAAATAACCTTTGACCTACACGATTGTGTGATAATAATAATTTCCCTTTTTCCCTTTAGCATCAAACAGAACAGAACAGCACAGCACGTGAATGGGCCCTTCAACCCACAATGTTTGCCAAGTTGAACATGATGCCAAGTTAAACTGATCTAATCTCTCTGTACATGTTCCATATCCCTCTATTCCCTGCACTTCCGTGTGCCTATCTAAAAGTTTCATATAGGACACTATCTCCTCCACCACCACACCTGGAGAGTAGTAGGTCCCCACTACTCTCTGTGTAAAAAAACTTGCCCCGCACATTTCCATTAAACATTCCTTCTCTCACCTTATAACTATGCCCGCTAATGTTGGACGTTTCCCCCATGGGAAAAAGGTTCTAATTGTCTACCCAATCTATGCCTTTCTAATTTTATATACTTATATAAATTCTCCCCTCAACCTCTGACATTCCAGAGGAAACAATCCAAGTCTACCCAATCTCTCCACATAGCTGAAAGCTTCTAATCCAGAAGGCATTCTGGTAAACCTCCTCTGCAACGCTTCCAATTCTTTCCTGTAATGGGAAGACCAGAACTGCACGCAATACTCCAAATGCAACATAACCAAAGTCCTATAGAGCTGCACGCAATATTTTTCTGCTGCTGACCCAACTCAACAATGAGGGTGTGGGATTGTTATTATTGGCCCAGAGTTTACCTGAACCTGTCACACACATTATGGTTTAAAAATATACAGATTAGAGATTAGGCATTCTGCGTGATGTAATGGCAAACATTGATGGGTTATTCAGAATAGTAACTGAGCTAAATTTTGTCCAGTTGCAACAAATAAGTTTTTCCAGCAGGAGTCACTAGACTATAAGAAGAAGTAAGAGCTCTGGCTGTTTCTTTGCTTTGTACATTTGATTGAGGTCAATGAGATATATGTAAGACATTGTAACATCTCTGAATTGACATAACCTAACTTGGCCTACACTGAGGATTGATCCAGTGACCTTGATGCTCTGGTAAGCCAGACAGACCTCTATTAAAGAAAATAAACATAAACTCTTAAAAATGTCTTAAAATGCTGAGCTATCAGAGAAGCATGTTTGAGCTTTTACTCATAAGTGTTTTGCCATTGCAATAGAGTTTGATTGGCCAGAGTTTATAACAACACATGGCGCATCGTATATCAGCCTCAAGTGGCTAATGGAACAGAAAACAGAAGCATGTTACCATGAGTGCATTTTTAACGCAATAGTCTTCAGTCATTATTAGCAGACCCTTTTACTGGTTACAAATGCATCTTTTACTGATAACTGGCAATTTAGTTGTCGAAGTAAATTTTCAACCCTACAGTAAAGATTTTTTCAGTCTGGACTAATGAAAACCTACTCTAAAATATGTGTGAAAAGCTATTACCATTTACAAGGCATCGCGCAACAAGCAATCTTGCCGTTCATATACAAATATATATTTTAACCAGCGTGTACTGTGCATGAGTCGCATTTGGATGTCTGAGGATATAGGTTAGGATTTTGAGAACAGTGATGAGTTGCCTATGTTTACTGCTAACCCCCAACAATATTCTGTACCTACCTATTATGAATGTCCCAAAGCCAAATAGCTGCATGAAGCCAACTCTGTTCTCAGAGGCAAGAATCTGAGTGGGGGCAGGGCCTTCTGGAAGGAAATTCGGTCATGTCATGGAGAAGGCATAAAGTCCTGACATGATTTTGACAGCTAGCTAAACTCCCCACCCTCTCCCCCCCACCACCACCCTGACTTAACCAGCTGTCAAAAACACTTTGAATACATTTTGAATTTTGAAACATTTTAATTCTATTACTTTTTTTAGATAATAAAAATATAAACAATAGTTATAGAATTAGATATATTTAAATAAATTAAATTAAAATAAATCAATGAGAGTGTTGCACTTAATAACCACTTCCAGAGCTGATTCGATTGGGAAGCTCATCCCCCAGAACACATGTTCAGTGCTAAATAAAGTGTCAGTATAACTATATAACTAAACATAATGGTCAATCTTTTCAAGTTACTGATTATTCCTCAGTAGAGCATTAGGATGTCAATATTTTGCTGAGCAGGTAGAGAAAATACATTGGAAGGCTCCTGGGGACGATGTATTCAAGTTATGTGTGAAGGATGGGCACTCTGTGATTGCTTCTCAAGACCTGGGAGTGTAGAGAGATCGATTAATGTTCAAAAGCAAGCTTTGATCAACTGGATGAGATTAACTTGTTTCCACTCTAGGAAGGGTCAGTTACAATGCACATAGATTTATAATATTCAGAATAAAAACATAAGATAGACACGAAAATCTGGAGTAACTCAAGTGGTCAGGCAGCATCTCTGGAAAGAAGGAATAGGTGGCGTTTCGGGTCGAGACCCACAGAGTCAGGGGAAGGGGAAACGAGAGATATAGACGGTGATGTCGTGAGATGTAAAACAAATGAATGAAAGATATGTAAAAAGTAACGATGATCAAGGAAAAGTGGAGCCCACAATAGAAACATAGAAACATGAGAAACATAGAAACATAGAAATTAGGTGCAGGAGTAGGCCATTCGGCCCTTCGAGCCTGCACCGCCATTTAATATGATCATGGCTGATCATCCAACCCAGTATCCCGTACCTGCCTTTTCTCCATACCCTCTGATCCCCTTGGCCACAAGGGCCACATCTAACTCCCTCTTAAATATAGCCAATGAACTGGCCTCAACTACCCTCTGTGGCAGAGAGTTCCAGAGATTCACCAATGTTCAATTGTTGACCGTGGGCTATGTGACAATGAGTTACACAGACGGTGACACTCAATAGAACAACAGTGAAACTAGCACAATGACTTGGGTGGGTGGGTAGGGGGGGGGATTAGGAATAAAAACACAGTTAGGTTGAGCATAATTAATTCATGCAGCAAGTTGCAATGATTTGTAATGAATTGATGATGGAAGCAGATTCTACATTCAATAGGATATTAGCTAGCATAGAAATATCACTGCATGGAAGTCAGCAATTCAGCCTGTCATATTCATACTAGCACAATGGAAGAGCCATCTTGCTGGTCCAACTTCCCTGCTTTCTTCCTATAACCCTGCAAAGCTTTCCTGTTAAGGAGTTATTGAGCCTTCCACTGAACATCATCATTGTATTTACCTTCACTTCTACTGGCAGTTCAATTCAGAACCTAAGCAACATAGTGAAAAGGAAAACAAGTGTAAGACTGTGGGGCGGCACAGTGGTGCCATGATCGGGTTGTTGCCTCACAGCGCCCGAGCCCCAGGTTCAATCCTGATTACAGGTACTATCTGTACAGAGTTTGCACATTCTTCCTATGACCACGTGGGTTTTCTCTGGATGCTCCGGTTTCCAGGTTAAATTGTCCCTAATGTGCAGTGTATAACTAGTGTATGGGTGATTGCTGGGCAGTATGGACTCAATGGGCCGAAGGGCATGTTTCCACACTGCATCTCTAAAAAGTAAAAACTATGAGGAAAAAGGGAGGGAGACTAACAGAAGTTGATTTGATGGATCAATTAGAAGCAGAGACTCTTAGCTCCTTCAATCTATTCCATATTCCCTTTCCTGATCTGAGACCCAACCCCTCTTTCCCTTATCACATTATGCCATTGATTAGCAAAATTCTGTTAATCCAAGATTAAAAATGACCAATTAACCCAAAATCCATAGCCACTGCAGAATATGTTCCTCTTTCTGTGAATGTATTTCCAAATTTCACTTCTGAGAGCTTGGTTCTAAGTTTTAGACAATGTCTATTAGTTTCATATTCCCCAAGTAACAGAAAGAGTTTTTCTCGAAGCAGCTTGAGACAGAAGTACAAAATGAACATGTAGCAGCCATGGCCATTCATGCATGAAAAACTAATTTGAAAAAGATTTGATAAGGAGAATCAGGAGAGTTGCTTCGGAAACAAAAGACAGATAAGGTTGGAAGCTGCCAGTAACAAAGCGTATCCTTTGTTTAAACAAAAGAAGCAGATGTAATTTGGTGCAGCACAGGAATGACCCAAGTCAGAAATCAATGTCAAAGCAGACAGGTCTTTAATCCAGGATCTTATCTCAATTATTGACAGCCGCCAATGTACACACTCCCTGCCCAATGCTTAACAGGTAATTATATATCTGTGTAGCTTATTGCTGATATACATAATCCTGAATATATCTTTACATGAGAGATATAGCAGGCTATTCCTATCAATAAGATGCAGAGATTTAATTAAACGAGATTTGCCATATTGCAAACTGAAATGTTACGCAGCAGGATAATACTGATGCACTTCTGCTGCCTCACAGTTCCAGGGCCCCCATACAAGGACAAGTTGAAAGGTCTAAAGGAGGAGGCTGAAAGGTCTGAAGGTGGATAAGTCACCTGGACCAGATGCACCACACCCCAGGGGTTTGAAAGATGCAGCTTTAGCAATTGTGGAGGCATTAGTAGTGATCTTTCAAGAATCTGGAGCAAAGATCATAGAGCTCTATGATCTTTGGTCAGGAGTCTCAGAGGAGTGGTCAGGGTCACAGAGGAGTGGAAAATTGCAAATGTTACTCCACTGTTCAAGAGGGAATGAGGCAAAAGAGGGGAAACTATAGGCCGGTTAGTTTGACCAGTGGTTGGTAAGATTTTATGGTCCATTATTAAGCAAGAGGAGGCCATTCGGCCCTTTGAGCCAGCACCACCATTCAATGTGATCATAGCTGATCATCCCCAATCAGTACCCCGTTCGTGCCTTCTCCCCCTATATTTTTTTACTGCTATCTTTAGATAGCGGAGTAAGTGGTGGACTTGATAGGTCGAGTGGCCTAATTCTGCTCCTATGACTTATGACATAATGAACAAGCTTTACTGAATGGTACAGAGCCCAGGAGACATGCCCATGCACAAGGGTTGTGTGTGAGAGTGGGTTGGATGTGGGACTAGGGGCCATCATACCATCAGAGACGCTTGGCAGAAGGAGGCCCAACAGTGTCTTCCAGGAGTGGGCAACGGTTCCTGCAGGGAGATGTGTCCAGATCCATGAATCAATGCTGCACAAAATTTCAGGACCTGATTAGATATGGCGGGCTCCACATCATAATATGTAAGACATTCTTGGATTGGAAACCCTCTTATCGCAAGGGAAAATAAATGGCTGTTGAAGGCAGAGATCCAGCAGAAAACTTATGCCCTATTAAAATAAATGGTGAATGGGGGAACACAACTTGCTGACTCACATACATTTACAAAGAGTGTTATTGTCTAAATGTTTCTCGGTGGGCCAAAGGGCCTGTTCCTGAGCGGTATCTCTGAACTAAACGTTGCTGGAAGACCCTCCTCAACTGCAATTTTGTCCTCGATGTGATAGCGTTGGGCTTCTTCCTACAGCAAATCTTCCAGACTTACCTTGCTGGCACTCGAGAGCAGGTGGAGGTGTAGAAGGTCATGTGTCAACTCAAACAATAACAAGGATTTGGGAGCAGGCAGCAGGCCCACTGAAATTATAAAACTCTCCCCTGCAGTGAAGAGCTTCAGACACAAATCTACAAACATCAGGTTCACATCAGGGAAGAGGAAAGTTTACCTGGGGACTTCAAAGATTCCATAATCGTGACCATCTTCAAGAAAGGTGTGGTCCGGATGTGAAAACAAGGGTTCTTCCCTTTGTCTGACACTGGAAATATCACCAGTAGGGTCCCTCTCAATCCCTTCTCCCAGGGAGCCGCTGCCAGAATCATGTGTTGGATTTCACAGGAACACAGTGGGCATAATGTTAACCATATGAAGACACCAACCCAAACCTGAAGCCCTAATTGAAGCCTTGACTCGTCAATCAGGACGTACTGTAATATATCTTTCTTAAATCCAGCTACTGTCAAAAATCCATCATTGTATATTTCTTCCTTGATGCAAAACATGATACAACAATAGAACCCAATCTCAGTGAAGATCAGTGTCAAACAGGAACGCACCATTGCCCCAGCATTTCTCCCAGTTTTTCTAGTCATAATATTCCACCTCACTTCAACAAACTGTCTGTGGGAGTAGAGCTAACATTCAGAACTAATGGACAATTCAACTCATACTGTGAACGCTATGGAATATGATGACAAAACTTATGATGTTCAGTGTTTGAATAATTTGATTTCTTTGTTGTTATAAATGCATCAAATACATCAGCACTGTCCAAACATGCCCTTCAAGGCAGGTTGAATATATTGTGGTGCAGAGGTAAATGACACAGGTCTGACAGTTGTTAGCATTGCGGTAAACTCTGCCATGCTCATTTAGAAGGGAGTGTTGCCAATAATTGGAGTACCATTGGAGTACGGATTAAGAGACTATCATTGCCAAATGACGGAAGCAGCACTTCCTATTAGTTTTAGATTTAGAGACACAGCACGGAAACAGGCCCTTTGGCCCACCAAGTCCGCACTAACCAGCAATCACCCCATATACTAACTATCCTACACACTAGAGACAATTTACAATTTTACCAAAGCCGCTTAACCTGCAAATCTGTGTGTCTTTGGAGTGTGGGAGCAAACCGGAGCACCTGGAGAAAAACTCATGCAGTCGCTGGGAGAACGCACAAACTCTGTACAGTACCCGAGTCTCTGGCGTTGTAAGGCAGTATCTCTACTGCTGCACCACTGTGCTGACCAGTTGTGGAACAGTCTGTGGGCTTTGTTACTTGAGCAACCTGCGGTGAGTTATAAGTTGCCCAGTTAAGGGCCTGTCCCACGAGCATGCAACTGCATGCGGCAAGCGCGACCTAACGTGGTCGCTTGAGCCTCGCGGGCCGGCCCACTTCGATCGCCAGAGCCGTATGGAGTTGTGCGGAGCTGATCCCGACAAACTGACACTGTCCATAAATTCCGCGCGACAACGGCCTGCCGGCCCGCAGCCGCATTGAGGCCGTACGCACTGCCTCGACGGGCTTGCACAGCGTCTCGATGCCATACGCAGCATCTTGACGGCATACGCCTTCGCTCGAACTTCCTGTCAACTTGTACGGGATCACTCGACCTCCTCGCGGCCCCCGCTTCCGGTTTGGTCGAGCTCGCCGCATGCAGTCGCATGCTGGTGGGACAGGTCCTGTACAGGGATCACTCGACCTCCGTGCGGCCCCCGCTTCCGGTTTGGTCGCGCTTGCCGCATGCAGTCGCATACTCGTGGGACAGGCCCTTTAGGTCCTCCACTGTCTGCAGCGTTTTCATCATTCTAACTGATGAAAATATCATTTTGTTGTCTCTGTACTGTGCATTTCGTTGTCTCTGTACTGTACACTGACAATGACAATTAAAATTGAATCTGAATCTGAAATAGCAACAATGTAGCAAGATGATCGTAGGTTACACTTTTGAGCTCTAATTTATACCAGTAAATGATATAAAAAGGGACGTCATCAAATGCTGGTGCCATGCTGTAAATACAGACATGTGAATACAAACAGTGTCTGAAAGTTATTGGTCCAATTTTTCAATGGATATCATTTAACAGCGAAATGATCATGAGCAACATTTACATTGGGTTAATTTAACTTTGGCATAACTTGCAATGTGAAATTGCGAGTATTTACTGACCCATTTGAGCTTTACTTTTGTTAAAATTCTGAAATAGAAACCATCTAGACCTGTGAACATGACACGCTTCAATGTCATGATGTTGATAAGGTCCCTGTTCAGCAGGCCACCACCCTCTTCCTCTATCACGACTTCCATTTAAATCTTTCCATTTACAATATCATTATTAAATATATTCAAATGGTCCACATTGACCCTAGCTATCCCATCCTCATTTCTCTGATATTTGTTACAGATTTTTGTTTATTTTCATAAACCTTGCAAAATGTTTTTCCTTCTCACTTTTTGTAGAGCTGGCACCCTGTTTTGTAATGTAGAAAGAAGGTACTGCAAGATCCTGGCTCAGAAAATAAAAGACACAAAGTGCTGGAGTAACTCAACTGATCAGGCAGCATGCCTGTAGAACAGACAGTTGATGCTTCAGGTCAGGTCCCTTCTCCAGACAGTTCTTAACCATGTGTTGTTCTTTTAACTCTTTCAATCACCAGGATCGGGTTTTGCCTTTTGCTGTTCCTTTTTTCTTATAGTTTTATGTTGCTTCTTGATTCTACAGATGTCCATGGACATGCTTTTTGTTTTTTAAAGTAGAGCTCTTGCTTTTAGTGTATAAATTAATTTTGCATTATATTATATTGCATTAGTACATCGAGCACGTGGGCCGCCCGGACTTTGAATATGGTGCCAAAAGTGTCGGCGCTAGCATGTGTAATATATGCAAAAGGAATTTCATTGTGTAGCATGTGACAAATAAAGCACCTTTCAACCATTGAGGTTAACTTGGCATCATCAGCACAGACATAGTGGGCTGAAGGGCCTGTTCCTGTTTTGCACTGTTGTATGGTCTATGAAGAAAGCTTCTCCAAAAAATAAAATCATTGTGCAGAGACTGCCTGGTTTTCAAAGGGGTGAGTTCTTTGAAAAGTTTAATTAAGCAACATTTGAAGACTCTGGGGAAAACACAGTACATATGTATTTGGGTGTAGGGTATTCTTATGGGCAGAAGGGCATGCTATTGCCCATAATGAAAACAATATACAGAGATGGAAGACACATACTGTGGGTGCAGCAGACAGTTATAAAGCAGAAGGTATATTGACCTTCACCGTTAGAGGATTTGAGTACAGTAGAAAGGATGTCTTGCTACATTCATATGAGGCCTTGATGACAGCATACATGGAGTATTGTGTGCAATTTTCCATAATCTAGAATCTAGACTTTAGAGATACAGCGCGGAAATAGGCCCTTCAACCCACCCAGTCTGGTTGACCAGTAATCACCTGTACACTAATGCTATCCTACACACTAGAGACAATTTAACAATTTTGGCCCATTGAGTCTCTGCCAGGTCACAGAACAATTCTCTCCCTCCCCTCATTTCCCCTGGACCTATTCTCCTCATATTTTCAACAATCTCCAGATTCAACCATCTGCCCTCAACCCAGAGCACAAGAACATAATGATAAAGAAACAAGAGTGGGTCACCTGCTTCCTAAGATTGCCCCAATGATTCATTATGATCATGGCTAATCTGCTTCAGACCTCATCTCCTCTGCTGCGCCTCTTCTCCCTGTAGCCCTGAATTCTCCAATTTTTCAAGCATTTATCTTTCTTCTCTTTAGATATCACCAATGATCCGGTTTGCACAATCCTCTGGAGTAGAGTATTCAAGAGATCCACCACTCTCTCAGACAGGAACTTGGCATCCCCCATAAGAAGGTCAAATAACCTACCAACCCATGTGCAAACTCCACAAAGCGAGCATCAGAAGTTATCAATGAACTTGAGCTGCTGTTGTGAAGCAGTTTCCATATGAATTCTGCTCCTGTGTCATGCTTGGTCTTCCTAGAAGGGAAAAAATATATTTGCCATAGGATTTCACCAGACTGCTCCCTGAGATGGTGGAACTGCTGGATGTGGAAGTTTGCATTCATCACAATTTAGATGATTGCGAAGAATGTTAAAATGTCCCAATAGAATCTAGACTTTAGAGATACAGCACGGAAATAGGCCCTTCAACCCACCCAGTCTGGTTGACCAGTAATCACCTGTACACTAATGCTATCCTACACACTAGAGACAATTTAACAATTTTACTGAAGCCACTTAACCTACAAATCTATACATTCTGGAGTGGGGGAGGAAACCGGAGCACCCAGAGGAAATCCACACAGTCTGAGACCGTACAAACATGGTCAAGATCGAACCCGGATCACTAATGCAGTAAGGCAGCAACTCTACAGCTGCACCACTGTGCCACCCTAAGTATTAGGCAGACAAGATGTGAAATGATCCCCCTGTGAGGGTGTCTAGAACCAGGCTTCACAGTTTCAGGTTTTGGGGCATGAGACTTAATACTGAGAATACTGAGAATGCTTAATACTAAGAGCAGGAATAACTTGAGTTGAGTTGGGTGGACCTCATTGAAACATACAAAATAGAGAAAGGCTTGGATAGAGTGGATGTGGAGAGAATGTTTCCATTAATTGGAGAGTCTAGTACTAGAGGTCATAGCCTCAGAATTAAAGGACATTATTTTTTAAGGCAGAGATAGATAGATTCTTGATTAATGAAATTGTCAGAGGTTATGGGAAGAAGGCAGGAGACTGGGGTTAGAAACAACATTTCGTTTGGACCTCAACGGGGTCCAAACGACAAATAAATTGTATTGTATTGTATTGTTAGGAGGCAGAGATAGATCAGACATGATTGAATGGCAGAGTAGACTTGATGGGCCAAATGGCCTAATTCTACTCCTATCACTTATGACCTTATGAGTTGAAAGTAGGAATGTCTTGAATGTATAGAGGCGGTGAACCTGTGTAATTCTCACTCACGGAAGGATGTGGGGGTTAAGTTGTTGAATATTATTTTAAGGAGATAGGTAGGTTTATGGCACAAAAGGATTCCAAAGGATATTGAGAACAAATGGGAATAAAATACTGAGCTGTATGATTGCAATGAACGGTGGAGCAGATTCAAAATGCGGAATGGTCATCTCCTATCTTTTGTGTTTCTACATACCCCAAATAGTTAATGGTGTGACAACAAAAATCTATATATGGAATATTTATAAAGTGTATCTGCTTTCTGTTTGATCTCTCTCTACCACTAGATTGACTTTGACCTTAACAATACAGGGGGGTTGCTACTTAAAGCTGGCAGACTAATCAATTATACCACCTCCGGTCTTTGCATTATTCTTGCTTTTGAAGATCCACAATGTAAAATTGGGTTAAAGTAATGAACACAAGGAAATAAGTTTGAAATTGAATCAAAACCTTTTAATTTATGTTTGAAGAATTTGTACGAAGACAAGCAATTCAGCAATCATTGGAACTGGGGAAACAACAATTCAAACAAACAATGGAAAATATACATCACATGACTTTCCTTGTGTTAAAATCCTTGCTCTCTAGTCATGCTTGTACATATATTCATTTTAAACTTGCTGTTAAAATGTTTCTTTCACATACAATCTGACAAGTTTGTACTTGCTTTCAAATGTTTTTTTCAATTGCCAAGTGAGATTCAGCTTCTGCAGTTTCAGTCCTTACTTTACAATGGGATTTCCACTTGAAATAACAGTTTCAATTTTAGAGAACTGCAATTCTGTATTTGGTATAAAGTTGTTTTCTACTTGGGAAGTTGTTCTTGAAGAGAGCTTTGTTTTGATAATAACTCTTGTCCTGCAGATTTAACAGGAAATTTCATACAAATGCCACAACAAACGCTATGTTTTATACTGTTCGGCTCAGAGTTGCTGAAGGCACTGAGGATCCACGGAACAGCAGACGTGACCGTTCTGCAGAAATAGAAAGCAAAATACTAACTGAATGTGAGTTAATGCCACACTGCAAAATATTCTATAAGGCTGTCATGTAATAATTCATATCTGCTTTATAAAGAATTGGTATAAGTATATTACGATTGATGCAAAATACTGGAGTAACTCAGCGGGACTGTCAGCACATCTGGAGAAAAAGAATAGGTGACGTTTCAGGTTGAGACCCTTCTTCAGACTGAGAGTCAAGGGAGAGGGAAACGAGACATATGAAAAGGTACAGAACAAATCAGAGCCAGCATCGATGGCCAAGGAGCCCGCAATAGTCCATTGTTGGCTGTGTAGGAGGTATCCACTGAGTTACTCCAGCATTTTGTGTCTATCTTTGGTGTAAACCAGCATCTGCAGTTCCTTCCTGCACATATATTAGGATTGGATTGGATTTTGGATATTGAATAGGCAGGTGACTCAAACTTCTCCAAATCACATCTCCTTCTTCAAATCACACCCAGTCTGGGCCGATAAGCGATGTCCATACACTAATGCTATCCTATACACTGGGGATCATTTACAATTTTTTTTACCAAAGCCAATTAACATACAAACCTGTATGTCTTTGGAATGTGGGAGGAAACCAGAGCACCCGGATAAAACCCATGCAAGTCACGGGGAGAACGTTCAAACTCTGTACAAACAGCTTAGGTTTTCTCTTCGGCTGCTCCAATTTCCTCCCACATGCCAAAGACGTACAGGTTTGTAGGTTAATCAACTTTTGTAAAAAAATGTATATTGTCTCTAGTGTATAGTGTTACTGTACGGGGTGATCGCTGGTCGGCGCAGACTCTGTGGGCTGTAGGGCCTGTTTCCACAGTATTTCTACTTTATTATTAAAAGTATATGGGATTGATATTGATATTCACAAATTTTATGAGGCTTTCAAAGAAGAAAAAACATACTATATCCGTAAGATTGAGGGAAGGGAATCTCAAATATGTGTAAAAGGCTTGTTTGTGAAAAACAAAGCACCAAAGCTATTTTTCATTCACAAACAATCTCATTCACAAAATCTGCTGTAAGAATATTATAAAGTGTGGTTCTTCATTTGACTGTCCTGCAACCGGCTTGGTCACTGCCTCAATGCACTTGCCACTATATATTGTGATAAAGAATTAACACATTATAGTAATTTGGAGTCTGTTTTATGGTTTAATTGACAGTGACAAATTACAGTGTGAAGTCATTTGAACCCCAACCTCAAAGAATGCTACATTGTAATTATTGCTGACAAACCATTATTCTGCAGTGACAACTTGGTGCTTTCAAAATATTAAAATATTTTCGTCTTACATGTACCAGCTAGAATGCAAGCTTTGATTTATGGTGGAGGGGATTACAACAAAGCTTTTGTGTGTCTGCAAAACAAGTAGCTTGTAGAATATCACATCAGTTTAATTTGACTCAGAAATGAATAGATGTACTTAAACTAAGGTTTATTTTTTTATCAGTTTAGTACTTTCAACCTGAAAAACTAATTTGTATTTTTAGGGACTGGGGGATCAGGTGATGTTGCCTGATATTGCTGGTTTGCAATTCAGATTCCTAATTTCCTATTTATTTTTAATCAGATTTTTACTCGAGGCTGCCATTGTTCTCTCGTGCAAGCCTTAACTATTCAATTAATAAACAACAGGGAGTTTTCCCTCAGTATAGTCATCAATAATTATCTCTTGGCCCAGAATCATAAAACAGTATTATTTCCTTTTTAAGAGCCCTGTGTATACATCCTCGTTAAAACAGAGTACAGTTATAAGCATGCCCAGTTTTTCGGTTACGATAATAATGAAGCTAGCCATTGTTTACAGCATGCTCAGCAGTAGAGGGTACTTCTGAACAATGAATCACAGAGATGTGAGTTGGTCGCAGTATATAGCTACTTCATAAATATCTCATATTACCATAGAGCTAACATTAGAGGGCAGCACAGTGGGGCAGCTGTACAGTTGCTGACTTCCAGCACCAAAGATGTGGGTTCAATTTTGACTACGGGTGCTGTCTGTATGGAGTTTGTACGTTCTCCCTGTGAGGGGTATTCTACAGGTGTCCCAGTTTCCTCCCACACTTTAAAGACGTGTAGATCTATAGGATAATAGGCTTCTGTAAATTGTCTGTTGCGTGTAGGATAATGCTAGGGTAGAGGGTGATGGCTGGTTGGCATGCACTCGGTGGGCTGACGGGACTGATTTCATGCTGTATCTCTAATGTCTAAAGTAAAGACTAAAGCTCTGCTGGAAATCTAAACTTAAAATGGTCAGGCAGCATGATCAAAGAGAATAATTACATCACTGTTTGAGACCAAAGATCTGTTTTTGTTTAAACAAATTGTTAAATGTTAGAGATGTAATAATTTTAATGAAGCTGAAAGTGAAGCGGAAGTTCGGAGAAAAGACAAAGGGAAAGCTCTGGGATAGGTTGGAAGGTTGGAAAGAGTAAATCGCACAGTAAAACAGAGTGAGAATGGAATTAAAAAAAACAGACGGGGGGGGGGGGGGTTGTCCAAGGGAGCAGCAAAGTTTCTACCAGCTGCTGTTGGAAAATAAGAGAGTGGTTGTTTACGATCTGAAACTGTAGAATTCTGCTGAGTCCTGAAGGCTGCAAATTATTGGATAGGACATTACTGGTGCTTCAGCATTTTAAAGCTCTCTCAAAAAAGGTTCCGGAGGCAAAGGCCACAAAGTCCAAAGTAGGAAAGGAACTGTGGATTAGAATGAAAAGCCATTGATTGCAATCCTTATTTTTGTTTCTATGTGCATGGATGCATGGATGTTGCGTGTCTCCAACAACATTCCAACCTGATGTGCCTGTGCCAGCTGTTTGAAAGAGCTGATCACTTTAGTCCCAAAATCCTTCCACTTCTTAACCTACCAATTAGGCCCCTTCAAGGACTAGTCTTTAGATTTTCAGAAATATTTCGCTTCTGAGAGCCACTATCGACTCGATGGGCTGAATGGTCTCTTATGTTGTCATAATATGTGAATCAATCAGAGGCTTCTGTGCATCACTCAAACATGATAATCTTTACCCTACATAATTTCAAAAGTACATTTTGGGCTGTTAAGCTCTTGGGGATATCGCAGGTTTCCAAATGGTTCTATAGCCACTCCTCGATTTATGAAGGGAAACGGGTTTTGTTAAGTGAAATTTCATCAATCAAAAAGGCTGCATGAAATGCATTGTGGACATTTTAGTACAGTATATTGTAATGTGCAGGGAGTGGTGCACTTTTTATTATACAAGGCATCTAGATGTGGTGAACAGTCCATCACTGGTACTGACGTCCCCACCATCAAAGGGATCTACTGCAGGTGCAGCCTCAAAATAGCAGCCAGAGTCATCACCACACCACCCTGGCTACACTCTCATTTCACTCCTGTCATTGGGATGATGGTATAGTACCCTGAAAACGATGACATCCAAGTTCAGAAGCAGCATCTTCCCAACAACCGCTGAACTCCACAAACTCCATCTAAACTCTGAACTACAAACTGCCTTGATTGCACTAGGGACTTGGGGACATTGATTTTCTCTTGCACTATATTGTTTGTTTGTGTTTTATATATTGAACTTATTTTTGTTGGTGTCTACTGAGTACTATGTTTACATTTCTGTCGTGCTGCTGCAAATAAGAATTTGCAAATGTTCATAAATGGAGGAAATACTGCATAGAAATGCAGGATATTGCTATTGCAGATTAAGGAGTTGCTCAGACCTCAGCAAATAGCCATGCTCACCTTGCATTGGCAGAGGGTACATTCTGTGCCATGTTTTATCCACGATGATCCAGTGAAGCGAACCAAATTAATCTCATCTGTGCAAGTCTTGGTGATATCATTGCGGATTTTACTAGCCTGGCAAGGATCCTCGATGCACTGTGGACAGCATTCACCCTCCAGGACCATGCTAAATTCACAGTCAGCTTCAGGGCACTGCAAAGGCCAACAGTCAACCTCGCCTTGCTGCGGAAATAAAAACAAGGTGAAGAATGAGAGACTAATTCGTTGGAAAGGAAGCAAAACCAATATGAAGTGACATTTTTGAAATCGATATATATCTTGGGCATTACGAAGTCAATATTTAATGCGTTGGGTCACATCTCATGAACTCGTGAACCTGATGGGAAATGTAAGTTTTATGGCACAACTGATGGATAGTTGCCTTAAATGTGGCCATTGAGAAAGAGGCACCCTAAAAGTAAGTGATGTTAGAATCTATAACAAGCTCACAGTGCCAAAAATCAATATACTGCCCAAAATGAAATGTGCAATTTTGATGGTTTAAAAGGCTTTGTTTCACTGGATTGATGGAGTGCATATAAGAAAACAGAAAGTGCATGTTCTCTTTCGAACACAATGACATTGTCACAGGCAGGGAGCTTTCAGAAATAACAAAGAAAATAATTGGGTTTTAACTTTGCATATATTGTATTTGCTTTTCAGCATAAGACGTGCAAGTTTGACATTTGCTTTTGGATGATCTGTGTCCAATTAGCACAGACATTGACTTCATGACAAAATTTGTGAGGCTCCTGTTTAGCATGAATTGGCATTATAACGTGTGATTAGGTGATACGTAATCACACATTATAACGCCAATTTCTACATCTTGGGGGTCTACATCTGTTGTAACCATATTCAGGGGGTAAATAAGCAAGTCTGTCTCAAACCTACAGCTGCTCTTATAATTGTCAACTCGAGGTCAGTTTTTTTCTTACTTTTGGATCCATTTTCCTGCAGAGCAAAGAGGAGTGGGTGCTTCCCTGTTTTTGAAATTCTTTCCCATATTTCTGCTCCTGCTACTGAGCTGAATGCTGATTTGGATGTTGATTCAACCCTGATGTATTTTATTTGCTAGCTGCAGTTGAGTCAGTGGTGTAGCAGTAGAGATGCTACCTTACAGCGTCAGAATCCCAGGTTCCTTCCTGATGGAATTTTGTGCATTTTCCTGTGACCACATGGGTTTTCTCTAGGTGCTCCAGTTTCCTTCGACACTCCAAAGACGTGCAGGTTTGTAAGTTAATTGGCTTCAGTAAAATTGTAAATTGGTCCTGGTGTGTACGATAGTACTAGTGTACAGGATGATTGCTTGTTGGCGTGGACTCGGTTGGCTAAAGGGCCTGTTTCCGTGCTGTATCACTAAAGTCTAAACTAGTGATTATTATGATCTTCGGGATTTAATTTTCACCAACACCTCAGTTCAAGAACAGATTACTTTTACAGCATTGAATCTGAGGCAAAGTTTACTCATACTATTTCCTGAAAAGTACATTACTTAAGTATTCTGAAATCATCCTCAATGCAGAAACTTAAGTACATTTCCTCTGTCATTTTTAGATTTGCTATAAAGAAGGCTAGAGAATTCAGCAAAAAAAGATAATTCAGTAAAAGGCAGTTTATTTACTATTTCGCTCATAGATGCCATATGCCAATTACACTGTAGCACTGAAGTATTGGCATCTACAGTAGAAGCACAAATAAGTGCTCTCAGCTAATGTGTTGCCATTGGTATCATTAAGCTGTTGAAATTTGATATCCATTGGAAATCAATTGTGTGTAATAGTCCTTTTAATATATTGATAGAGTTTTAAACTTTTATTGCCAAGCAAAATGCAGATCATACAAAATCTGCCATCTTTTAACCCCCGCTTAATGATCTATTCGATTAAATAGGGTGTAAAATATGAAGCTAATTGCTATGATTGATCTTTTTAACATGATGGTAAATCTACAATTTGTTGAAAAACAATGTAAGCCTTTATTTGCTTGCTGGTTTACCTTTCAGTACATTGATAATTGTCATATCAGCCTGTATTTGGGACCGCTTCCAACTAAAGAAATATCCAGAACAGTAGGTGGCGCTGTATTGTAATGCCTGCTTCGGTAACTAGTTTCCATCTTTATTTTGGATAGAGAGATTTTTGGAAAATCCCATGCAAATGGAATGATATTATATCACACACATATATCTTTTCAAATATTTTAAGATTGTTTCTGCTGTTCCTATCCGCACTTACTTAGAGTCATTGTCATACAGCATAGAAAGGGGCCCTTTGGCCCAACTTTCCCACACCAACCAACATGTCTCATCTACACTTATCCCACCTGCCTGCATTTGGCCCATCGCTCTAAACCTGTCATATCCATTTACCTGGCTTAATGTTTCTTAAACGTTGCGATAGTACCCGCCTCAACTACCTCCTCTGGCAGCTCGTTCCATACACCCACTACCCTTTGTGTGAAAATGTTGCCACCTCGGGTTCCTATTAAATCTTTCCCTCCTCACCTCAAAGTTAAGTCCTCTGGTTCTCGATTCCTTTACTCTGGGCAAGAGACTCTGCGTCTACGCAATCTAATACTCTCGTGATTTTGTACACCTCTATCAGAAAACCCCTCTTTTCTGATCTGATACTAATACCTTTAGAACCAAAGGGCATAATTTAGTCCTACCGTATCCACTGGGTCTAAACAAGGATCAGAGTACATTAATCCAATTTTATACTGCTTGCTCCATAGCTTGTTAAGTAAGTCAAGGCACTTCACGTGCTCATCCAGGCGAGGAGACCAAAAGGCAGTTTTCATCAACTTGATAATCCTTCAGCCGCAGTTAACGTTTGTCTCAGTGTGTATCCCTGGCAACAAGATGTAGAGAACAGCCTGTGCAATACAGCTGTTCAAAATGAGCTTCAACAAAAATCACCACATCTCTTTCCAGACTTTCACATTCTAGTCGATTGTCCAAACCCCAGCACAGCCACTTCAAGAACAAGGTGTGTCAGCACAGAGACCAGCTCTGCAAGCAGGACTTGACAGGAAAGGTCCTTCTCACCGCCAGTTACGTTTGCTGCTTGTTTGTCATTTCTACCCATCACAATTCTGCTGAATGATTTTGAGATTCTGCACAGGATCTGACAGGATCCATCATCTTTTTCCACAGCTCCTTGAGGACATTCTCTACAGACCATTGCTTGACTGCCTCTTAACCAAATACGTGTTTTTTTCTACAGTAACAGTCCAAAAGAGACAGGTGGTTTGGCACCGTATCGCAAGAAGGAAAACCCAATACCTAAATTCTTTGCCACCCCATCAACAAATAGAAAAGGGCCTGTCCATGATTGAGTATTACAAAGTGGCATATCTCATGGTCCAGGACTGTAATGTTGAAAAAGGAACGGAAATTTGATGTAGCCACAACCAATGCTCAATGGAGAAAGGCCCCAATTTAATGTCCTCTCACTATTGCATTCCGAGGGACTGGGACCTGGGTTTTCTTTCAAAACAAACCCTTGGATTATTTGCTAAAGAAACATATGTAAAGGAAAATTGATGCCACGCTAACTTAATGTAAATGCAATTATATGGCTTGCACTAGGAATGAGACAGAGACTCACACACAAACAGATACAACATCCTGGCATGCTAACCTGAAGATGAATGGAAGAGGTCGTAAACTTGCTCATCAATGACCAGAATGTCATCTCAAGGAACATTAAAAAGGGACACAGAGATCACCACAGAATACGAGACCCAAGTCAAAGTTGATCCCAACCATTCGGACTATGCCCTCTTCATGCTGATACTGTTGGGCAGGAGGTACAGATTAATGAACTCCCACACCATTAGGACTGGAACAATTAATTTCCTACAGCCATCAGCTTCTAGATCCGACCTGCACAACTCTAATCCTACCTCAGCAATGGAACACCACCGGCCATCTCTTACACTACCATGGAATTTCTGTATGAAGAAGGGTTCTGATCTGAAACGTCTCCTATTCCTTTTCTCCAGAGATGCCGTATGGCCCGCCGAGTTACTTCAGCATTTTGTGCCGATCTTCGGAATAAACTGGCATCTGCAGTTCCTTCCTACACGACTTATTTTCTAAATGGGTTTTGTACTTTTGTCTTTTTGTTTGCAGTTCGTTTCTTTTCCCTGTATCATGGAATAAATGTGTAATTTCTGTATAATTCATATTTTTGTAAACTGGTCTCAATCTATGTGTCTCTGATGCTGCTGAAAGCAACATTTTCATTGTGTGCCTGTACATCACTCTTACTTGTGCTTGTGACAATAAACTCAACTTGAATATACAAATGTACAAGTGTTATAAGAGACTGTTTTACAAATAAAATACTAACCTGTATTTAAATCTGCTTCCATCACTCTTTTGGGCAGAAGTTCCAGAGCATTATTAATCTTTCAATGATCTCTCCTCTACACAAGTTTTAAATCTGTACAACTTTGTTATTGGACACTGCAAGGGCCAGGAAGCGAGTGGGTAAGATCATCTCTGACCCCTCTGACCATGGCCACAACATCTTTGAAGTACTTCCATCTGGAAGGTGACTCTGTACTATCAAAGTCGCCTCAGCCAGACAAAAAAACAGCTTTTTTCCACGAGCAGTAGCTCTACTCAACAGCCAAAAGTTTGTAGCCTCTTTTTACTCTGGTACTTTATTTTCACATGTTTAAATTATAATGTTTTATTTTTAAATGTCTACTGTATATCGTGTCTTTATCCATGCGAACAAATCACCAAGGCAAATTCCTTGTATGCATACATACTTGGCTAATAAAAAATATTCTATTCTGTTCTATTGGCCTCTCTACTGAAGGGAATAACAGTTGATCTTTGACTCAATGTGTGTTTACCTTGTGTAGGCTTGCACACACTAATGAAATAGGCTTGCTGGGTTCTTGCTGTGATCCTTGGGCAACTCTCCTTAAGTTTCTGGAGCACTCTCTGTTCTAGACAAACGTTCGCCATTACTTATTTTCTTGCAGTATTGTTTCTACTACCACATCAGAGATCCAGGGAGACTTTGCATTCTTGCAGTCCTGGTAACCATTCCAGTTTCTCACACTTTTGCTTGTGTGTATTAAAATACTCTTGATTTGTGCCCCTTTAATCATATTTCAGGACTTTAAATCCCACAGTAACACCAATGCTTCATTTCCAAATGGATGCAAATCCAACCAATGCATAGAAAACAGCATTCTTCTCTATTCTAAAGCTCTGTTTACTGGTTCCTCCAACAGGCATCTCCCAATGACTTACCACACAATGACACTGTTGACATTCTTGCTCCCAAGTGTCTCCACTTTTATATATCACGTCTCCATTTTGATTCAGACATTGACTGGTCAGCCGCGGATCACATTCAGGGCAACAGAAAAGATCCACGGTTGGGTTTTCACAGTCACAGACCATCCGTCGACACAAGACCAAGCCACTCTGGTGGAGAATGAAAACAATGTGTTTGGTGGAGCACACAATATTTTTCACTGGTATAATTGTTACTATTTACCAATAGGACGGAATAATTTCAGGAACACCCTTCTTGCAGTTCCTTTGAATCGTGTGATTTACTATATTTCTTGCCTTAAAAAAATGCTAATTATTTTTGCTTGATGCCCCCACTCCACAGTAGCTGATTCCTGCTTTAATGTAAGAAAACACTGACAGTGCTACAGTGGTACAGTTGTTACTGCCTTACAGCCAAGAGTGAGGAACAGAGAGAGTCAACATTGCTAGTGACACAATGGCGTATCAGGTAGAACTGCTGTCTCATAACACCAGAGACCCAGGCCCAACCCTGACTACGGGTGCTGTCTGTATGGAGTTTGTACATTCTCCCTTTGACCACATGGGTAGGATAGAACTTGTGTGCAGGTGATGGTAAGTCGGCACGTACTCGGTTGGCCAAAGAGCCTGTTTCCACAATGTATCTTTAAACTAAACTAAAGAAGAATTTCAGAATTTCCAGATTCCCCAATCTCTTTCATTGGCTTTCTGAATGTCCAGCAAGGAACTCACTTTCACAACAATGGTTTGACAAGGATTTTTCATCTTTAAAGGGGTCTTTTAAGATGTCCAGTTCACTTTTCAAAGGGGATCTGACATGTGCCATAGTTGGCTTTTTGGCAGCAGAAGATTGTGAATGAAGATTAAAGATGTTACTGCTGCACTGATGCTATTTTGCAAATTGACAACCAGCTGACCTTTATCACCACTCTCTCTGAAAAAAGGAACCATTTCTGTCTTATTTCCAATACGGAACAATAACGTGGCCTGATTAAAGTTAAATCTAATAACAGTTACTGACCACAGAATAAATTCCATGTAATCTATTTAGCTAAAACATATATAGAGATCTAGTGCAATAAAAGCAGAATAGACTCTATAATTTCCTTGAGTACTTAGATTTTTTGAGTGTCACTTAAAATGGAGATCAACCAGGCAACAAGACCAAGGGAGGAGAACCACCTCAAATTTCCCCCCAATTTTTTTCCATTTCAAATCAAGGGCTAACACATCGGAAGGAAGCTGATGCCAATTAGTTCAGATTCTATTCACTTCTACCCTCCACACACCCCAATTTCATGATATCTCCTCTCACCAGTTGGAAATGGGCAAGTGTCTCTTTCTCTATTGCAGAGCTTTGGTTCAACATTTCTAATGCCATTTCGCAATCCTTAATCTTTTCAGATTACAAAATATAATCACATAAATGCAGTTTTAACTAAAAACAAGGAAGCACTTATGAAAATAAGGTAGGCAGATAAATTCACATTTACATTGACATAAATTCAGAAGATTAATGTAGGACAGCACAATGGCGCAGCGGTAGAGCTGCTGTCTCACAGTGTCAGAGACCTGCATGCAATCCTGACTACGGATGCTGTCTGTATGGAGTTTGTACATTCTCATTGTGGCTGCGTATGTTTCCCCCGGGTGCTCCGATTTCCACCCACATTCCAAAGATGGGCAGGCTTGTAGGTTAATTGGCTTCTGTAACTTGCCCCCTAGTACATGGGATGCAAAAGTGGTGTACGGTTGATCATTGTCGGCAAAGTCTCAATGGGCCAAAGGGCCCTTTTTCATTACCTCTAAGTTAAACAATATCAGAAATAGATAGATTGACACAAAATGCTAGAGTAACTCAGCCGCTCAGACAGCACCTCTGGAGATAAAGGATAGGTCGGGACCCTTCCTCATACCTAGAATATCAGAGATAGGATGATGACCCATGCTTACAGAGTTGCAATGCTCTCAGACAGATGAAGCAGCAATAACTAAAGTGAATTCAGTCACTCCTGGGTTGCAAATGTGATTTATATTCAGCCTGAGGAGACAGGTGTTAGTATATTGGGCAATCAAGTGATGTCGCACTTAAGGCAATGGTTCATAGAATTCCTCGTGATTAATCTGGTGAATGGATAATTGAACAAGGATAATGGAAATGTTCCAATACATCGTAACTACCAGGAAAATCAATGAAACTTGGCAGTGAATGTAGAATCAAATCAGAATAGAACAAAAGAAAGAGAAGAAAATGGTGCGCACATGCAGCACATCAGGCAGCAGCAGAGGGCAACAAAAGGGTTAGGTATAAAACCTTTAATTAGAGCAAGTCAGACGTAGAAACATTGAACTGTTCACAAATGAAATAGCAGAGTTAGTAAGTTATCCCTCTCTGTGGAGAGGAAGGGATGCTCTCTTTCTAAAACATTGACGTCTTCTTCCCAAATCTATCTGTTCAGAATTAACCAGTTTTTACAGGTTCTCCTGACTATTCATTAATACTTACCATATAACCATATAACAATTACAGCACGGAAACAGGCCATCTCGGCCCTACAAGTCCGTGCCGAACAACTTTTTTCCCTTAGTCTCCACCTGCCTGCACTCATACCATAACCCTCCATTCCCTTCTCATCCATATGCCTATCCAATTTATTTTTAAATGATACCAACGAGCCTGCCGCCACCACTTCCACTGGAAGCTCAATCCACACCGCTACCTCTCTCTGAGTAAAGAAGTTCCCCCTCATGTTACCCCTATACTTCTGTCCCTTAATTCTGAAGTCATGTCCTCTTGTTTGAATCTTCCCTATTCTCAAAGGGAAAAGCTTGTCCACCGAATAGTGAAAGGCCAGGATAGAGTAGATTTGGAGAGGATATCTCCACTAGTGGGAAAGTCTAAGACCAGAGGGCGCAGCCTCAGAATAAAAGAATGTATCTTTAGAAAGGAGATGGGGAGGAATTTATTACGTCAGATGCTAGTGAATCTGTGTATCAGACGGCTGTGGAGGCCATGTCATTGGGTATTTTTAACAGCGGATATTGACAGATTTTTGATTAGTAAGTGTGTCAGGGGTTATGGGGAAGATGCAGGAGAATGGTGTTGAGAGGGAAATATAGATCAGCCATGAATGAATGGTGGAGTAGACTCGATGGGTCGATGGCCTAATTCTGCTCCTATGGTTTATGAACATGACTGCAGCAGGCATACCCTCCATCACCCCTCCTCTCCACCATCATTTATTTTTTCTCCCAGATTTAAATTTGCAGAGTTGCAGGCTACAGTGGGCAAACTGTGCTCTGACTTGTGATTGCACACAGGGCTGGCCTTTAGCTGATTGGACCGATTGCTCCCAATTGGGCCCCGTGAGTAAGGGGGGCCCGCGCCAGAGTTATCTACTCTCGGCTCGGGTAGATCTACCCTGGGTGGAGGAGGGAGAGATGGGTGGAGAGAGAGTAGAGGGGTGGAGGGGGAAGAAAGGGGTAGACGGGGAGGGCAGTGTGAGGGGGAATCGAGAAGGGGGAGAGGGGGAGGTGGGTTGTTCGCCCACGGCAGCGCTCCCGCCCCTCCAGTCGCTGTGCTTCACGCACACAGCCCCGGGGAGACGCGGTGAACAATACATGGAGGGTCGGGCCAGGGATTGGAGCAACTTTTACAAACCTCGGCCTCAGCTCACACCCATCCGCCCGGACCCCGGCATCCGCACCCGCCGCCGGCCCTCTCCCTCCCTTCTCTCCTTCTCTTCTTCCCTCCCTCCCTTCCCTCACTCCCTCCCTCCTTTGTTTATTTTCCCTTCTCTCATTCGCTCCATCCCTTCTTTCTCTCCTTCCCTCCCTCCTTTCTCTACTTCCCTTCCTCCCTTCTGTCCTTCCTCCCTTCTCTCCCTCCCTCCCTTCTCTCCCTCCCTTCCCTCCCTCCCTTCCTTCTCTCCCTCCCTCCCTCCCACACACACATAACGCACAGACAACTAACAAACACACATCACGCACAGACAACTAACACACACATAACTAAGTTAGGATGGGGTAGAAGTCCAAAGGGTAGGATGGGGCTGAAGCCCAAAATTTAATGCCTGGACTGGTTTTTCACCAATTTTTATTGGTTTTCCAGGATCTATTTAATTAAATTAGTTTTTTTTCATTTCACAGCCACTAAAACTAGTGGTATTGTAACTAAGTACTTTTCAGAGGTGATCTACACATTTTGTTTGTTACTTGTAGGCTTACATGTATGCAATTTTATATTAAAATGTAGCTTAGATCTGTTTGGTCCATTAAGTCGCTTGCACTTTTTAAGCGCACATTTTGATTACTTTCCATTCTACCACAGATATATAAAGTCTATAATAGACTTTAATTATATTTCTATGAATCTACAGACCTTGACTGGGAACCTGGGGCTCACCAAAATTGTTCCCCGCAACTCCTAAGGCCGGCCCTGATTGCCCAATCTCATCCGAAGTACCCCATAGAAGTTAGAAGCAACTGTATCACTTTTTTACAGTACCACGTTCCATATTCTATAGCATATCTTCCCATATAGCTTATAATTCCTTTCACAAATCTCTTTTCAGAGGACAGGTGAATTATATGAATAATCTACTCCGTCACTTCCCTCTTAAGGCCTTCTCCAGTGTCTCCTCCAAATTATCTGTTAAAACCTCACAATTCCTCCTGAGTATTTTTCATTCCTTGGGATGCATTACATTTGAATTATTTTCATCTGTCCAGGATTGCAACCTGATTTATATTAGAGCCATTAATTTTCCCTGGAATAATCCTGCAATTTTAGCCGGTGTTAATACAGAAGGCATTTGTTCGTGCAAGGAGTAACTATTAAAGGCAGTTTTGTAGATTACAACTCTAAAAGACACACAACGTGTGAGTTTGGTGAGGGTGGGATGTCAATGTAGTTTTATGACTTCATAAGATTTTTTCGGCGGCATAGTGGTGCAGATGATACAACTGCGGTCTCACAGCGCCAGGGACCTGGGTTCGATCATGACCTCGGATGCTGCCTGTGTGGAGTTTGCACGTTTTCTCTGTGACCATGTAGGTTTCCCGTGCGTGCTCTGGTTTCCTGTCACATCACAAAAATGTGTAGATTTTTAGGTTAATTTGCTTCTGTAAATTGCCCCGAGTGTGTCGGGAATGAGAAAATGGGGTAATATCGAACTGGTATAAACGTGTGATTAGTGATCAGCGTTGACTTGGCGCGCCAAAGGGCCTGCTTCCAAACTAAACTTAAGAAAGGAAAATTAAATAAATAAGCTTGAATATACCTGAACTGTGATATCACAGAAAACAAGAAAGTGATCAACTAGTTGAAAGAGAAAGGATCTGCTTGGTGTGTGTTTGTTTTTTTCTATTTAGACTGAGTCATTTCTCATAAAGCTAAATCAATAAATAGAGACAGCATGGCACTTTAAGCTTTTGTGGGATAAACAGCTGGATGAAAACTTCAAAGTCAGTGGCAGTGTGTATGTGTGAGCGTGTATGTGTGTGTGTGTGTGTGTATGTATGTGTGTGTGTGTGTGTGTGTGTGTGTATGTGTGTGTGTGTGTATGTATGTGTGTGTGTGTGTGTGTGTGTGTGTGTGTGTGTGTGTGTGTGTGTGTGTGTGGTGTGTGTGTGTGTGTGTGTGTGTGTGTGTGTGTGTGTATGTGTGTGTGTGCATGTGTGTGTGTGTGTGTGTGTGTGTGTGTGTGTGTGTGTGTGTGTGTGTGTGTGTGTGTGTGTGTGTGTGTGTGTGTGTGTGTGTGTGTGTGTGTGTGTGTGTGTGTGTGTATGTGTGAGTATGTGTGTGTGTGTGTGTATGTATGTGTGTGTGTGTGTGTGTGTGTGTGTGTATGTGTGTGTATGTGTGTGTGTGTGTGTGTGTGTGTGTGTGTGTGTGTGTATGTATGTGTGTGTGTATGTGTGTGTGTGTGTATGTGTAGTGTGTGTGTGTGTGTGTGTGTGTATGTGTGTGTGTGTGTGTGTGTGTGTGTATGTGTGTGTGTGTGTGTGTGTGTGTGTGTGTGTGTGTGTGTGTGTGTGTGTGTGTGTGTGTGTGTGTGTGTGTGTGTGTGTGTGTGTGTGTGAGTGTGTGTGTATGTGTGTGTGTGCTTGTATGTATCTGTGCGCATGTGTGTGCACATGTGCATATCTGCATGTGGGTGTGTGTGTTTGTGTGCATGCCTGCGTGTGTGCTTGCATGTCTGTGTGCATGTGCGCAGCAAAAATAAAAATATTACAAGGAGAGCTGACAATTAATATTTAAGAACAAAACTCACCTGGCAGGAGCAGACTGAGCACCTGTCATTTTCTAGCACCCAAATCTGTCCATTGTGTTTTATTTTCCCTTCGTGGATACAATCCCCAGTGCAGTTTTTTCCATGAGGACATCTACAGTCATAACCTCCCTCGAGGTTAAAGCAGACGGTGTCATTGGTGCAACTGTGCCTCCTGGTCCCACATTCATCAATGTCTGTGAAATGACGCATGTAAACTAGTTGTTACATTGCAGATTCAATTAACATAATGCTTCCTCTGCAAATGACATAAATAATTCTCTCTCGTTAAACCTACCAGAGTTAAAATTAATTTACCCAGAAATATTTAATCCCCCGAGCATCCGAAGAAAGTATAATTGATACAAATTCGAACAAACTGAAATCATTCACATTTAATTTTTTTTTTTTTAAGTGCAACAGTCGTTTCCCCTTATTATAATCACACTTTAATGTGATTACAGTTCATTGCAGTATTATAAAATAACCTGTAAACTGGTATCTGCCTGATTTATTTAGCACCATTTCATCTCCTCCTATCAATGCTTCTCGTGAGTGCCACTTATCTCTGTATGATAAATTTAATTGTTAACTTCAAGAATTTCATTTCAATAATGATACTGAAAGTGGAGGTTGACATTGGGCCAGTTGGTGCTTGATCTAGGTTGGCGTGTGTGCTCGCTCCCAACATTAGTACCACAGGTGCATTGATCTTCTACATTGCTGAGACATGATGTGATGGTCATCTCACATGTCACAACCACTCCTCAGGGTGCACATCTCCAGCACCACATCTGCAACACCACCTTTGACACCTTGTGTTCCCAAACATCAGTTTCACTGCTTATAAATGTCCCTGATACTCACCAACATTTAATATTGGTTTATGTAACTAATTTAAAAACAAGTTAGAATGGATGAAATTTACAGGTTCACGACACTTAAGTAATTAAATATGAATTAAAAACATTCCAGTGAAATAAAGATAAATAATACAAAAATATATCTCAAGGTGAGTGGTCAGGCTGAAGTGAACTGAGCAGTGCTAGATGCACCAGTTCCAACTTGCGTAAAGCTGAGAGGTCAGATATCAAGTGCATCTAACCCCAAGTTCAATAAGTCATTGAAGACCCAGAAGAGCTCTGCAGTGCAAGAAATCAAATGCAATTTCTAATGTTGTCTGTTCATGCACGTGTGGTGCATTCATGCATATGTGGCAGGTCCAGAGTGCATTGATGCTGCAATCCAGCTAGTGGTAATTCTTCGTGAAATCATCAATGAGTAATCGGTATAATTTAGCCGATTGCAAGAAGACTCCAGTGATCTGGTACCCATCGTTAGGAAATCAAAACACACTAACACACAGGAATAGATCGAGTAGACGCACAGAGTCACTTGCCCAGAGTTGGCGAATCGTGAACCAGAAGACATAGGTTTAAGGTGATGGGGGAAAGATTTAATAGGAACCCGAGGGGTAACTATTTCATACAAAGGGTGGTGGGTGTAGGGATAGACCTGCCAGAGGAGGTAGTTGAGGCAGGTACTATAGCAACATTTAAAAAATATTTGGGTACTTAGATAGGGCATGTTTAGAGGGATATGGGCCAAATGCAAGCAGGTGAGACTAGTGCAGATGGGGCATGTTGGCCAGTGTGGGCAAGTTGTGCCCAAGGGTCTATTTCCACACTAAGAGTCTATGACGTAATCACGCTATAACACTGCAGGAGAAACGCCAGCACTTTGTGGTTTTTTTTTGTAAACCAGCATTTGCAGTTTCTTGTTTCTACATTTGGAAATCATGATGGTTTAATCATGATGGAAATTCATTAGTCGGCCGGCTGAGCTGAGGGCCCAGAGCGTGTGGGCTTTATGGTTGGAGCAGGGTCAGTGGGATGTGTGTCTGTGGGCCGGGTGCATGGCCACAGACGGGGAAAGCAACGAGGGGAGGCTTGCGGCTCGAACAGAGGCCAAAATACTTTAGACACAAGGTACTTAGAACTAAAACTCACTCGTTGCTATTTCCCGCTTCCCATAACTGTTAATAATTGTTATACATGTTGTCGTGTTCAAAACTAATGAACTAAAAGTGTGGAAACAAGGAACTGCAGATGCTGGTTTACAAACACAAGGACACAAAGTGCTACAGTAACTCAGTGGGTCAGGCAGCATCGCTGGAGAACATGGATAAGTAATGTTTTATGTCGGAACCCTTCTGCAGTGTGGATAGGTGAAATTTTGGGCCAGGACTCGTCTTCAGATTCAGATAGATTACGTTTCGGGTCAGGACTATTCTTCAAATCTGAGACTCAGGGTCAGGGTCTGAAGAAGGGTCCTGACCCCAAACATCACCTACCCATGTTCACCGGAGATGATGCCTGACCTGCTGAGTTACTCCAACAATTTGTATCTTTAAAAAAAAATAAAAGTGTGCTTGGCTATTAATGCAATTTTCCAAACTATTGGATAATAGTTTGGAAAATCTGTCAGTCTGCCACCACCAAAGCCCTGGGTTAGCTGGATTATTGGAATTTTACTGCCATACTGAAGACTGTTAGAATCCTTTTTGTTGAACGTTTTGCTTAGTTTAATTCAATTAGATTATTGTGAAATGTTCTGTTGCCAAGAAGGGATGAAAATAGAAAACTTTTCATTCAGGCACTGACCTTCACATGTCTCTCCATTTGCTGCAAAGAGTCCATTATCGTGGTAGCCATCCCTGCACTCACAATGGTACCATCCAGGGAGGTTAATGCACTTAGCACGGCTGTCACACTGAACAAAGCCCTCCGCACATTCATCAATGTCTGCACGGAACCAAAAAGGAAAATATAATAAACATTGTCACTTGAAGTTTTTCACATTAAATATCCAATGCAATCACACACATCAACAAATCAGAGATCACAATAAAGCACACTGTCGTAAAATCAGCTTGAAAATCTTTGAAGTGTTCAATCTCTCCCTATATAAAGTCTGTCTGCACGTAAATAATGGTTAGTGCACTTGCACTAACTAAGCTGAGGTGAGAATAATTATCCTGCACTACCAAAATCTAAATTTCTGAAAACAAAATTTAGAATGGCAACAGATATTATAATTTCTTTCGAGTCATTTATTCTGAACATTTGGGCTGCGCTCCAAAAGCTACAGAAACATACAAGGAAGAGGCCAATCACACTATCATTTTTGCCTTTGTTGGATGAGGTATTTTCATTCAGTTCACTGCCTGCAAACAGGATTGAAAAATGTCCTATTCCGTGTGTGGAAACTGGGCTGCAAATTTAACACGTGAAGGCAGACTATTTACTTATTTAAATTTGACACACCCTAGGCTAGCATTCTAACAGACATATATAGAAGAATTTATTAGGAGAATAAGGAAATGGCAAAGGAATTAAACAAATACTTGGATGATGTTGGGGATTCATGTCGCCGACAATCCTCACCTACTTCTACAGATGCGCCATAGAGTGCACTATATCGGGATGCAAACACAGCATGGTTTGGAAACAGCTCCATCCAAGGCAGCAAGAAATTGCAGAGAGTTGTGGATGTAGCCAAGACCATTATATAAACCAACTGAAGGTTGACACAAAATGCTGGAGTAACTCAACGGGTGAGGCAGCATCTCTGGAGAGAAGGAATGGGCGACGTTTCAGGTCAAGACCCTTCTTCAGACTGACATCAGGGGAGGGGGCGGGACAAAGATAGAATGTAGATGGAGACAGTAGATGGTTTATGCATGCAACCAATAATATAGCTACCTCAATACCACTAACCACACCTTAGTTACCAATTATAATAACGCCTTCTTCTCCTTCTACGCAGTACAGTAGCAGACTGGAGACAGTGACTTCCGAGACCCGGAACCTGCACTTTTTAGTTCAGCTTCAGGTTGATTTGCCGAACCTATCCCTCTGATACACTTTAAATCTTTCCCCTCTCACCTTAAACCTACAGTATGCCATCTAGTTGTTACTCCCCTACCATGGTAGAATGTAAGTCATTTTCATCTTCACATACAATGGTCTGAGATTCACTCCAATACAAATATTTTATTGAGCTTCTTTAACTGAAAAAATAAAATATGACGTTCCATCAAAAAGATAAAGAATAAATTAAAATGACAAAGAGCAATTTGTTAAAAATGAGCACAACTCGGGCCTAATTAGTCAACCAAACACATAAATGGATAATGAATCTTGTGCTGAAAGATTGAGATTTGGCTACAAAAATGTTTCATGGATTAGTTTCTCAGTCATTCGCAATCCAATCTGCACATTTCAATGGGATGAAAAAAGAATTGTTCTCAAACAGTGTTACTCTCAATTCTTCCTGCTTCAATATTGTTCTGGCAGTGAAAAAATTGCTATTAGTTGCTGATCTTCATAGAGGTCAACATGTTAATGGGAGCTTACTGCAGGCTAATAGGCAGCCACATTTCCTACATTACATAAATGCCCAGAGTTCAAAAATACTCAATTTATATCATGCATTGGGAGAGGTACCATATAAATTCCAGTCATCCTTTGATATTTTGTTCAATTAGGTTAATAGGCAAGAGAAGCTAGGTTATCGTATTGGATCACTTGGTCCAGTATAATGTAACTGTAAGGTCATCATTGAGTGCTTGGCTGGGGAACTGCCAGCTACGTCAATGAGTGAACCAGTGTTTCACATTTATTCCCACATTATTGGAAATTATTTAAGTAAACGGCAACCTTCAAAAATAAATTGGCGCCACAATAGCCATTCCAACATTTCATATTGTAATTTCCTTGATTTCTAGTGATGCTCACGAACACAGCCATCGGAAGTTAAACCAATAAGAATTTAAAATCTTAATGTCCAGAATTGATCCTCATTTATGCATTTTATTTTGATTAAAATATATGGCAATTTTTTTTAATAAAACGGTGTAAAACAATACATTTCAAAGTCAGCTTAGCTTTGAATTTAAAGCTGCTCATTGATGCTAAGGCCAAAGACTCACAATATTCTGTCAAGCGCGTGTTCAATGCTATGAAATATGCTGATAAATGCAATGTTACGGCCCTAAAAAGTGTCAAAAATGATGGCCTCCTTTATTTTCTCCGATACTGCAGACTTTGAGAAAAGTACACGTGATTCTTGAATGCATTGCATTTCTTAAACTAACATATGACAGATGTGCTGTAAAGTGACAGGAGAGATGCTATCTGAAATATGACTTCCACAATGCGGATTGCTGAGTCTGTACAAATGTGTGCCATAGCTTCACTTAAAATATATACGAGGACAGAAATTCACCTTGGTTATTAGCACTAAACATGCAATATGGTGACGGATCTGCATTTAACTCTGCTTCTGAAATTTGGTTTAGTTGAAATAAATGGGAGACTCGCCTCCATAAAAAATAATATTGTCTAACCATCTGTATCAATAATAGCCAATTAGGTTCTTAGGGGAGCAAATTTTACGCTGCAATTGGACCCATTTCCAAAGGCAGCATGGACAGGAGAAAGGATTAAGAGCTACATTTTTGGTTCACTGTCCTTTAGGACATGCGTTACATTATCAGAGAATGTTGGAAACTGTCAAGTGAAGAGAATGAGGCATTTAAATGTCCATTTTCCTTGTCATTTCTCAAAGTTAAAGGTGGTTAGATATCTACTTTAAAAGAAGGTTTGTGGCATCTCATCATTAGTAGTTGAGTGGTAGCTAGATATCAAAGGATTTTTAAAAGGGCAACCACCACCTTGCAGGTTAATAATGTCCCTTCTTGTTCCTGAACAGCTTTACCATGTGGGTGATGGAATGTTGCAGCTGAATCTGAGTCACGGCTAATGGACAGGTTTTCCTTCAACTTCTGCAAAGAAGAACACTAATGAGATACAGGGAGCCCCTTGTAACAGGAAGAGGTTTCAGAAAAATAATCCCACTCTGCACTCAACTGGTATTTACACTGGAAACCAAAATATCTTTAATTTTGTAGGAATGAACTGCAGATGTTGGTTTAAACCAAATATAGACACAAAAAGCTGGTGTTACTCAGTGGGACAGGCAACATCTCTGGAGAGAAGGAATGGGTGAAGAAGGGTCTCAACCCGAAATGTCACCCATTCCTTCTCTCCAGAGATGCTCCGTCCCATTGAGTTACTCCAGCTTTTGGTGTCTATCTTTTTCATTTGATTTAGTTTAGAGATACAGCACGGAAACAGGCCATCGGCCCACCGAGTCCACACCGGCCAGCGACCCCCATATACTAACACTATCCTGCACATGAGGGAGAATTTACAACCAAAGTCAATTAACCTACAAACTTGTATGTCTTTGGAATGTGGTGGAAACTGGAGCACCAAATGAACACCCACGTGGTCACATGGAGAATGTACAAACTCCGTACAGACAGCACCCGTAGTCAGGATCGAATCAGGGTCTCTGGCACAGTAATGCCCCTGTCCCACTTAGGAAACCTGAATGGAAACCTCTGGAGACTTTACGCCCCTCCCAAGGTTTCCGTGCGGTTCCCGGAGGTTCCCGGAGGTTCCCGGAGGTTTTTGTCAGTCTCCCTACCTGCTTCCACTACCTGCAACCTCCGGCAACTGCCTGCAACCTCCGGGAACCGCATGGAAACCTTGGGTCGGGCGCAAAGTCTCCAGAGGTTTCCGTTCATGTTTCCTAAGTGGGACAGGGGCATTATTAGGAAGCAAATCTACCGCTGCACCACTGTGCATTCAAAAACTGTGATCAGACAGGTGAAGGAAGTATAACAACAATGGAGTGAGGGCAATGGAAGAGAATTGCTACTGAACTGTCTAATACCAGGGTCAATTGAAAATTAAACATGAAGAAAGGGAAATTGGTGAGGTCGATTCTAACCATATCTACCCAACTCAAGGCACATGGATGGGCAATTAGAAACTGATCATATTAAAATGTGCGGCAAAAAGAAATGTAATAAGGGCAAATAATTGCTTAAAATAATAAGTCAGGCAGCATCCGTGAGAAAGAAACACAATTAATGTTTCATGTTGACAAAGAACTGGCCAGGGATGGAGCACAAAAATAACAAAGTTCTATGACATCCATACCACGCATCAGTGAGCACTTCCCTGGAGAGGTGCATCCAGTTTCTTTCTCCTTATTTCAGGGAGGAGATCATTAGCTCAGAGGAAATTCCATAAAGGTTCACTAAAGGGATTCCTGGGATGAGGGTTTGTCTCATGGAATTGGAAATTCAGGAGGCTGAAGGATGATCTTATAGAGGTGGATAAAATCATGAGGGGAATAGATAGGGTGAAGGTACAGACTTTTTTCCCAGGATAGGGGAATAAAAAACCCGAGGACACAGGTTTAAGGTGAGAGGTGCAAGATTAAATAGAGACCTGAGGGGCAACTTTTCCACACAGAGGGTGGTGGGAATATGCCTAGAAAGTAGTTCAGTTTAGTTTAGTTTAGAGACACAGCACAGAAATAGACCTTTCGGCCCACCGAGTCCACGCCGACCGGCGATCCCCGCAAACTAACACTATCTTACACAAACTAAGGACGATTTATAATTTTACCAAGCCAATTATTCCACAAACCTGAATGTCTTTGGATTGTGGGAGGAAAGCAGAGATCCCGGAAAAACCCATGCAGGCCACAGGGAGAATGTACTAAGTCCTTACAGACAAGCACCCGTAGTCAGGATCGAACCCAGGTCCCTGGTGCTTTAAGGCAGCAACTTTACCGGTGTGCCAAGTTATTGAGGCATTTGGACATGTGCATAGATAGGAAAGGTTTAGAGGGATAAGAGCCAAACATGATTAAATGGGATAGCTTAGATAGGACATTTTGGTCGCCATGGATGAGTTGGGCCAAAGATCCTGTGCCGTATGACTCCATAACTCTATGACTCTAAGCCAATATTCCCAGGAATACAGAAAATAGATGAAATGAAACAATTCTGAGAATTTTAACAGGATGTATTGAGTGAGGATAGTTCTTCTGGAGGGAGACTCGGGTAACGTCTTTCAACAGTGGCAGAAGGGTCTTAGCTGAAAAATTAGAATTCTTTCTCTCTGCAGATGCTTCTGTGTATATTCAGTATTGTCTCAATCTGTTTGAGCTAATTTGCTGTTATTTTGCTTTCTTTGAATTCACATTATAGTAAACCCTTGTTTTAATGGACCTCATTATAATGGATTTTGGTTATAGTGGCAGACATACCTATGGCTGCCAACGCCACCATCAGCTCACACCATGTCCCTGGCCAGTTCCACAGTGGACTTACAGCAGCCCTAACTGCATCCCCGGCCGCTTTCAGCCACGCCTGCCGCTGCCAACCACCACCGCAGACTCTTACTTACATTATCATTGTATAAGTAGTAGAAGTCGGCAAGTGCGGTTGATGGTTAATACACAAAAGGGCTGGAGTAACTCAGCAGGTTAGGCGGCATCTCTGGGCTGCAACCATTGACTCCGCCATTCCCCATCTCTCCCCAGGCCGCTAGCAAGCCGGGGTCATCAGCTCACCTGAAACGCCTCCGTTGCCATGCAGTGAGAACGGAGAGGTTGAGAAGGAGTTTCTTCCCGGAGGCAATTCGGACTGTAAACGCCTTTCTCACCAGGGACTAACTCTACAGAACGTTTTTCCTTCTATTATTTATTATGTAAAACCCGATATGTGTGTTATGACTTTACGGTTATATAACGGAATTAACAGATACCAATTATTGGACCATGCCCCCTCCCCCCTACCCCCATGACCTAATATAACAAGGGGTTTCCTATTAAGTCATGTAAATGCCTCCTCCCTGGAAGCAAACCACATGTTTATTTTAATTAACATTTCCTAGCTTCTGCCATTGCCAGCAGCCATGCAAATACTTCTTTGATTGAAGGGCTACAGTAAATCTGCAACTGTTAGGCGTACTTCATCTCTGGGCTGCAACCATGTAAAATATTAATTCCCCATCTTCCCCAGGAATGCTTTTTCATTCAGTTTGGCATCAGCTCACCAAGAAATCCAGACCCACATCGCTCTAAGCACCAAGAGTCTGAAGAGTAACTACAAACACTGAAACGTAAACTATCCATGTTGACTCCAGAGATTCAAATTTAAAACCAATTGCTAAATTTACTCCAGCAATTTTGTTTTTTGTGCATTAACCGCATAAGAATGTTTGTTTGATTCTACTTATACAATGATCATTCCTCTTGCCCGATGCTTTAGGGGAGCTGGAGCAACGGGGTTACATACCCATACCAGTTATTGGACCGTGCCCCCTCCCCCCTATCCCAATGATCTAATATAACAAGGGGTTTCCTATTAAGTCATGTAAATGCCTCTGCTCCGCCATTCAATCATGGCTGACCTATCATTCCCACACAATCCCATTCTCCAGTTTTCTCCCCATAACATTTCCTAGCTTCTGCCATTGCCAGCAGCCATGCAAATACTTCTTTGATTGAAGTGTTACAGTAAATCTGCAACTGTACCTATTTGTACTTCATCATTCTTAAAAGCTAAACTGTAAAATATTAATGCTGAGCCAAGGAATGGTTTTAGACTTCCCCGAGTGGCAACAACTCTTCACATCCACTCTATCCAGGCCTATCACTATTCTATAAGCAATGAGGTGGCCGCTTAGTAACTACAAACTCCACGTGGGCAGGCCCATGCTGACAAACGTTATCAAATATATAACCCAATCATCCCCAATTGCTTGCTCCATATTGTTTTTCTGGATATCCAAAATAGGAATGTGAAGAAGGGTTTAAAACCGCTCATAATACTTCAGATTTCCTTCGCTCCATAGCTTTATGAAGCACCCGCTATTTCTCCCTGCTTTTATATGTAGTCCCTCAGTAGGAAACCAAATGCATTTGATTCTGAGGCAAACTAACACTATTTAGATTCTTGCTCTGGATGCTTTTGGGGAGCTGGCCAGCTACTGTTGGTTACCTACCCACATCAGATTATTGTTTTCCTCTGTTTACATTTAATAATCAATAGTCTATAAGTCTTTATTCCAACTACAGAAGTAGGCCTTCAGCCCATCGTCTGCTCCGTCAAAGTATTCATGGCTGACTTATCTTTCCCATTCACCCAACCCATCCAAGTTTTCTCCCCAGAGTCCTTGACACCCTTGCTAATCACGACCTGTCCCACCTCCGCCTTAAAATCATCTCAATGCTTGGCCACAAAAGCCGTCAGTCCCCTCAGAGAAATCATACAGATTTATCACCTTCTGATGTAAACAACATTCTCGCGGAACATGCTCCTTTCTAAAGGCATCCTTTTCATTGCTGAGGCTGTGCCCTATACGTTAAAGACTTCCCCGAGTGGCATCCACTTCACATCCACTCTATCCAGGTGGCACTAGCTATAAGTGTAGCATGAGGCCATAGAGCTTAAAGCGTGGAAAACTCCAGCGAATGCAGGCCCAGTGCTGTCAAACGCTCAACATAACAAGATTCATCCCCAGGATTCATTCTCATTAACCACCTCTTTGGACCCTTGAGGTCCAAAACGAAATGCCGTTTCTGCAGCCTTTTCATTACAAATACATAGGTCCAAACACAACTGCTCATAAACATCCTTCACATCGGGTGATGGAAGGCAGTGCTTTATGATCTCTCCATTGCACTCCCCCCCCCCCCGATGTCAGAGTCAAAGTCAAAAAAATAAACCAAATGGCGATGGCGATTGTCCGCGGCCATTAAAGCCACGCCGGGTGGTTGCGAGGTCGCCACAACCTTTTGGTGTTAGACTGCACCAGCACTCCCAAGTTCCTTTACACCTCCGATTTCCATGAATCCTCGCCACATTTAGAAACCCGCTAGTCTATGTCCTCGACCCAACTACAAAATCGCCTGTTGCGAGACTTCGCTGAAAAAGCGGTCTCCCTCCAGGGACCACTTCTTTGGTGCCGCCATCAGCCCCAGACCCGCAGTTGCAGCCTCCGAATCTCCGGAGGTCGGCCGCAGCAGCACCTACCTCCACCACCACTACACCCGTATCATCCCAGCCAGCTCCACGGTGACGGTCCGTCGGCAATCTGAGTCCCCGGTTTACAAACTGTTGGAGGCCGCTCCTCGTTGCAGCCCCAACGACAACGGAACCCGACTCGACAAGGTTGGGTCCAGTGTTCAAGGAGAG
Organism: Leucoraja erinaceus; assembly: GCF_028641065.1. NCBI lineage: Eukaryota > Metazoa > Chordata > Chondrichthyes > Rajiformes > Rajidae > Leucoraja > Leucoraja erinaceus. Next base: position 27,039,842 of record NC_073395.1, on the reverse strand, counting down.
ATTTAAAAGTTACCCCCTCCGTCCCATCCCATGTTGCCCCCACTTCACACACATCATAAAAAAATAACAAAAACTACATAGTATCATAGAGCAAAAGAGCCATAAAAACGCGGACGGGCTGCAGGGCCGCTGCTGACCAGAGTCGCCCACGCCAACCAACATGCTCAATCTACACCTTCACTTCCACCTGCCTGCATTTGGCCCATTCCCCTCTAAACCTATCCTCTCGATGTACTTGTCTAAATGCTTCTTAATCGTTGTGATAGTACCAGCCTCAACTGCCTCCCCCAGCAGCTCATTCCATACAATCACCACCCTTTGTGTAAAAAAGTTAACCCACAGGTTCCGATTAAATATTTTGTCCCTCATCTTAAACCTACGTCCTCTGATTCTCGATTCTGTGCATTTACCTGATCCATTTATCTCATGATTTTCTACACCTCAATAAGATCACTCCTCATCCACCTACAGTCCAAGGAATAAAGCTCTAGACTGCTCAACCACTCCTATAGCTCAGGCCCTTTCACCTTGTAGGTCCTGCCCATGTTAGACTTCTCAAAATGCACCACCTCACATTTCTCTGTATTAAATGTCATCAACCATTCCTCAGCCCACCTGCCCAACTGATCAAGATCCTGCTGCAATTTTTGGTAACCATCTTCACAATCTACAATACCATCCACTTTTGTGTCATTTCAAAAAAGAATCACATTCATATAATGTAAAACATTGGTGTGCCATGAGGAAAGGACTGGAGAAAGGCACTAATTGTAGGAAGAAAGATCCCAACCCAAAACATCATCTATCCATGTTCTCCAGAGATCTTGCCTGACCCACTGCATTACTCTAGCATTTTGTATCTTTCTTTTAATTGTAGTTTAGTTTAGAGTTACAGCATGGAGCAGGCCCTTTAACCCACTGAGACCACGCCGGCCATTACACGTGCTCTATACAATCCCATCTCACCCACTCCTACACATTAAGGGCAATTTACAAAAGCAAATTAATCTACAAATCTGCATGTCTTTGGGATGTGGAAGGAAACTGGAGCATCCAGAGGAAACCCACAGGGAGAACATGGAAACTCTACACAGACAGCACCCGTGTCAGGATCAAACCCAAGTCTCCGGCACTGTGAGGCAGCAGCTCTACCAGCTGTGCCATTGTGCCCCCCACAATTGGGTAAGTCCATTGCATGAGTGGCTTCATTCTGTATTGCGCAAACCAAAGATTTGAAGGAAATATGTGTAAGCATATTCTGGAGCATTAAAAATAGTGTAACACAAATTATTATTAACAGTAAAAATACTCGTGGAAAGAATAGTTCAAGGTAGCCACTGCAGACCGGGCTTAGAAAGTCAAAATAAAATTATGCTGAGCCCAGAACACAAGATTGGAGCTAAATTATTTAGCTGGCTTATTGTTTTTCACACCTGATTCAGAGGATCAGACCCATTTTTTCATCCAGCTGAATTTAAAACAAAATCTGAACCAAGCCAGTTTCATCAAGTTGTGATAGCAAGCGAGCAGGGAGTTCAGAGAACTAACCCAATTGTGAGAGTGGAGATGGCATCATGAATCACAAGAGGGAAACTCAGAATGGTTGATAAATGTTGTCCGATCCAATATAAATGAAGCATTGTTTTCTCCAAGGGTTTAGAAAACATCAGGATTCATTAATCAAGAAGAAAGGATTCTAGTACGGGACAAGAACAAAACAAGACAAATTATATCCTGTTATTGTAATTAAAAATAGCAATGCCTGGGCAAGCTAAATTGACCCATATCCCTCCTTCATTTCGTATGGGTACAAAGTGAAAATGAAGTTCAAATGATTTTTAATTTAGCTTGATTCAGCTAATTATTTTGCTCATTTTAAATTGCCTGCTTCTCCAACTAACTTCTACTTTATGAATATATCAGGGAAGTTTTGCTAAATATTTTTAAATTATTTATACAATTGTTACTGCCTCTGCATTTTTAATAAAAACATGTCATACTGAGCATTTTAAACACAAGCATTAATTTTAGATGAAAAAATCGAGGGCAGGAAGTTCATTTCAGGTGGCTTACTCTTGTGGTTCTGTGTGGTTGTAAATCTCATTTGTACACTCGCTGTTTAAGCAGCCAGTTTCTGCAGCATAAATAATTACTGTTCGTCAGTGCGTTTTTTGCAGGCAAAATGGTGCCAGTTTAGTTTAGTTTATTATTGTCACGTGTACCGAGGAAGCGTGAAAAACCTTTATGCTGAGTGCTATTCTGTAGCTTCTCCTTTAAGTTTTTATTGGCTCCAATCATTCCCATCATCAACTCCCCGCTCACTAACGTACTCCAATCTTCAATGCTGATGCTTATTTTCCTCCACCAACACATCAACCAGAATTCCACACCCGTCCTATGTCCAATATCTCTCCACAATACGCAGTTATCTCCCTTGTTCCTGCTGTTATCTTCCCACCACTCGGATCTTTACTGCCTCCAACACGCACTACTGTAATCTTCATCATCTTGGTTCCCCCCAGATAAATATCTAGACCAAGCCCCACCATGCTTGAGAATCCTATTTGTCATAAAGCCATAAGGTCATAAAGTGATAGGAGTAGAATTAGGCCATTCAGCCCATCGAGATAGGAATAGTATTAGGCCATTCGGCCCATGAAAGTAAGCATGCAGGTACAGCAGGCAGTGAAGAAAGCTAATGGCATGTTGTCCTTCATAACAAGAGGAGTTGAGTATAGGAGCAAAGAGGTTCTTCTGTATGTACAGGGCCCTAGTGGGACCACACCTGTGCAGTTTTTGTCACCAAATTTGAGGAAGGACATTCTTGCTATTGAGGGAGTGCAGCATAGGTTCACAAAGTTAATTCCCGGGATGGCGGGATAGATATTTTGATAGAACGACGCGGCTGGGCTTGCATACTCTGGAATTTAGAAGGATGAGAGGAAACCTTAATGAAACATATAAGATTATTAAGGGATTGGACACGCTAGAGGCAGGAAACGTGGTCCCGATATTGGGGGAGTCCAGAACCAGGGGCCACAGTTTAAGAATTAGGGGTAGACCATTTAGAATAGTGATGAGGAAAACCTTTTTTACCAAGAGAGTTGTGAATCTGTGGAATTCTCTGCCTCAGAAGGCAGTGGAGACCAATACTCTGGATGCTTTCAAGAGAGAGTTAGATAGAGCTCTTAAAGATAGCAGAGTCAGGGGATATGGTGAGAAGGCAGGAACGGGGTACTGAATGTGGATGATCAGCCATAATCCCAGTGAATGGCAGTGCCGGCTCGAAGGGCCGAATGGCCTACTCCTGCACCCATTGTCTATTGTCTATTGTCTAAGACTACTCTGCCATTCCATCATGGCTGATCTATCTCTCCCTCCTAACCCCATTCTCCTGCCTTCTCCCCATAACCCCTGACACCACAATGCTCCAATGATCTTCTGGATCGCCCTCAGAATCCGTTTGAGCAATCATACCCACCAACCTCAAATCTTTATACATGGTGCCCATTGTCCCAATCACTTATACCAACCAGCAAACCCAAATTTTCCCAATAAACTCCGATCCCAAATATTCTCTCTCCTTTCCCTGTGACTCTTCAATCAAACATTCACAAATTATTACTTTAAATGAGTTAGACCACAAGCCATTTAGACAATAGACAATAGACAATAGGTGCAGGAGTAGGCCATTCGGCCCTTCGAGCCGTGCAGAAGAATTCTGGTACATGAAACATAAGTGTTAGGTGCAGATACAATGCATAATTAGGATGGTTAATGGAATATTGGCCTTTAGTGCAAAGGACATGAAGCATAAGCATTGTGAGGTTTTGATAAAACCTCATTAAATTCATATTTAATGAAGTATGAAATGCAAGTGCTGAAAATATCTATTAGTTTCATGCCCAAGATGAAAGAGTGTCTTGTGCTGAGAGCCGGTGTCTTGTGTTGGCCATTGTTTCAGAATAAGGGGGGGTCACAAGATGAGAAGTAATTTATTTTTACAGAAGGTTATGAATATGTGGACAGAAAGTGCTGGAGTAACTCAGCAGGTCAGGCAGCATATGTAGAGAACATTTCAGGTCGGAACCCTTCTTCAGACTTAAGAAGGGTCCTGTCCTAAAACATCACCCTTCCATGTTCTGCAGAAATGCCGCTGGGCTCGCTGAGTTACTCCAGCACTTTGTGTAAACTAGCATCTGTCTCCAAACCGGTTTGTGTTCTCCAAACCGGAGAACTGTGCAGGCAGAGCTGCTGCATATATTCAAGGTGGCATTATGCTTAACATGTATATAGCTTGTGCATTCAGTGATATATTCCAGAGGTGCAATGCCACATTACAGTAGAAATGTTCATACAAATCTACCTTCTGGACTTTGGTGTCATCTATTGAATGGAGTGCAGATCATTATGTTAATTTATTTCAGGATGTCTTGATCATGTCTGCCCAATTTCTGTGCCTGGCCACACAAATCGTCTATTACTTAGGCATCCAGTTATGCTTCAACCCATTAATTTTTCTGTTCAAACTACCCAATCCCTTTTGGGATTACCCAGTGAGACATTTCTTTAACAATTCAACATAATTATCAACCAAGCATTGAGTTCCTGGCGGCCTGCAGGGATTTAGTGCACCGATCCCTCACGCACTGTCAATTATATTTTACTTTCCTGAGAATTGTTGGGTCAACTTTCAGAAGGTCTATATAGGAAGTCAGACAGAATCTAATTTATATACCTGAATAGATCTATGGTGCAGGTTTATATATTCAGGTGAAATATTAACCGTAACTCATCTATTGAGTCCTATTGATTTCAATCAGTTCTCTGAATTTCCTGCTTTTGTGGTTATTTACATCTTCTGTAGATAACTCTCGAGACTATTTTTAGGTAAAGTGTACCCTAAAAAGAGAGGGAGATAAGTTCATGAGTTCATAAGTCAGGAGCATAATTAGGCCATTCGGTCCATCAAGTCTACTGCCATTCAATCATGGCTGATCTATCTTTCCCTCTCAACCCTATTCTCCTGCCTTCTCCCCATAAGCTTTGACACCCTTAATCAAGACTCTGTCATTCTCCCCTTTAAAAAAGACCCAAACACTTGGCCGCCACAGCTGTCTGTGGCTGCCAATTTTAACTCACTATATAAGTGGCAAACTTCTTGTTTTACTTCACTGACGAATTACAAGGTTTCAGTCCTGTTCATTAAAGTGATGGATGGCAAAACTGAAGGGTTGGGCTTCTGAATTGTTTTCAGCCAGTGTTTGATAAGACAGGGCCATCAGGAATATTGTCTCATGACAGTATTTTATAAGCTCTTCCCCCAAGAAGACTGCAAGATTTCTCTTCCTTTCAGCTGCCCAATTCAAAACAAAACTCTGGAGGAATGAAGTAAATCATTCGCACAAATACAAAAAATGTGCTTGCAAAATAATGTTCACCACCTCTGAATTTCTCAGAGTGTTCAACAGTGGAACCACTTTATGATGCGATATTGCTGTTGTAATGCAGGAAATAAAGCACTGCTTGCAAGCAAGATGCCATCAACAACAATTAGATTTTTTTTTAAATAACTGGCTTTAGTGATGTATGACTGAGGAATAAGTATTGACCAAAACAATCTGGGATCACTGCCTTGCTGCAGTGAGTGACAATGCATCTGACAATATAATATTCTTTTTTTACCAGACTGTCAGAAAAATCAGGTTGAAACATATCAAGTGTCCATAATAAATCTGCAGTGGTGAGGAAGTGGAACTTTCCGTCATGTGGAATGATTGAGGTAAATTGCATAGATGGATTTAAAGAAATCTAGGTGTACACGAGGATAAAATCATGCGTTGAGATTGCACATATAACAACGTATGGGGAAAGACTGCCAGCAATCAGAAGTTGGGAGTTTTCTTGGCTCAACATACAATGTAAATTCCAACATTAAATCAACACTGGTCAATTGCTCTATTTCTATCCATTCCAGTTTATCCCTGGTCACCAAAATCCACCACTATAAAATTGGACATTGTGAATTGCAGAAAAAAACAACAAGCCTGCTAACTTCACAGATCAAATTTTACTTTTATACCAACTTTTTCAAATTCACAATCTTCTGGCAGTTTACTACCCTATAAACTGTTTAGGACAAAAAGCTGGAGTAATATTTCGCTTGGACAACTTATAACCCAGTGGAATTAATATAAATTTCTTTAACTTCAAATAACCCATTGCATCCCCCATCTCTCTCCATCCCTCCCCTACCCATCGTACCAGCTTCAAAGTCATCTTGTTAAGTCTCATTGCCTATACTGTAAATCATTCTCACCTAACACACAGCTAACAATGGCCCATTTCCTTTATCATTGTTACTTTTTCACATATCTTTAATTCATTTGTTCTATACCTCTCTACATTGTCTATATCTCCCGTTTCCCTTTTCCCTGACTCTCAGTCTGAAGAAGGGTCTCGACCCGAAACGTCACCTATTCCTTTTCACCAGAGATGCTGCCTGACCCACTGAGTTACTCCAGCTTTTTGTGTCTATCTTTGGTTTAAACCAGCATCTGCAGTTCCTTCTTACACAACTGTTTAGCACAATTCTTTTCCTATGTCCTGTGACTGTCACCAAAATCACCGAATGTCAAGGTATTAAGTAAATTGTAAAAGGTCACTTTTAGTCAACATTGCCTTATTATAATATTATTAACATTGAACCTTATTCATTAATGGAATAAAAATATTTCTTCCCTACACAGCAAGAGATTCTGCCCATTCAGCAGATGAAAGCAATGGATTAAAAAAACCCACTATTTACCATAAAATGGTGGAGTAACTGAACTGGTTAGACAGCATCTCTGGAGAACAAGGGTTGGTGATGTTTCGGGTCAAGACCCTTCTTCAAACTGAGAGAAAAATGGAAGAGAGGAGGGGCAGGAGAAAATATGGCGAGCGATTCCTTCCTCTGGCTTCATATAAGCAACTTTCCTATCCTTATCTCACACCTTCTGTGACTTTATCTCTGGCTTTTGTAAAAAAATCTGCCTATCAAAAAAACCTTCACACGTATCCAGCTATCACTCTCCAGGCTTAGTCCTCTCTTCCAGCTTTCTTCTACCCCCGCCCCACCACCACCACCACAATCAATCTGAACAAGGGTCCCAAACTGAAATGTCACCTATCCATGTTCTCTGTGTTACACCAGTACTTTGTGTGTTTCTTTGTAAACCAACATCTGCAGTTCATTGTACCTACTCTACTAACAATGTTCAAGTCCCAGAACATTATCTGTAAACATTGAGAATGCCAGTCCTTGTAAAATATGGGACAAAATGCAGATTCCACTGACAGCGGATTCTGACGGGCTGGTTCCTGTCTAATTGTCTCTTGACGTTTCACAGGTAGAAAGGTTGGCCATGAAGCATTGATGTCATGTTAACATATTGTAAATATTGTAAGCAAACATAATGATATTGTGTGTGGACAATGGCCTGTTTGTATAACTATATTTTATCAATATATTATTGGAATCATATATTATTATTATCAGCTACTGCAGTTGCTTCCCTATGCACTTTGAAGGAGTCATTGCCATAACCTGTGGGAGGGTGATCATTACAAATTCTGTAATGTACATTTTGCAGTGATCCTTCACTGGTGTTATGACTAATCTGTTCAATGATCACATTAAGAACAATCTTCCAGATTACAAAATCTGACATTAATGTTTACATGATCCACATGCCAATTACACATTGGTCCATTATCTCCTGATTTTACTTCCTGAAGATTGTGAGATTCACAATTAACAAGTCAAATTGAATTCGTATCACAGAGGATGCCTTTTTACATTCTGATGTGTGATTAAAAAAATGCACTGCTTTCTGAATTCCTATGTCTTATTTTTAGTTTAGTTTCGTGCAGTTTAGAGATACAGTGCGGAAGCAGGGCCTTCGGCCCAACAAGTCCAATGAACTCCAAACACTAACACTATCCTACACGCGAGGGACAACTTACAATTTTTACCGGTCAATTAATCTACAAACTTGTGTGGGAAGGAACTGCAGATGCTGGCATACACTGAAGATAGACACAAAATGCTGGAGCAACTCGGTGGGACAGGCAGCATCTCTAGAGAGAAGGAATGGGTGACGTTTTGGGTCAGACCAAAAAAGGGTCTCGACCTGTAAAGTCACCCATTTCTTCTCTCCAGAGATGCTGCCGGTCCCACTGTTACTCTAGCATTTTATGTCAACCTACAAACTTGTAGATCTTTAGAGCGTGGGAAGAAACCAGAGCACACAGGGAATACCCACGCGGTCACGAGGAGTACGTACAAACTTCATACAGACAGCACCCGTGGTCAGGATCGACTCCCAGGTCTCGATGATCTCAATAAAAGTATACTTTCCTCATTATATTTCTCAATTGTGCCTTCGTTCTTTACGGATGTGAGGACAGTCATTAATATCTAGTTTTTCTTTACAATTCCTGGATGGAGTTGCCTCTTAGTACAGTATTTGACACTAACAAAACAAAACCTTTGTTTCATCTTCAGCATTTTCAGATGATCATTATAGTTTGTTTACTCTGAAACAAGGCTTGCTATTTCAGGCATCCCTACTCAATTATAATGTGAGTTGTAATATAAACTACTGACTAAATATAATCACCATGTATAACACATGAGTGTGACTGGTATAACAACAACACATTGCAACATGCTCAGGGATATTCATTTTGGTTCTTTTGAAATGTTGAACTTTTTTTTACCGTTTATTATATTTTTCACAGTTCTATTTTTGCATATTCTGTTGTGCTGCTATAAGCAAGAATTTCATTGTTCTATCTGGGACATATGACAATAAAATACCCTTTATTCTTGAAATCTGAGCTAACCTGATATGATCCTATTTTTTGCTTTTATTTCTGTCATGTTTAAGTGCCACCTGTCGATCTGTAAGATTTATACCGATTTTAACTGTGAATACATTACGCCAGTGATTATGCTCCATCTTTGGTCTTTCTTTTAATTCATGAGAAATTTAATTTATAGTAGGTTGATATTGACGAAAAGCCAAATTCATTAGTTTACTGATTGCTCTCACCTACTCTATCCTTCAAATGATAAGTCCAAACCGATTGTGTTGGGGAAAAGAAACTAATGGAATCAACATTTTTATCGACCTTCATGGAGGGTAAAAAGGTACAGGGTAAAAAAATCAGTCTTGTGTTTGCAGAAATCAAACATTTAATTTCCAATTCCTGTCATACTGCTACCTCCGGTTTCAGAGTCTTTTTTTTTTAAATAAAATGTTTACCTTTGAATGAACTGCACTTAATTCCTGTTGCACAGACACCATCAATGTATTGAATTTGTGCACCTTTGAAATTATTTATTGTAGCTATCTCTATTTCAAATAATGTGGAATGTAATGACATTGTCACCAAAAGCTATTTGCATTTTAATGAGAAATATTTTTGCTGCTTTATAGTTTTCACACTATCAGAATTATACATGACATGATGGTAGATATGCTTTACGAGCTCTAAATTAGGCAGCTAGTAAAGATCATTTATTCCTTAGATCAGTATAGTTAATTGTCACTTTTCCTAAAGATCAATATCCATTTCAATGCCATACTTTCACTGTGCGTCTATCAATCTATATCTATCCATATATATTACTAAAACTCGATTCTTGTTTGGATGTCTGCGTATGAGTGAGATCCTGAAATTATGCCAAAATGGTACATGATAGCGCTACAATCTTTGCACCACCTTACTCACAATTATCTTGTGGTGTGTTTTCATAATTTCATACAGATTGATGTTATATTTTACAGGTTATTCACATTTTTAACTTTACAAAATCCGGTTTGAGAAAGAATGACCTCAACACTGCAGTGGAAGTTGCAGTGGCAGTCACAGTTTTGACGCGACAAGGGGATCTCATTTGCAACAATGTTCCAATCACAGAGCACTGAGTCCTGGCAGAGGGAGGCTGAACAGGAGGAGGAGGGAGTGTTGGGGGAGGCAGGGGAAGTGGAATTGGATTTTTTTTAAAGTCCTGGCAGCAAGTGCTTGCATTTTTTTTTAAGTTTAAAAAGATGGAGGATGAAGAGGAGGGGAGGGAGTGCTGAGATATAAGGGGAAATGAGCCACCCCTGCACAGTTGGGGGCTGTGGGTAAGTGGTGGAATATTGCGTTGGGGTAATGGATTGCATTGGAGGAACGGGTGAGTGGTAGAATATTGCATTGGGGGAACGGGTTGCATTGGGGGACCAGAACGCCCATGTGACAGGGACCCAATGGGACCCACTTGGTCTAGTATCTATACAACTAAAGGTCTCATCTTGACCACTTCCTGTCTGTGCTGTATATTGATTTTGGAAAAAAACACCACCATATATCGCTATGATTTTTAGCCATCTTACTCACAGTCCTCCTTCGCTGAGGCAGCCCCGAGGGTTTTTCAGATCGATGAAAAAAAAAGTTATGAATGTTTACAAAATCTTGAGCAGCTGATTGGTCCTCTCACCTGTCAATCACCGTGAAGGTAACGCCCCATCCAGGGGGGAGGAGGGGTGCAGTACCATAAAACCCTGGACGCCTGGACGTGAATCAGTCACTCTGGAAGATCACGAGGGGGAGGCCAGAACTGTGATTCTGCTGCGAGTCAACTGAACTATGAGTCTACTGAACTGTGAGTCTGCAATGTACTTGCAATAAATGATTTGTTAGCCCTTAATGAAAATAAAATGAGTTGCTTGGCCTGTCCTGTGCTTGAAACTGAAATGGCAATGGAAATAAAATGAAATGAAAATGAGATGAGTTGTTCGTCCTGCCCTGTGCTTGAAACAGAAATGGCAATGGAAATGAAATGAAATGAAAATGAGATGAGTTGTTTGGCCTGCCCTGTGCTTGAAACTGAAATGGCAATGGAAATGAAATGAAATGAAAATGAGATGAGTTGTTTGGCCTGCCCTGTGCTTGAAGCTGAAATGGCAATGAAAATGAAATGAAATGAGCTGTTTGGGCCTGCCTGAAACCACTCATTTCGGCCCACAAGGCCCCAATTAGCCAAGAAATCAGTCCACTTTGCCCAAAATGCCCGTATTAGCCCAAGAAGAGCATTTTTACCCAAAAAGCCCATATCAGGCCAGGAAAAGTCCAGAAAATGTGCCTTTCACTGAGATTATTTTTTTTAAGTCCCTTTAGCTCATCAGGCCTGTACTAGCCCAGGAGATGTCCCTTCGGTCCATTAGTAAGTATTCTCCCTGCAAGTATTAAACCTCACCCCAGTATTTTTCTCCCTCCCTTCATTGGCTCCCTGTGAGATCCAGGCCAGGATAGTCTTTCCTCCTTCACTGCTTTGATCTGCAGAAATAGATGAAAAATGTCTAAAATTGATTCTCCACCCTCTCCCCCTTCCCTCTCACAGAGTCTCTCACCTGTTTTGGGCAGAATTCCTGGCAGATTCTGAGCTGCCAGCCCACCAGCCTTGAGTGACTGAGCTGGCAGCCCACCAGGCCTGAGTGACTGAGGTGCCAGCCCCCAGGCCTGAGTGACTGAGCTGCCAGCCCAGCAGGCCTGAGTGCCTGAGCTGCCAGCCCAAGAATCCATACAATGTTCATACTAGCCCTCTGGAAACCAGTCCCTTCAGCGCACAACAAACATACTAGCGCTCCAGAAAATATTGGAAATGGTGGAGAGGTTGAAAATTGCGTTAGGGGTCAAGCCCTCCCATGTACGTACCTATGTATGCGCAAACAACTGTACACGTTAGAGCCACAATTTTTGCACCACCTTACTCACCATTGTCCTGTGATCTAAATTAAACAAGTTTTGTTCAGATTGATGGTATATATTACAAGTTATTGATGTTTAAAACAAAAAAAAAACACTTAAAAAAAACTTGCTCTGCCCGTCAGCAGTGTTCCACTCCACAATGGCATTACAATGGGATCTAATTTACATAAACTGCCTGTCAGCAGTGATCCACCCCACAATGGCATCACAATTGGGTCTCAATTACAAAATAATTCAGTTTTAAAAAAACAGGTGATGAGTGGGGAAACAGGGAGTGAGAGGGTTTATAGAGGGAGGGAGGGAGGGACTGAGGGTAGGGGAAAGGAGAGAGGGGGGGGGGGGAGGGGAGGAGGAGAGGGAAAGGAGGGTGAAAAGGAGGTGGAGGGAGCGCTGGGGGATGAGGGGGAATGGAGGAGGATAGTGGTAGGAAGAGGGATGGCGAGGTAATGGAGGAGGGGAGGGGGAAGGAGGAGGGGAGGGAGGGGGTGAGTGTAAGAAGTAGAGGAGGGTTGGTGGAGGGTGGGGAGAGGGAGTATAATGGAAGGCAATAGGGGACTGAAGAGGGAGAGTGAGATGCGTTCACATTCATCTTATATTTTACAAGTTATTGCCACATCCGTGCAGTTGGGGGCTATGGGTCAGTGGTGGAATATTGCGTTGGGGGACCAGGCCTCCTGTGTGACAGGGACCCAACGGGTCCCACTGCGTCTAGTGAACATTAAATTTGTATAAGAAGCAGTAATGTGCAGGATTTTGTGAGTAATTATGCCTGGTCTTTCTGATTTAAAACTGCAATTCTAATCGGGATGTGGAAAGGTGATCTGTTTATCACAGCTACACCAAACCAAAAGAAGTTGACATTTTAAGATACTTAATCCACTGTCTTTTTTTTTTATGAGATTCAATTGAACCATAAATCTAATTTAATTGGTACTGTTTGTAGATGAGCATGGTACTGAGATTTATTAAGCAAATACTTGACTCATAACACTGCAGCTCTCTTCTTAAGTGACATTTTCTTTTGGCTATATGATTTAATACACTGTAAACACTGGTGGTATTTGCATAACTACAGTGATCATGGTTAAATATAGCTATTGTATAAAAGGTTACTAAAAACAGTGTAGCTACTTTTTTCACCCGGTTGCACAGTTTAATAAAACAAAAATGAAAAGTATGCCATCTTAGTGAAAGTACAATCGTGAGAAATGACACCAATATAAATTGCCCCTCTCTATAAGGATTTTGTTATTGTTCATAAGTTATAAGAGCAGAATTAGGCCATTCGGCTCATCGAGTCTACTCCGCCATTCAATCAAGGCTGATATATTTTTTCCTGTCAATCCCATTCTCCTGCATTCTCCCCATAACTCCTGATACCCTTACTAATCACGAATCCGTCAACCTGCACCCTAAAAATACCCAATGACTTGACCTCTGAAAGCCGTCTGTGAGAATGAATTCTACAGTCTTAATGCTGAATTAATTTCCTGGTTCTTTCTAATAATTACACATAATTAACCCAGTTGGCAGGTATGCTTATCAACAATGTTTTGTGAAAAGTACTGTTCCATATACGCTTTCTTTTGGAACAATCTGAAGATATTAATGGCCATGAAAATATCCATAAACATTGAAGAATAGCGTGAATGTAACCATACTCTCTCACAAGAGTTCTCACTCATTTATATGTTCATGCCTTGACATCTGTTTCCACCTCAAGAAGTGCTACTTCAATTATGAACCTAGAAATCGTTTGAAAGAGTTATGTAATAACATGCTATGTAACAATGCTATTTTGTAGTTGTTCAGTTGAGTACCTGAAACATTTATAGCAATAAACCAATTCTAATGTGGATATAATTCAAACATAATATAACATCCTTTGCTAAAATGTAAACTCCCTGCACTAATATACAGGAACACAAGTTAAGGCCAGGCATAGTGACGCAGTTGGTAGAGCTGCTGTCTCACTGGGCCAGAGACCCACATTCAATCTTGACCTCGGGCGCTGTCTGTTTGGAGTTTGCATGTTCTCACTGTGATTGCACAGATTTCCCCGGGTGCTCCAGTTTCCTCTAACATCCCAAAGGTGTTGAGGTTCGTAGGTTAATTGGACTCTGTAAATTGCTCCAGGTGTGTAGGGAGTGGTTGAGAAAGTGGGATAACATAGAACTAAAGTGAACGGGTGATCGATGTTGACGTGCACTCGTTGGGACGAAGGGCCCAAATAAGCACCAGGGGGGTGCAGTGCGATTGCTGCCTCGCCAACAGTCTGTCTTGTCTTTTTCCTTATTTGTGTTTTTAGTTTGTTATAAAATGTATATTTTAGTTTATCTTTAGTTTTGTGTTAAGTGGGGCGAGGTGGTGGGGGGGGGGGGGGGTGGGGGGGGAAACTTTTTTTTTTATCTTTTCCTCGACGGAGATGCGACTTTTACCGTATCGTATCTCCGTCCGCACTGCGGCCTAACATTGTGGATCTGGCGCCCTCTTGCTGGGACCTCGGAGCTCCAACCGCAGGAGCCTGTGGACTTTAACAACTTGGAGCTCACGGTCCCTGGTTAGTGACCAACTTCGGGAGCTCCAAGCCTCGGGAGCTTCAACTGCCCCAATCACGGAAGCTTCGATCGCCCCGACATGGGAGCTTCGATAGCTGGCTGTGGGAGCTTCAATCGCCACAACTGCGGATGGTTCGACTCCCCCGACCGCGGGAGAAAAGGAGGAAAGAAGATAAGAATTTATTACCTTCCATCACAGTGGGGAATGGGGAGGAGCCAGTGTGGTGGATGTTAATGTCAAATTTTTATGTAGCTGTGTGTCTTGTTGCTTTTTTGGTATGACTGCCTGGCAAACCAAATTCCTCGCATGTTGCTAATAAATTACGATTATGATAAATTACGATTATGATAACACAAAGGGGCATGTACAACACAGACTTTTGACTGCCCTTTGATCACTGGTTCCCAGCTAAGTGATGAGACCCAGGTTATTGCAGTGTTGAGCATACCTTGTCTTTTCAGAAATGGTCAACTGTGCTGATAGAAGAGTGTTGGCAGCTGGCAAAGCCCCATCTGTTGGCTCACCAGTTGTCATAGCTGCAGTTTCAATTGAATATTTGTGAGTCTTCCGAAAGGGCAGGGCGTAATGCATCAAATTACCCTTCCTAATCTCACGTTTGCATTATGAATTTTATATGGTTCTATGAAAAGCATAGAAGTTTAAACAAGATTAATTAACTTAAAAAAAAACTATTTATGTGGCTTTTTGCCAACTGCTGATTTCTCCCTGTAATTTCCATAAGTCTGTTGTACTTGCGCCAAATCTACCTGGAGTGGTCAGATTTCCAACCTGGGAAATTTGCAGAAATTTGTGCAACAGTGATGTACCCAACAAGGAGCGTCCGGCACTAATTCAATTCCATTGTCATTATCCTGGGCTAAAGGATAATTACAGGAGACAATTTGCCTTCCAGCCCATTCTTGTCATTGGATAGTAGGTGCTTTGTTAAGCAGCCTTCACTCTGAAAGGGTCTAATTACATCTACTGACAAATTAGCAAAATCATTGCCACATTTTGTTTAGTTCAGGTTAGAGATACAGCATGGAGCCCTTTGCCCCACCAGGTCCACGCTGACCAATGATCATTCATTCACACTAGTTCTTCGCTTTCCTACATTCTCATCCACTCAAGGGAGGAGTGTATTAAGGGCAATTTATAGAGGTCAATTAACCTACAAATCCACATGGCTTTCAGGTGTAGGAGGAAACCAGAGCACCCAGTGAAACCCATACGGTCACAGGGAGAACGTGCAAACTACACACATTAGCGCCCAAAGTCAGGATCGAACCTGTGTCTCTGTTGCCATGAGGCAGCAGCTCTACCAGCTGCACCACTGGTAAAAATCTGTATCTAAGTCCACCTTTAGGTTCCTGTATTCACTCAGATGATAATTTCTTTCTTTACTCTCTGTGGAAGCTCATGAGCAAGTTAACTCATGCTTATTACACATTACATAAATGACTGCCTGCTGAAGATAGCTCATTGCCTGCAGAAGAACATTGAGATGTTTTGAAATTATTGTAATGTACCATTCAGCTCCAATACAGAAAGATCAACAATATAAGGGAGGGATTTACCTGGATAATAAAATAAAACAGACACTGATTGATCTCATGAATATTTCCAGAAGGTTATGTTCTTATTTGTAGGAACAAGGAACTGCAGCTGCTGTTTTACACAAAAGGACATAAGGTGATGGAGTAACTAAACGGTCAGGCAGCATCTCCTGGATAGGTGACGTTTCGGATCAGGACCTTTCTTCAGACTCACAAAAGGACGCAACGTGCTGGAGTAACTCAGCGGGTCAGGCAGCATTCTGGAGAACCTGGATAGGTGACGTTTCGGGTCAGGACCCTTCTTCAGACTCACAAAAGGACGCAACGTGCTGGAGTAACTCAGCGAGTCAGAAAGCATCTCTGGAGTACCTGGATAGGTGATGTTTCAGGTCAGGTCCCTTTGTCAGACTGGTCTTCTTTCTTTAATTTACCCCTGAGCAGATGCTAATATTGTCCTCTCACTAACTCGGAGGACTCTCTCTAACTTCTACAGGTGCATTGTAGAGAGCATGCTGACTGGTTGCATCGTGGCTTGGTTTGGAAACTTGAGTGCCCTGGAGCGGAAAAAACTACAAAAAGTAGTAAACACGGCCCAGTCCATCATCGGCTCTGATCATCCCATCCATCAAAAAAGCTGGCATCATCACCAAGGACCCACACCATCCGGGCCATACACTCATCTCCCCACTACCTTCAGGTAGAAGGTACAGAAGCCTGAAGACTGCAACAACCAGGTTCAGGAATAGCTACTTCCCCACAGCCATCAGGTTATTAAATTCGGCTCGGACAAAACTCTGAACATTAATAGCCCATAATCTGTTTATTTGCACGTTATCAGTTTATTTATTCATGTGTGTATATATTTATACAATGGTATATGGACACACTAATCTGTTCTGTAGTCATGCCTACCATGTTCTGGTGTGCTAAAGCAAAGCAAGAATTTCATTGTCCTATCAGGGACACATGACAATAAACTCTCTTGAACACTTGAACTCTCCTACATAAATCTCCCACCAGATGAAATGATTGGTATACAGACTCCGTAAATTTTGGAACCAGAGGTTAGAATATAAATTGTAAATAACATTGAAGAGTTGATCAGGTCTGGTCCTGATAATGTAAACAACATTATAACTCACCAGTACTTTATCCTGATAGTATAATGCTACTAAGATAAATTAAACGATTAAATAATTGATGATCACCAATAATGAATTGTAACTATTTGTAATTCCAGTGCCTTAGCTTTGTAATTTGATTTTATGGGTCTCAAAGGACCCGCAAACTGCTCTGAGTCCAAAGTTGCAATTAGTTCAAGGGTTAATGCAACATCGATCAAATGTTGAGTAGTATCGAGTAGAGAAATGCTTGACTTTAAACAATGGCTACATGAAAAAGGAGCTCGAGCAGCTTCCTCAAATACTGCTGCCAATGGTGACTCGCATCAGTTTGCAGCCCCGTCAGCGATAGTTTGGATTGTTGCAAATTGAACAATTTCAGCAGATTAATTACACACAATGAATAGTATTCATGTGAAGGAAGGAACTGCAGATGCTGGAGATAGATACAAAAAGCTGGAGTAACTCAGCGGGACAGGCAGCATCTCTGGAGAGAAGAAATGGCTGGCGTTTCGGGTCGAGACCATTCTTCAGACTGGAAAGTATTCATTATATTATACAAACACTAATAGTATTTATGCCTGAGCAAACAGAAATGTCAACACCTCTCAGCCATTTCCAAGCACTAATCCAAGCTCAGTGATCACAAGACATTTAATATTCAATGCCTTTTCTTCCTAATGAGGGAAATGGCATTTACTGATGTTGATGAAATCGCTATGTGTACAGGCCACTATATTTCAAATATGTGCATGTAAATAGCAACAGAAATGTGTTCCTTTCCTGACCAAGTAGAATCTTTGCAAGTTATTATTTTTGATTCGTGTGGGTGCATCATTTATTTAATGATGGTCACCTGTAAAACATTTCTGATGACCCTTGCTCTATAGTATGGAATTGCCTGATACTGTTCTAAATATAAGGCAATAGTTCATCAATATCATCCAGTTACGATGGTTTCTTGGTGGCAGCCGGAGGGATGGATATGATCGAGAGGTGGCTTTGCAGATTTGTACTATCGTTTGTGAGAAGTAGTGACATCCCCACTGAAATGATTAGATATAATTTAGTCATGGTCTTTATTTCTAAATGCTCAGAGGAAAAGAAATCGAAGGGTCTCAACCTGAAACGTCACCCATTCCTTCTCTCCAGAGATGCTGCCTGGCCCACTGAGTTACTGTAGCTTTTTGTGTCTATCTTCAAAAGAAATAGCTTCCTCTCTACACCCATATCAGCTCCTTGATAATCATCTTAAAGACATACATTTGAATTCCTCACACCAATACTAATTGATCCTGGTGATTTGACCTCAGATTGATCCAACAATAAACTAACAGCCCCCCTGAACCCACCTGGGACATAACATTTAAAAGAAAAGTTTACAGCATGGAAAATGACTATTGATAGGTTGAGGTAATGGGCTTCCTGGGCTGCTTTGTCAACCTTTAGATACCCAAGTGATGGGTGAGTTCTGCTAATACTTAGGAAGCTTTCTCTTGCCTCTAATTGTGCTCTGGTTGACCTGTGAATACTTGATGCTGATGCCGTTGGTGAAAATGGAACGTCATTCCCCCGTGTTGACACATCTTCCATTGATAAGCACATTATTTATGAGGTGAAATTAAATGAGCAGAGATCTGCATGTATTTTTTTTTATGAGCTGTGAAGTCGAATTGCTATTTAATGGGACAGTGCAATTTAGACTACGCATTGCAAGGCAAATATAAAAACTGCAGGTGCTCTGGATTTTACAAAAACGCAAGAAAGCCTCAAGAGAATTGTATCCAGATTTGTGCACAGTTCAAAGGCAAATCTCATACATTATAAATATAAGCAAGAGCAGCTGTTTTAAATTAAAATCAATGTTGAAACACAAGGTTTTGCATGATTACTGGCCCATAGTTTTCTTTCCGACAAATTCCAGTGAATGTGTGTGGCTTGCTAATTAGAACCAAACAATACCGTGATGTAAGAATGTCTGCTGCTTGTTACTGCAAAATTGTGGCTCAGCAGCACTTTGTACAGTTATTAAGCATAGACGTTCCATATTTCAACCTAACCTACTGTATATAGCGACATCTCTATACAGTATGTCTGAAATGCACAGGGGCACGTGAAAATTTCATCTAAAGCCTTGCTATATGCTATACCCGTAGAAGGGATATTTGTAGAAAATACAAATAGCAGTGTTGTTGAAAGGCATAGAAGCTAAATGATGAATTTAATTAAAATCAAGTAATTACATCAGAATAACCGTGAATGTTACAATTATTATCGAATTTTTAATTTTGTAGAAATGTTGTAGCAATCCCACTATGTGGTCAATAACTTGGCCTATTGTAGTAACAACTGGTTTTCAGTAAGATGAATGTTAAGTAGATCGCCAATGTGCGAGTAATCTGCTTCATCACATTACTGCCTAGATGACGAATTGGTAGATAATCCCCAAATTGCTCAAAAGACATAATGAACTTAAAAAAAAACTGAGGATTGTTTTTTGTTCTGTAGATGTTCAGACTGAATTCATTCATAAACTAAAGCCTACAGCCAAACAGGGGAGGTGGTTACTTTGGGAAGGTGAGGCAGGGTCTGTGTGTACATTTAGGAATCTAAATCTAATATCTCCCTTGACTTCTATTAAAGATTGATCTTCACTGCAAATGGTCTTCCATGGAATGTAAATTCAAGCTGATGCTGAACTAATGGTTAAACAGCATTTCCTAGCCTCACTCCAGACATGACTTATTGTTGAAACAAGGAATTGCAGCTGATGCTTTACAAAA
Organism: Leucoraja erinaceus; assembly: GCF_028641065.1. Lineage (NCBI taxonomy): Eukaryota > Metazoa > Chordata > Chondrichthyes > Rajiformes > Rajidae > Leucoraja > Leucoraja erinaceus. The sequence goes on along the minus strand of NC_073395.1, from coordinate 27,020,021 downwards.
GAAAGCGCAAAGTGACTCAATTGCTCAGCGGATCAGGCAGCATCTCTAGAAAAGAAGAATAGGTGATGCTTTGGACTGACATTATTGTCAAATAAGAAATCGATCACTGCAGAATTAAATACTCTGCCATTAGGTTATACATAATCATTTTTTTGGGGGGGGGGGGGGGGGGATGGGGAGGGGGAATCACACATATTTGAAGAAAGTCATTGTAAGCCAGTAGCGTTCACTGGTAGAACTGTATTTAGAGCAGAAACTTTCATTCATTGTAGAGAAACATAGGATTTTTATTTGAATTAAATAAAAGGTTTCGAAATGTATCTGCTCAACTCTGTATTGCATTTCAGGCTTTAATGGAATAAAGACTCAAGTCCTTTTTCCAAAAGAAAAAATGTAAAATCGGGTAAAGATATAAAAAGCAGAGGAATTTTGCTACAGTTGAAATGATCGATGAATGTTGAAGAGTAGGGATGATTCCCTATTAACTGGGAATTGCATTGGTAAAGTCACTTGCATCAGATCCCAGGAAAGATGCTTATTGTCTCAATTCTCTTCTCTTGCTGTCTGATTTGCAAAGTGTTTCCTGCACTTACTGTTTTTATTTTAGTTTCATTTCCAGGGTGTTTGAAAAAATCCTCCTTCGGTTTGATGATTTTCAGAGATAAATGCATTGCTGTTATTAGATCTTGTGTTACGCTCAAGCTTCTGTGAACTGGAACTATCAGGAGAATCATCATATACTGCACACCTCTACTTTGTGCAAAATATTCTATCGCTGCATGGATTCATTACTTTAAAATAGATATCAAAGCTCAGAATTTAATAAGTGCAGATACTAACAAAACGTGTGATTGCAGAGTATTGCATCTAACTTTCTGTGCTCATGGTTCTTGAAATCACGTTGGAAAGAAATGATGCATGTTAGCATGGAAAATTGTTCAGGTGACAGATCAGAGGGTGGTCCCTAGCTCTGAAAGTACAGAACAACATCCTTTACCTCTAGCTGTCAAGAGAAGAATCAATCATAACAAACAAGTATGTATTCATTTAAAAATGTACTGATGGGCAGCCCACTAATAGATTATCTGCAGTTGAATCTGCCTTTCTAGAAGTTTTAAATATCTTAAATCCTACATCCTTTTTCAATTATTTCATGAAACATCATCTAAATGGTGTTTAAGACTAATTTATTTATTTTTATATTTTTCCAGAGTGCTTCGATGAAATGCCTTGGTCAAAAAGTTCCATGTAATCACTGGAAACAACCACCCTGTGCCAACATTTTTACATAACCTCCACTTGACACCTATGCTCTACTCCTGATCACCTGCAGATGTGAACACTGAACAAAGTGGTCCATAAATTAAATTGTTTCTTTCCCCCTTAGCAGTTCCTGCCAAAGAGCAAATCACCAGTATTGTCAACAAATAATGGCTGGGCTATAACAAAATGCAAGGGAATTAGTGACTTGGGTTCAGAACTGGCTAACACATAGAAGATAGAGGGTTGTGGTGGAAGGGAAATATTCCGGCTGGACCAGTGAACATCTGCAGGGATCATTGCTGGGATCTCTGCTCTTTGTGATATAGATAAATGATGTGAACAGAAATGTAAATGGTAGTTTAGTAAGTTTGCAGATGACACCAAGATTGCTGGAGTCACAACTGCGAGGAAGGCTATCAAAGTATACAGCAGGATAAAAATCAGCTATCGAAATGGATGGAGAAATAGAAGATGGAGTTTAATCCGAGCAAGTGCGAGGTGTTGCACTTTGGGAGGTCAAATGTAAGGGGATGCACAGTTAATGGTAATACCCTCAACAGCATTGATGTACAGAGGGATCTTGGATTCCAAATCAAATCACACGTCATCGGGTGGCGCCGCGAGTGGCAGCCTCGCCATCAGCCCGTCTGTCCTATCGACTTTTTTTGTTATTTTTAGTGCGTCTAAATGTATGATTTAATGTTTCTCGGTATGTCTTATGTGGGGGGTGGTGGTGGGGGGGAATAGGGGGAAACTGTTTTCAGTCACTTACCTCGACGGAAATGCGACTTTTCTCCATGTTGCATCTTCGTCCCCCTCGCGGCCTCACAACTGGTTTGGTGCGGCCTCTCCAGACCGGAGTCCGGCCCAGAGCTTCAGCAGCAGGAGCAGCAGACTTACCATTGCGGATCCTGGAATCCTTTGCCGAGGGTCTCCAGTGTTGGAGCTCTGACCACGGGGGCCTGTTTACTGCAGCGGTCTTCAGAGCTTCTAGCCGTGGGCGTGGCATGGACTTGCCATCGCGGGATCCCTTGCCGGGGATTGCCAGAAGTAGAGCTACGACTGCTGGCCCGTGGTCTTTAACATCGTGAAGTTGTGGTCTCCGGTAAGAAGTGGCCGATTCGGGAACTTCAAGCCGCGGAGTCTGTTCTGATCCGTCCCGACGTCGGAGTTTCGATCATCACAACGAGAGGGCTTGTACAATGGGCCATCCGTAGCGGCGACTGCGGAGGGTTCAAGGCCACGACCACGGGTGAACAAATGGAGGAAGATTGACTGAACTTTATCGCCCTCCATCACAGTGAGGAATGCAAATTCCACTGTGATGGATGTTTATGTAAAACTCTATCTGTATTGTGTTCTTTTTACTTGTATGGCTGTATGGTAACTCAAATATCACTGGACCTTAATCGGTGCACGTGACAATAAATGTGAACTTGAACTTGAAAATGTGAACTCCATTACAGGAAGGATGTGGGAGCTTTGGAAAGGTTGCAAATGCCTCGATTAGGGGGTCTAAGCTACAGGGAGAGCAAATTGTTGCAATCACAAAGAAAGCTCATCAATGCTTCAACATCCTTAGATGATTGAGAAGAGTTGGTATGTCATGAATACACTGCTGGACTTGTGCAGGTAGAGAGCACACTGAATGGTTGCATCAAGGCCTGCTTTGGCAGCAAGGCTGTGATGGGACCCAAGACCGAAGGAGATCACAGAGTGTGGTAGACAACTGCCCGATCATCACATGCACTGACCTCCGCACCTTCAAAGTGAACTATTGGCAATGGTGCCTCAAAAAGGCAGACAATATCATCAATGCCCCACGACTCCCTCCCTGGCCATGCTCTCATTTTGTTACAACCTTCGGAAATGTACAGGAGCCAGAAAACCATGATGACAAATTCAAGTATAACTTCTTCCCAGCAATCATTATGCTCTTGAACACCGCACAACACAAACCTCAGCAACTATGACATTTTATGGACAGTGTCTATGATCGCACTATGGACCCCACCTTTTGCACTATTATGACTACCTAGCATAACTCTAGCTAATTTATTAAATTGTTCATTATTATATACGTATTATCTAGTTGATGCCTGGATTAGATACAAGTAAAGGTTGGGTAGACTCGGATTGTTTTCTCTGGAATGTCGGAGGTTGATTGAAACAGATAAAATGATGAGAGTTATAGACGCAGGTAGACATTCAGAACCTGTTTCTCAGGATGGAAATGTCAAATATTAGAGGGCTTGACTTTAAAGTGTGAGTGACGAAGTTTAAAGGAGATGTGCGTGGCTAGTTTTTTACATAGTGGGTGGGTGGTGCCTGGAATGCACTGCCAGAGGTGGTGGTGGAAGAAGATATAATAATGATATTTACGAGGCTTTTGAAAAGGCACATGGATATGCAAGGAATTGGTTATGAACAGGCAGATAAGTGTCTGCTTTGGCATCATGTTCGGTACAGACAATGTGGGCCAAAGGACCTGTTCCTGTGCTGTACAATATTATGTTCTATATTCTGTGTAGAAACATAGAAAATAGAAAATAGGTGCAGAAGTAGGCCATTCAACCCTTTGAGCCAGCACCGCCATTCAATCTGATCATAACTGATCATCCAAAATCAGTGTCCCGTTCCTGCTTTCTCCCCATATCCTTTGATTCCGTTAGCCCACAGAGCTACATTTAACTCTGTTCTATGCATTGTTTTTACAGGACTGTTAAGCTGCTGCAAGTAAAAAATTCATTGTTCTGTTGTTGGTACATGTGGCAATGCAATACTCTTGACACTTGACTTGACTGCTTTGACTCATTCAAAATCCCTGTTATAGTAAGTGGACCTGAGGTTTGTCAGCTTAGTTAAGACCATTCAATGGTCCTTTCTCATGTCCTTCCCTGTGTATCTGGAATGTGAAATCGGTTTCCATTGAAATAGATTTGGTGACAGAAAGAAAATAATCTTGCGACGAAGCTGCATTAACTTGCGGGGAGAAAAGACCATTAAATATATGGTCACATATCTTGTCCAACCATAAACTTCAACCAACAGCAGAAAGAAGTAATTTCATTTATCCGTTCTCCAGATCATTCACAAATCCAATGAATTTACAATTTAAAAAATGCAAATAATATTATTTAGATGCTTCTCTATTCCCTCCAGATTAAATGTATTTTTTCCATCTGTTTTTTTATTCAGTGATATGCAGTCAAACAAAACTTCTGCCCTGCCAATATTTTGAGCTGTTTTTTTAAGTGTAGTTGTATCAAGTTGTGGTTTATTTCAAGAGCAGCATCTTTTGTACCCATTCAGCATTTTCTTACCAAGTCTATGAAGAGAAATTCTCCATCGAGCTACAGAGTCTCCGCTGTTATTGAATGTAATTAACCTGACTCAAAAAGTTCTGAACTCTCAAACCAAAGTAGTATGCTTTATGTGTTAGTGATGCTGACTGAATATATATGCCTTTTAAACTTATTCATAATAAGGTATGCTCTTGCCATTTCAGAAGCAACGTTGGATAAATTGGGTAGGCTGATGTTTGAAATTCCTTTCGCTTTTCCAAACAGCTTGCCCTTGCTATAATAGACCCAAAAAGCTGGAGCTACTCAGCATGTCAGAGAGCATCTCTGAAGAAAAGGAATAGGTGATGTTTTGGGTCGAGACCATCCTTCAGACTGAGAGTCATGGGAGGGGGAGATACAGAGATAAGGAAGTGTAAGGTGTGAGGACGAGACATCAACGGGGTTGGAGATCAAGGAAAATGTAGACTAGATCATTGTTAGCTAAGAGAAGCTAACAATAAAGTAAACAGAGATAAAATGTAATCAGGGACAGTTACTGGTCGGAGAAGGGGGATGAATGGAGAGAGAGGGAAACCAAGAGTTACTTGAAGCTTAGAGGTCAATATTCATACCGCTGGGTTGTAAGCTGCCCAAGCGAAATATGAGGTGCTGTTCCTCCAATATGTGCTGGGTCTCACTCTGACAATGGAGGAGGCCCAGGACAGAAAGGTCGGTGTGATAATGGGAGGGGTAGTTGACGTGTTTAGCAACCCTGTTTTCTAGCAACCCTTTCTAGTTTAACAACATCTTTCCTATAAAAGGGTGACCAAAACTGAACACAATACTTTAAATGTGGCCTCACTAATGTCTTGTACAACTGTTACACGACCTCTATACTCAATAATCTGTCTGAAGGCCAATGTGGCGCAAACCTTCTTGACCACACTATCTAAATGTAAAGGTACACAAAAATGCTGGAGAAATTCAGCGGGTGAGGCAGCATCTATGGAGCGAAGGAAATAGGCAACGTTTCGGGTCAAAACCCTACTTCAGGCTGATGTGAGGGTGGGGGAGGCGGGAGGAAGAAAGGAAGAGGTGGAGCCAGAGGGCTGAGGGAGAGCTGAGAAGGGGAGGAGAAAGTAAGGACTACCTGAAATTAGAGAAGTCAATGTTCATACCGCTGGGGTGTAAACTGCCAAGCAAAATATGAGGTGCTGCTCCTCCAATTTGCAGTGGGACTCACTCTGGCCATGGAGGAGGCCCAGGACAGAAAGATCGGATTCGGAATGGGAGGGGGAGGTGAAGTGCTGAGCCACTGGGAGATCAGGTTGGTTATTGGGAACCGAGTGGAGGTGTTCGGCAAAGCGATCGCCAAGGCTACGCTTGGTCTCACCGATGTAGAGCAGTTGACATCTAGAGCAGCGGATGCAATAGATGAGGTTGGAGGAGGTGCAGGTGAACCTCTGCCACACCTGGAAAGACTGCTTGGGTGTTTGAATGGAGTCAAGGGGGAGGTGAAATGACAAGTGTAGCATTTCTTGCAGTTGCAAGGGAAAGTGCCCGAGAGGGGTTGGTTTGGGTGGGAAGGGACAAATTCACCAGGGAGTTACGGAGGGAGCGGTCTCTGCGGAAAGCAGACAGGGGAGGAGATGGGAAGATTTGGCAAGTGGTGGGATCACGGTGGAGGTGGCGAAAATGTCGGAGGATTATTTGTTGTATGTGACGGCTGGTAAGGTGGAAGGTGAGGACAAGGGGGACTCTGCCCTTGTTACGAGTGGGGAGATGGCGAGTGAGAGCCGAGTCACGGGGTATAGAAGAGACCCTGGTGAGAGCCTCATTGATGGTAGAAGAGGGGAACCCCCGTTCCTGAAGAATGAGGACATCTCCGATGCCCTGGTGTGGAACACCTCATCCTGGGTGCAGATGCGGAGTAGATGGAGGAATTGGGAGTAGGGGATAGAGTCCTTACAGGAAGCAGGGTGGGAAGAAGTGTAGTCCAGATAGTCATGGGAGTCAGTGGGTTTATAGTGGATGTCGATCAGTAGTCTATCACCTAAGATGGAGATAGTGAGGTCAAGAAATGGTAGGGAAATGTCGGAAATGATCCAGGTGTATTTGAGTGCCGAGTGGAAGTTAGTGGTGAAATGGATGAAGTCAGTGAGTTGTGTGTGGGTGCAGGAGGTAGCACCAATGCAGTCGGCGATGTAGCGGAGGTAGAGTTCGGGGATAGGGCCACAGTACAAGGATTGTTCGACGTACCCTACAAAGAGGCAGGCATAGCTGGCGCCCATGCCCATTGCTATGCCTTGTATTTGGAGGAAATGGTAGGAGTCAAACAAAAAGTTATTAAGGGTAAGGACCAGCTCCGCAAGGCGGAGGAGAGTATCAGTAGACGGGGATTGGTTGGTTCTCCGGTCGAGGAAGAAACGGAGGGCTTTGAGACCCTCCTGGTGGGGGATGGAGGTGTAGAGTGACTGGACATCCATGGTGAAGATGAGGGGATGGGGGCCTAGAAAACGGAAGTCCTGGAGTCGACGAAGAGCGTGTGAAGTGTCTTGAACATAGGTAGGGATGGATTTAACCGGGGGGGATAGGATGGAGTTGAGGTATGTGGAAATAAGTTCTACTTGTGATGACACTTTCAAGGAACTATGTACCTGCATTCCAAGATCCCTTGACTCAATAATATCCCCAAGAGACCTACCATACATTGTGTAGGCCCAGCCTTGCTTCGACTTCCCAAACTGCAACACCTCACACATACTGTACTGTAATGGTTATTCCATTAACCATTCCGCAGCCCACCTGCTCAACCAATCAAGATCCTGCTGCAATTTTTTACAATCTACAAATACCACTTTAGTGTCATCCGCAAGCTTACTAATCATGCCTTGTATGTTCTCATCCAAATCATTGATACCAATGACAAACAGCATCCAGGGCCCAGCACTGAACCCTGAGGCACATCACTCATCACAGGCCACCAGTTCGAAAAACAACCTTCCACCATCGCCCGCTGTTTACTTCCATGAAGCCAATTTTCCATCCATTCAGCTATCTCTCCTTGGATCCCATGTGATCTAACCTTCCAGACCAACCTGCCATGTGGATCCTTGTCAAATGCCATGCTGAAATCCATATGTATAATATCTACAGCTCTGTTCTCATAAACCCTTTTTGGTCTCATCTTCAAAAAACCCAATAGGATTTGTGAGACATGATCTCCCACATACAAAACAATGCTGACTATCCCTAATCAGCCCCTGTCCATCTAAATGCATACTGCATATTTCTTATACTTCAGAATATTTGCTAGTAACTTTCTGCTAGCAGATGTTATACTCAATGGACTGTATTTCCCAGGCTTTATCTTGGAACTCTTCTTAAATAGAGGCACAACATTTGCCACCTTCCAGTCTTCTGGCACCTCACCCGTATTTAATGATGGATCACAAATCTCAGCCAGGGCAACTGCAATTTCCTCTAGCTTCCCACAAAGTCCTCGGATATATCTGGTCAGGCCCAGGAGATTTGTCTCTCTTCATACACGTTAGGACATTCAGCACCTCCTCAAACGTAATACTGTCTGCCCCCAAGTGATTTGCATTGACTGCCCCAAGTTCCCCATTCCTCACGTCTATCTCCATGGTAAAAACAAAGGAGAAATACTCATAAAGGACCTTGCCCATCTCCTGTGACTCCACACAGAGTTTGCTTTAATTTCCGAAGGGTTCCATTCTCTCTCTCGTCACTCTTTTTCCCTTTAATGTATTTATCAAATGTCTTTGGATTATCATTAATATTATATGCCAGAGCTATCTCCTGTCCCCTTTTTATAGATTCATAGTCATAGAGCCATACAGCGTGGAAACAATGTCTTCAGCCTATGCCGACCAACATGTCCATCTACACTAGTACCACCTGCCAGTGCTTGGCCCATATACCTCTAAACCTATCATATCTATGTACCTGTCTAAATGTTTCTTAATCATCGGGTTCTACAACTGACCTGCATAACCATAATGCTACATCGGTAACAGAGTACTTTAGACCATTTCTCACAGTATTATGGACTTATTTCTAATTGTGTTTTTGTACTAATAGCTTTTCATTGTCATGTATAATTTGTGTATGATTTTATGTTCTGCGAGTTATTTGAATCTACGTGCCTGTAATGCTGCTTCAAACAAGCTTTTTATTGTCCCTGTACCTCAAGGTATTGTGCATACAACAATAAACTCGACTTCACCAGCAGAACCTCCATTTAACCATGAAGACAATTCATGCAATTACAATCCAGTTCAAGTGCAAGTCAAGTTGTTAGAAAAAATGTTCTGCTATGGACGTTTCATCACGTAAGATAAGCAAAAAGGTACAATTCCAGAGTCGATCGACGATGCCCTGGAGATTTGTCATCTGCTGCTGAAACTAAAATTTACTCATTGGATAATAGGGAAACAAAATTTACTGAGCTTTTGCTTTCTGGCATTTCAGAAAAAGTAATCTTAAAATTGATTATGAAAGTGTATTGATAAATCTGTAGGTTTGTTATTGGTTTATAGTGCCTGAATGATATACTCTAGCTCCAACCAGGACATCTGAATCAATTGTTCGGTAATATCCCATTTTTAAGAAGCATCATGTGCTAATAAAGCTAGATTGCGATTACCATCTTAACAAATCACGCAAGAATCAAAAAGGTAGTTCAAAGGATATTTACAATGGAGCCCAGATGGATTACAAAGGGTCCCTTTGCAAAAGGACACATTATAAATATTTAGAACCGCAATATACTTTTTGATTTTAAGTTTTTCAGTTAAGGAAAAGAATGTTCATTGATCTGCAGATAATTTCGCACTGGGGACTTTTCATTTAATTATATGCTGCAGTTTCTCACATTTTGTGCAAAGTTTCAAGTGCACTTTATTAAAAGGTGTCTCTGAGGAACTGCAAAGATTGCTTGTAGTTCAGAAATGTCATTAGAATATCATGTTGAACATGGATCAAAGCGTAGGCATCATATTGGATCCCAGTTTCAAATCTGATTTTGATAAATGAGAATTTCGATTGAAGCATTGGATTCAAGTTGCGTGTGAAGAAAGCACCAGTTCTGAAGTTATGAAACATATGTTTCCATCAGTAATATCATTGTAGTGTGATTTTACAACAACTAATAATGTTAAAGCAAGGTATGATATATCAATTTCTAAAACCATGCAATAAATGTTTGCTGATTCCAAAGTTGTGGTTTGGTTGAGTTATGGTCTGGCAGAAGTTAGTTAAGTTGCAGATTTCAAACAAGTTATGAAGTCATAGAGTCGTACAGCATAGAAACTGGCCCAACTTGCCCATGCCGACCAACATGTCCTATCTACACTAGTCCCATCTGCCTGTTTATGGGCCATAACCCTCTAAACCTAGCCTATCCATTTACCTGACTAAATGTTTCTTAAATGTTGTGACAGTCCATGCCTCAACTACCTCCTCTGACACCTTGTTCCATACACCCGCCACCCTTTGTGTAAAAGGATACCCCATAGGTTGCTATTAAATCTCTCCCCCTTCACCCAACACCTATGTCCTCTGGTTCTAGTAGAAAGCTCTCTATCTAAATTTGCAAGTTTGCAAAATATTTAGTGGCTAATTCCATTTTGATGGTGTGACATGTAGGAAGGAACTACAGATGCTGGTTTAAACCGAAGATAGACATAAATGCTGGAGTAACGCAGTGGGACATTCACCATCTCTGGAGAGAAGGGATGGGTGGTGTTTCGGGTCGAGACCCTTCTTCAAACCCTTCTGAGTTACTCCAGCATTTTGTGTCTATTGAAGGTGTGCTGGATGTGTTGAACAGTAACAAAGGCTCTGCGGCAAGATTCCTGAATAACAGACTGCAATAAACCATTTCAACACTTCGGAGCAGGAATTCATGTCACTGTGACCTGAATGCCCAGCATGGTCATTCAGCAGTTAGTGTTGATGTCACACAGCTCCAGGGACCTGGGTTTGATCCTGATCTCAGATGCTATCTATGTTGGAGATTTGAGCGGCACAGTGGTAGAGTTGCTGCCTTACAGTGCCAGAGACCCGGGTTCGATCCTGACTATGGGTTCATGCTCAGAACGGAGTTTATACGTTCTCCCCATGACCTGCCTGGGTTTTCTCTCCGAGTTCTTTGGTTTCCTCCCACACTCCAAGTTTGTAGGCTAATTGGCTTCGTTTCATATACCAATTTTCCTAATTTCCATGTTTGTCTCCACAGTAAAACAGACAAGAAATATTTATTGAGGATCCTGCCCATCGCCTGCAGCTCCAATATAGATGGCCACTTTGGTTTCAGAGGAGCCCTATCTCTCTCTAGTTACCCTCTTTCCGTTAATGTACTTATGAATTCTCTTTGGATTCTCCTTAATCAGGAGAATAGAGCAATCTCAATATAAAAAAAATTCCACTCCCACGTTCCTTCCTATGTACTCTCCTCAATTCCCTACACTACTTCAGGGATACACTTGATCCTTGCTGCCCATACCTAACCCACGCCTCCTTCTTTTCCTATTCTGAACCACAATTTCAATTGCCCTCCAAGGTTCCCTACTCCTATCTGGGTCCTGTTCTTCGCTCTAACAGGGAAATGCATACGTCTTTATCACACTTTTAATAGCATCCCACTTTCTGTGCCACTTTCTGTGCCATCCCCTTGCCCACAAACAACTTAGACTCAATCTGAAGAAGGGTCTCGACCCAAAACATCACCCATTCCTTCTATCCAGAGATGCTGCTTGGAGATGAGCTACTCCAGCATTTTGTGTCTATCTTCGGTTTAAACCAGCATCTGCAGTTCCTTCCGATAACTAGTCCAATCAACTTTTGCTAGTTCCTGTCTAATACCATCAAAATTGGCCTTGCCCTAATTTAGAACTTTAACTTGTGGATCATTAATTAATAAAACTCTGCTGTTAGTTAAACTTGCTCCTAAATCCTGCAGCTCGCGTATTGCTTAGAAAGTTGCAAAAGTTGCAAGCTGATCGTGAAAGAGTGAGTGCCACGAACATTTCCACTGAAATAGATGTTAGAAGGTGAGTACATCTCTTGCCTGTTTATTGGAGGCTGGGCATGCTCTTTCCTTCTGATTCAAGCAGAGTCTCCTCACAAATGAGACAAAGGGCAAAATAAAAGGCAAAAAAGAGGAATTGAAGGACTAATATGTAAACGAAAGGAGCCGATTGCCATTTAAAAACAAGGAAAGGCATATTGAATTGGGAGAAAGAGGGAACATTTATTTTAAAGTGTCAATTTTTTTAACACCCACCCAAAATAAATTGTAATCCTAAAGGAATGATACTCCAAAGGAATATTCATTATATTATTGATAGAAATAAATGATGAAGAAATCAATCAATAGTCATGGACACATAATTATTTTGATTGGATTTTTGATTACACAAAGATTTATACACCATACACAATTAATAACCAAATCCACCATGTTCCCAGATAATGCTGGAATCTAAGAAAAGTGTTGTTTTTGCAAAAGTGGCAGCAGAGATGGATGGCAACTGTACACTCCAGTTTCAACTAATTCATCCACTACCCATTTTTGTTACACGTTATCTTTATTCTAGCAATCTGTTCCGCCTCTTCCATTTTCTATTTAAGCACAGCTTCTCTCTAGGACTCAAATTACATGAGGGGCTGTTTGGGAATGCTTGACAATACACGGCAATATACAATGTGGCTTAAAATTATGCTGCAGCCAGGCGCTCGTGTGTACCATGCATCGTTTTGCATTGTGAAGACAGTATGACTGAGCTGTAAGACTTTGGCTTGTCACATGAACAAAATTGAATGCATCGTGGTTTGCCAGTGAGGAGAATTTGAAAAGGAAAAAGAGCGACAGTTCAATTTAAAACATCCACTGGAACTATAAAACTGTCACAGTTTATGGGGCGTAAACTTATAATAGTTCCATTCTCTGCTATAATTCTAATCAACGAAAATCCATCGCACCAGTCTCAGCAGAAAATAAACTTTGGAAATTTAAAGAACTTCAATAAAAGCATTTTCTCTTCAAATTATCAGTTAACTTATCCCTCTTTTGATCAAACTATTGTTATCTAACCTTTCCTTCCAAATAAACTCTTTGATATTCATGGCCACCCTCATCTTGAAGATACCCTTTGCCTTGATGACCCCCAATAGCCACTTCCAACACAAGAGGTCCAGGCTTATCCTTCTTAATATTATTGGCTTACCAAGGTAAATGTTAGGCCCTTCTAATCTACCCCAACTCTCAGACTTATCTCATCAATCCCCCCGCATTTAATTTATTTCACACTGTTAACATTTGCCTCCTTCTCCCACTAGCCATCTCCACTAGAAACAATTTATAACAGCTGATTAATCAACAAACTAAATGGTCACAGGAACACATGCACTATCTTCACGTAGGCAGCACCCAAGGTCAGACACATAGAAAATAGGTGCAGGAGTAGGCCATTTGGCCCTTTGCCATTCAATATGATCGTGGCTGATCATCCAAAATCAGTACCCCGTTCCTGCTTTCTCCCCATATCCCTTGATTCCGTTAGCCCCGAGCTGTATCTAATTCTCTCTTGAATACATCAGAATTTAAACCAGGTCAGTTCTGAGACAGCTGCACAATCCATAGCCACGATGCCACCTAAAGCCCACCCGTGCAGCACACTTCTGCTTGATAGTATGGAAACTACAAGTTCTGGCCCTTGCCATGCTTCTCCTGATTTATCGTCAAGCCCTGGTCTGACCTGCCTTCTCCAAGCCACTCCAGTAAACTCTTCTTACGATTAAATTGGACTTTGGCAGAACAACTCAAGGAATTATTTCTCTATGATCCTTAGTTGAATAAATGGCACTTAAAGTGAGACAAATATAAAGTAAGATCATGAGCAATTAAGCCGGACATATTAGTTTCTGGTGTCACAATGTTCACGTGTGAGTATTTATCAAGCTTAAAGAAATATCGCTAAATATTAATCCAACTCTGGATGTCCATTCCCTATCTGCCACTAACACAGATTCCAAGATAACAATTTCCTTCTATCAAGCAATAATCAGGCCATCAAATATATAGAGAATAGGATATAAATGCTGTAATTGGTGTAATGTCAGACCCTTTTCACCATCCTGCTCTGATGCATGGCAGTTACACTTTTCAATGTTCTTTATAAATTAGAATATAGAATATAGAACAATATAGCACAGGAACGGGCCTTTCAGCCCACAAGGTCTGTACTGAACACGATGCCAAGACCAACTCTTATGAATGAATGAATTAATAAGTTTATCTGCCTGTACATTATCCATATCCCTCCACTCCATACATACCCACATGCTATCCAAAAGCCTCTTAAATGCCACTATCATACCTACCTCCACCATCACCCCCGGCAGCCCATTCCAGGCACTCACCACCTTCTGTGTAAAATAACTTGAAATTTTAAACACCTCCTTTAAACTTTGCCCCATTAACATTAAAGCTATGCCCTCTAGCATTTAATATTTCTGCCCTGGGAAATAGACTCTGACTGCCCTAATTACCAGAGGGTAATGGTGGATGGCTGTTTGTCGGGTTGGAGGCAGGTGACTAGTGGGGTGCCTCAGGGATCTGCGTTGGGTCCTTTGTTGTTTGTCATGTACATCAATGATCTGTATGAAGGTGTGGTAAATTGGATTAGTAAGTATGCAGATGATACCAAGATAGGGGGTGTTGTGGATAATGAAGAGGATTTCCAAAGTCTACCGAGTGATTTAGGCCGTTTGGAAGAATGGGCTGAAAGATGGCAGGTGGAGTTTAATGCTGATAAATGTGAGGTGCTACACCTTGGCAGGACAAATCAAAATAGGACGTACATGGTAAATGGTAGGGAATTGAAGAATGTAGTTGAACAGAGGGATCTGGGAATAACCGTGCATAGTTCCTTGAAGGTGGAATCTCATATAGATAGGGTGGTAAAGAAAGCTTTTGGTACGCTAGCCTTTATAAATCAGAGCATTGAGTATAGAAGCTGGGATGTAATGTTAAAATTGTACAAGGCATTGGTGAGACCAAATCTGGAGTATGGTGTACAATTTTGGTCGCCCAATTATAGGAAGGATGTCAACAAAATAGAGAGAGTACAGAGGAGATTTACTAGAATGTTGCCTGGGTTTCAACAACTAAGTTATAGAGAAAGGTTGAATAACCATATAACCATATAACAATTACAGCACGGAAACAGGCCATCTCAGCCCTACAAGTCCGTGCCGAACAAATGTTTTTCCCCTTAGTCCCACCTGCCTGCACTCATACCATAACCCTCCATTCCCTTCTCATCCATATGCCTATCCAATTTATTTTTAAATGATACCAATGAACCTGCCTCCACCACTTCCACTGGAAGCTCATTCCACACCGCTACCACTCTCTGAGTAAAGAAGTTCCCCCTCATATTACCCCTAAACTTCTGTCCCTTAATTCTGAAGTCATGTCCTCTTGTTTGAATCTTCCCTATTCTCAAAGGGAAAAGCTTGTCCACATCAACTCTGTCTATCCCTCTCATCATTTTAAAGACCTCTATCAGGTCCCCCCTTAACCTTCTGCGCTCCAGAGAATAAAGACCTAACTTATTCAACCTATTTCTGTAACTTAGTTGTTGAAACCCAGGCAACATTCTAGTAAATCTCCTCTGTACTCTCTCTATTTTGTTGACATCCTTCCTATAATTGGGCGATCAAAATTGTACACCATACTCCAGATTTGGTCTCACCAATGCCTTGTACAATTTTAACATTACATCCCAGCTTCTATACTCAATGCTCTGATGTATAAAGGCTAGCATACCAAAAGCTATAAGTTATAGTTATAAGTTATAGAATAAGTTAGGTCTTTATTCTCTGGAGCGCAGAAGGTTAAGGGGAGACTTGATAGAGGTCTTTAAAATGATGAGAGGGATAGACAGAGTTGACGTGGACAAGCTTTTCCCTTTGAGAATAGGGAAGATTCAAACAAGAGGACATGACTTCAGAATTAAGGGACAGAAGTTTCGGGGTAACATGAGGGGGAACTTCTTTACTCAGAGAGTGGTAGCAGTGTGGAATGAGCTTCCAGTGGAAGTGGTGGAGGCAGGTTTGTTGGTATCATTTAAAAATAAATTGGATAGGCATATGGATGAGAAGGGAATGGAGGGTTATGGTATGAGTGCAGGCAGGTGGGACTAAGGGAAAATAATTGTTCGGCACGGACTTGTAGGGCTGAGATGGCCTGTTTCCGTGCTGTAATTGTTTTATATGGTTATATGGTTAATTATGCCTATCATTTTGTATATTTTCATCAGATCTCCACTCAGCCTCTGTTTAAGAATAAAGTCAAATGTGGGTCCCTTGAAGGCAGACACGGGTGAAATTATTATGGGTAACAAGGAAATGGCAGAAGAGTTGAACAGGTACTTCGGATCAGTCTTCACTAAGGAAGACACAAACAATCTCCCAGATTTACTGGAGGACAGAGGATCTAAAGTGGTAGAGGAACTGAAAGAAAATTTCATCAGGCGAGAAATAGTATTGGGTAGGCTAATGGGACTGAAGGATGATAAATCCCCTAGGCCGGATAGTCTGCATCCCAGGGTCCTCAGGGAGGTGGTTCTAGAAATTGTGGAAGCATTGGTGATAATTTTCCAATGTTCAATAGATTCAGGATCAGTTCCTGTGGATTGGAGGACAGCTAATGTTATCCCACTTTTCAAGAAAGGAACGAGAGAGAAAACGGGGAATTACAGACCAGTTAGCCTGACTTCGGTGATGGGAAAGATGCTGGAGTCAATTATTAAAGAGGTAATAATGGGGCATTTGGATAGCAGTAAAGGGATTAGTCCAAGTCAACATGGATTTATGAAAGGGAAATCATGCTTGTCTAATCTTCTGGAATTTTTTGAGGATGTGACAAGTAAAATGGATGAAGGGGAGCCAGTGGATGTAGTGTATCTAGACTTTCAGAAAGCCTTTGAAAAGGTCCCGCACGGGAGACTGGTGACTAAAATTAGAGCACATGGTATTGGGGGTAGGGTGTTGACATGGCTAGAAAATTGGTTGGCAGACAGGAAGCAAAGAGTAGGAGTGAACGGGTCCTTTTCAGAATGGCAGGCAGTGGCGAGCGGAGTGCCGCAAGGCTCAGTGTTGGGGCCGCAACTGTTTACCATATTTATTAATGATTTGGAAGAGGGAATTAGGAGCAACACTAGCAAGTTTGCAGATGACACAAAGCTGGGTGGCAGTGTGAACTGTGAAGATGATGTTAGGAGGTTGCAGGGTGACCCGGACAGATTGAGTGAGTGGGCAGATGCGTGGCAGATGCAATATAATATAGATAAATGTGAGGTTATCCACTTTGGCGGCAGAAACAAGGGGGCAGATTATTATCTCAATGGGGTTAGGTTAGGTAAAGGGGAGGTGCAGCGAGACCTGAGTGTCCTTGTACGCCAGCCACTGTAAGTTGGCGTGCAGGTACAGCAGGCAGTGAAGAAAGCTAATGGAATGTTGGCCTTCATAACAAGAGGATTTCAGTATAGGAGTAAAGAGGTTCTTCTGCAGTTGTTTAGGGCTCTGGTAAGACCACATCTGGAGTATTGTGTACAGTTTTGGTCTCCTAATTTGAGGAAGGACATCCTTGTGATTGAGGCAGTGCAACGTAGGTTCACGAGATTGATCCCTGGGATGGCGGGACTGTCATATGAGGAAAGATTGGAAAGACTAGGCTAGTATTCACTGGAGTTTAGAAGGATGAGGGGTGCTCTTATAGAAACATATAAAACTATAAAAGGACTGGACAAGCTAGATGCAGGAAAAATGTTCCCAATGTCAGGTGAGTCCAGAACCAGGGGCCGCAGTCTTAGAATAAAGGGTAGGCCATTTAAGACTGAGGTGAGAAAACACTTTTTCACCCAGAGAGTTGTGAATTGATCACAATGAATGGCGATGCCGGCTCTAAGGGCCGAATGGCCTCCACCTGCACCTATTTTCTATGTTTCTATGTTTCTAAAACAATCCTGATTCCCCAATATTTTCGACTTATTAGTCTATTCTTTAGGCCTGTAATTCTCAGTCCATACTCTTTAACTGCTCCATAATTAAAATCCAGTCTTGTATGTGTGCAATGTCATTATTACCCTTACCTCAGCTAATCTGTTTGTGAAATTGCTGAATCATCCCCATCATATTTTATATTCACGCTCTCTAGACCATATTGATCATCAATATCTCATTGTACCTGCCAATAATAAAGCAATACCAATACCAATCTTCAATTAAAATTTCCCTTCTCTATTAACATCCCCCCAATTCATTGTGACCAGCTTTAGCTTTCGGATAATTTTCAGATTCTGTCCACTTGTGTATTCTGAACCTCCTTCACCCATCCTTGGCAATAATGCCCACAATTCTGGAATTCCATTCCAAAATCTCTCTGCACCACTTTCCCCTTTTAAAAAAGAGCCCTAATACTTAACTATTTCACTAAGTATATGATCAATTGTGAAAAAAAAAAAATTCAATCTTTGGCTTAAATTTTTTGCAGATGCCTCTAATAGGATCTAAATCTGCTATCATTTTCCTTTTTTTTTTACTGTTGCATTGTATTATTGTGGTATTGAGCTACAATGATGAGAACCATATTCTGCACTCTGTATCTTGCCCTTTGCTCGACCTATTTTACTTGAGATTAACTTGATTGTATTTATATATAGTATTGTCTGATCTGATAGGAAAGCATGCAAAACAAAGCTTTTCACTGTACCGTGGTATATATGACAATAATAAACCAAATAAACCAAAAACCTGTTTTGTGAGTTATTTAAATATCTATTGGTCCCTTGCTGATCAGAACACTCAATTTGGATGCTTAATATTTCTGGTTAGCTTCACGGCAATATCTAACAAATAATTGGCTTGACTTTGCAAGGAACGCTGCCATTATATGCCAAACTGCCATTTTCCAACCCTCATCTTACCACCTAGCTGTATGAATATTGATTTCTCTAATTTCAAGTAGCCTTTGCTTTCCCGCTCGTTCCATCCCTCCCCTACTCTAGTTGTCTTGCTAGTTTCACTGTTTGTATCCCTTCATTATCACCTTTCCTCAGCCAACAATGGACCATTGTGGGCTCCACCGTTCCTGACTAATTGATGCCGGCTGTGATTAGTTCTGTACCTTTTCATACCTCTAGTTTCCCTCACCCCTGAAACGTCTCAACCTAAACGTCACCTCCTTTTCTCCAGAGACAATGCCTGGCCTGCTGAGTTACTCCAGCATTTTGTGCCATTTTCCAAGAAAGGGGCATCAAGTTTTTTTCCTTGAATGTGACTATTTAGTAATTTCCCAACGACATTCCAATATTAGACATCCGACACAGAATGGGCAACATCCACAAGGATGCAAAGTAAGTACTAGGCAATTCTGTTTTTATATAATTAATAGCGTTTAGTTAAATGATTTTATTGTTTATGTGGGGATCATGCCAAAAGCCTCCTTGTGGCGATCCCCGGAAATGATGGCACGATGCACTCTGTTACACAACAGGCGACCAATTCTGTCAACATGATGGACGATGACAGAATCCAACAGCGAGCTACACGTCGTCCGACACACAAGCAAACGATTGTTTATGTATTTTAAGCATTTTGGTTTTTGCTTACTTTACGTGCTGCTTTGTAGGTGGGGTATAATTTAACAATGGAAGATCAACAACAATAAGTTTAGGTCGGTGGCCATTGTGGGCTGTTTAGACAGTGAGATCTGGTGACAAAAAGAACTGCAGGTGCTGAAATTTTGATCAAAACACAAAATGCTGGAGTAATTCAGCGGATCAGGCAGTAACTGTGGACGGAATGGATAGGCGGCATTTTGGGCTGGGAGCCTTCTCCCGATTCAAACGGAGACACCATGCGCAGCAACAGAGTGTTCTGTGAGGTCACAGGGAGTAGGCAGGGCAAGAACAGGTTCTTCAAAAAGAATGACTACTGACTTAACTACATCTACTGGCATAGCCAATTGCAACAGGTCCAAAATGTTTTCAAATGCTCTCACCATGTTTGTGAAACATTCAAAACCCTCTAAAAAAATTAAAATATAGGACAATAAAATGCTTCAAGCAATCAGACAATTAAAATTGAACGATCAAATTAGCTGGCATTCTACTGTATATACACAGCATCGTTCACTGAGAAGTATTTGTATCAATTACTTATAATAATTTTGAAATATATGAATTCCTTAATCCAGCTATGCTAATCGCCTTCCCATTGCCTGAAGGTCATCTGAAATGACAGAAATGAGAGTGGGTTTGCAGCATCTGTCACGCTACCTTGGAAATGCAGAGTCAGCAGGAATACAGCATCAAAAGCTTCAGTCAGCTCAACTACTCACAAGCAAATGACAGTACGAGCAAAGCATTGCATGTTAACCCAACTGTTATCCACTGCTTTCCCTTTTAGATGAATTATAAATAATCTAACAATGTTAGAAATGCCACTAAAAATAATGTCAGGTACGAGTATGCAGCAACTAAATACAAATAAGCATTTTTCTGCTTAATTGTTGAGTGCATGAAGTCTTCTGAATTAAGTCCCTATCCTCAGATCAGAAAGGTGCATTATCAGTAATGCAATCTCTGACTAGTGTGCTGACAGCTGCTCAGGTAGATCTACTGCAATTGTTAAAATGGCCTTGGTTCTAAATATACAGCTAAATCATCAAATGATCTTGAATATTATGTTTCTTCACGTATTCCTCTCGTGCTTTGAAATGTTACATTTCATAGATCATTATAACACAATATTTTAGGTTCCTCTAATCATTTCAAATACATCCCAAATGAGTTCTTAGATTTTTTTTCTTTGTAACGTTCCTAAGACAATGAGGAGAGTCATTGGCAATGATTTTGAGGCAGGTTCATAATCTTGCTATATGGTTGGGGTGGTGTAAATGGAAACCTGGGGGAAAAATCATATCATGCATATGTTTACTGTTTGCTTTTATTGTTTACCTATTAGGACAGAGAGGAAGGCAACGCAGACAATAGGGTCCATGTTGACTTTCACCACAGCCATCCAATCAGTCCTGTCCATCCCTCCTTGCTTCTTGTAGCCTTACAACTCATTATTCTTTGTCACATACTCATCTACACTCTTTTGTTCTTTTCTCATTTACATTTACAGCTGTGTTTAAGAGGGAGTTAAATGTGGCCCTTGTGGCTAGAGGGATGGGGGTATGGAGAGAGGCAGGTACGGGATACTGAGTTGGATGATCAGCCATGATCATATTGAATGGCGGTGCAGGCTCGAAGGGCCGAATAGCCTACTCCTGCACCTATTTTCTATGTTTCTATGTTGTGTTAATGGATGATTTAGATTAGCCAATTAATCTACCAGTAAATCCTTGGGGCATGGGATTAAAGTGGAGCACCCAGCAGAAATCCACAAAGTCATGGTAAAAATATGAAACCTCCAGACCGTCAGCACCTGAGGTCAGGATCGAACCCCTGTTTCCGTGAAGCAAAAGATTCAAATCCGTCTGAACTTGTTCTAGCTCGGAAATCTCTCTCCACATTAACCCTGTCTCGGAGTCAAGGAAAGTGCGTTCAGGTCGCAGCCCTGTTTCCACTGATCTTTCCACCACCACGCACAAGAAGCACGAGAAGCGACAAGACAGACACCATTGCATGCAGTTGCCGATAAGTGTGTTCAACTTCTAATCTTGCGTGTGGACTCGATAAGAAGAAGCCCTGTCTTCACTTCTTCTGTGAACTATCAATTGCAGAACTCTTAATTGACCCTGAATCAAATGCCTAACAAGAGTTTTCCTCTTTAAATATTGCCCAATATAGTTGAAATTAAATTTTATAATGGACATAGTTACACTTTTAAATAAGGAAAATAACTAAATGACTGTTTCTTAAGGCATCTTTCAAAATTGTCTTTAGACTCAGCGTTATTTGCAACCCTGTAGAGTTTATTACCATTCTTTGTCTATTGAAAAATACTTAGTAGAGGTTTATAATTAGTTTAAAATGATTCCTGAGTGTTTCTCATTTCCAATAAAAATTAGCTGGTTTGGTTTAAATGTAGCAAAAGTAATAGCTTTTTAGTTGCTTATTAAAGTCATTTTGAATGATGTTTACTGAGGCTGACAGGTTCTCAAAGGCAGAAATGGGCACCCGTCAGAAAGCAAAGCCTCACCAAATCCAGCTACACAACTACACTTTCCCTGTTTCCCAACTGCTTTTTGCTGTGTTAAGCATAGGGTCCCCAAAGTCATGTTTACATTACAGCTTCTGTCGTTCATTTGTTGTGTATTTCCAGCAGCAGCAGAGTGCCAAAGATGTGAAGCCTCAATAATGTAAAGGGATTTACTCTGACCTCACTGAATTAAAGCCTCTAACCTGTTGACCTCCCTGCAGATCTGGGCCGTAGAAATCTGTATTCATGTCAGGCTTCACAAAGAGAATCTCTAACCAAATTCAGCCTCAGGAAAACTGACAGTGGAGAGAGAGGGCAGGTGGTATAATAAGTCCTGCAGCAATAACGTGGTCACAGCCCAGTATAAATTTTGGAGAAATCATATTCAGTTTGCGTCAGAGGTAGCAGTTTAATCAGTTTGTAGTCTGCCAGCACTCTATTACCAGTCAGTCACTGGTACACCTCCGTGACTGGTTAAATCACAAGGGATCACAGTGTAGTAATGAGGTGTTTGATGGATTGGCCCTGTTTCAATTAAATTTGAACAGTGAAAGCTCCCAATAATCTTTGCTCAAAACCTACCTTACTGCTAGAAGTCCCTAAAGTGAAGTTATGGTTGTGCGTGCAATATTGTGCTGAAACTGTTTCAACTTAAAAAACTATTTGTAAATAAATACATTAAAACCCAGTCTTGATGAAGGATCAATGACGTGGAACATTAACTCTATCGCTCTTTCCACTGAACCTGCTACTGCTAAGATTTACAGCATTTTCTATTTTAGTTCATACTATTAATATGCAAACTGAGCTCTAAAATACTTTATTAACAACATCTAAAATACAATTTATAAATTGGTGCAGGGTTACATGACTTTATAATCAATGGTTCAATGGTACTCCACTGTCACATAGTGAAGCTTCTTTATTGCATACAGTTTAGTAAAAATCTCACTATACATAGGCACAACCATACTTGTACAAGAGTGCAAGAATAGTAGATTACATTGAGACAGTACACAAGATTGGCCATATTTCCAGTGTCATTAATCCAGATGAGAAGAGGACACCAGTGCCTCTTTCTATATCTAACTGAAATAAGAGTGTTCAAGTATTTGACTCTCTTTGCAGTAAAGAAGGGTCTCTACCCAAAACGTCACCTATTGCTTTTCTCCAGAGATGCTGTCTGACCAGCTGAGTTACTCCAGCTTTTTGTGTCCATCTTCAACTTACCACGAATGTTTGGTGAAGTGATCAAGAATGACGGTGCTCAATCTCCCAATGTTCACATACACAAACATCCTGTGCATATTGTAAATCAGTGACTAGGGCTATGTACAATGCTCTTCTGGATAAGAGGCATTGGAGGATTAAAAAAATCTCACTCAGTTTGCAGATTAGTTATACTCTAACAAGGGCTTGTTGGAGGTGAAGTCCAACTGTTTCTCTGTAGTTTGCACTGAGATTGGGTCTGCAGTAGACATTTAAGATAGGATCACGATATGCATGTCATGACGTAGCAGGCACAGAATAGGAATGAATTTCTGTGATCAGCCAAATTAGTGAATGATTCTGCATTATCTTACTTGTTTAACAGCGTCAACAAATCGATAGATCACAAAACACTATGCAGAGCGGCTGGTATTGTTCCCTGTATTGTTCCTGCATTTGCCACATGGTGGACATTATGTCCATTGTGTCCCCAGGTGGACGGAATGTATAGCTGACACTTGCTTATGTGTGTACATGGAGTCTGAGCTCAAGTTGATTTCTTCACTGAAGCAACTGAGATACTAAACAGCTTACAGACAAAGATCTTCCAAAAGCTTTCTCCCAACATCACCGCTCAAGACAAGAGTCACGAGTGTTTTATTGTCATATGTTCCAGACAGTACAATGAAAAACAGGACATATCGACCACTTTCCATATTTTTGGAGCACTTTCACTAAAAGCAAACAACATTGACGAGTGTTGTCGCCATCATGCCAACACAGCTTTTGACACTTACAGGAAAAGACTGCTTGAAGACAGGATTATCAAACCCAGCACCATGATCATGGTATGCAGAGCAGCAAGCATCCACACCTCCTGCATGCGTCAGAGACATGGACAACCTACAGCTGGTCCTCAGTTTTATATCTATAAAATTCTCCAACTTCCTTTGCTCAATCCTGATCCTCTGAATCCACCATCAGCATCATCACCCCGGCCAGTGATTCAAACATCAAGTCTCCGGTCATGCCTACAAGCTACCAGTGGACAGCCAACATTATCCACATGGCTGACACTAAACTCCCGAAACAGACTCTCCATGAAGGGCAGGAGATTTCCAAAAGGAAGGAAGAATTGCTTTGAGATGTTCTCAAAGATTCTTTGAAAAATTGTAATGCCTTCTGCAACTCATGGGAGTCTCTGACCACTGACTGCTCAACATGGAGGAGCATCCAGGAAAGCAGTGAGCACTTTGAGTCTCTTCTTCTCAATACCCACCTGCTCCACCTGTGTCAGAGACTATTGATCCTACATCAGGCCCCTCAACCACTTCAAAATCCGTGAACAACAGCATGTTATCCATTACCACAAGAAACTGGCAAATGAAGAAAATATCACTGAGAATCCTCTTTGCTTACCTGTTTCGCAGAATTGTCCAGTGAACCCTTGTGGACAAGCACAGACCTTGGGCGCAATGCAGGTACCTCCATTCCTGCAGCCGTCCTCACAGAAAGCTGTGAAGACACCAAAGGATTTTCAGCATTACAGTTCCAATAAATTATTATCCAGCCAACAAATCAAGTTAGTGATTCAACGATTCAAAGCAACAAGAAGGTTTCAAGTTAGGTTCCCCTTAAAGCAACGTTAGGTTCCCACTTAAATCGCAAAACTTTTTAACAAGCAAATGTGTTTTGCCTACTGAGAAACAAGTCATGGAAGTGTAGAATATCATGTTTCACTTCATGCCAGACCAAGACAGCATGGATTGTTGCTTTTTTAGATTATTTTTCCAGTCACTTGAGAACTGTGTTTAAGAAGGAACTGCAGATGCTGGAAAATCGAAGGTACATAAAAATGCTGGAGAAGCTCGGCGGTGCAGTAGCATCTATGGAGCGAAGGAAACTGTGCTCCCTCTTGAGAACTGTGTTCAAATCTGGTCAAAACATTACAGAAAGAATATAATTGCACCAGGAAGAGTGAAGAGGATATTCGACAAGGATGTCTTCAGGATCACCAGCGATCACCCCGTACACTAGTACTATCCTACACACTAGGGACAATTTACAATTTACAGAATCCAATTAATCTACAACCCTGCACATTTTCGGAATGTGGGAGGAAACCACAGCACCCGGAGAAAACCCATGCGGTCACAGGGCCCACCCATTCCTTCTCTCCAGAGATGCTGCCTGTCCCGCTGAGTTACTCCAGCTTTTTGTGTCTGTCTTCAGTTACAGGGAGAATGTACAAATTCCTTACAGACAGCTCCCGTAATCAGGATCAAACCCAGATCTTTGGCGCTGCAAGGCAGCAATCCTACCACTGCGTCACCGTGCCATTCTGATTTAGTTCAGTAAATTTATTTTGTAACATTAATTAGTCCCACGTGTTAAAAAATCTTGCAATATAGACATTTAAGGGAAAGGTGATAATAACCCAGGAAAGTATTGAGACTTTTGGGGCAACGAGTAAAGCACGATAGTCCACAAATTCAACCATTGAAGCCGACAGACCTGAAATTCGCTGGTTAAGTAAAAAAGACTGCCACAACAATATAGCATAATTAATGGCACGGCCAAGGAGAAATTGCTGGTTCCACTACTTTCTTGTACTCTTTACTTGCAAGATCTCCAACGGGTGTCTGTCCGGTTTTACTGAACAAATTGCCCACCACAGACAACCCACTCTGTCACTGTTGTCATCGCTGCAAGATCCCAATTCTGAGGCAGAATAACAATTTGCATAGTTGAGACTTTTGTCTGCGTTGGCCAGCTATTCATCCAGCTGGAATCGTAAGAGACATACAGCAAGGATACAGTGTTCTCCTGAGACGCTGCCTGGCCCGCTGAGTTACTCCAGCACTTTGTTTCTTTTTTTAAGAAACCAGGTCCTTCGGCCCCCGCCAAATCTGTCCCGTCATGAGGCAATTATTTACAGCAATCCCCTGTTTTATTCCCCACACTCCCAAAAACCCCTCCAAGATTCCACCTCTCATCTACATATCTCATGCAGGCTGAATAAATTAACTTAATTTAGCATTATGCACAGACATTGTGGACCAAAGGCCTGTTCCTGTGCTGTGCTGTTCTATGTTCTATCTGTAAAGACCACTTTAATGTGGCCATTTATGCTAGCAACCTGTACATTTTTGGGAAGTAGTGGGAATCTGGAGCACCCCTGAGGGAAACGTGCAAACTCCACACAGACACACACCAGAGAGCAGGACTGAACCCCATATAGTGGGAATCTGGAGCACCCCTGAGGGAAACGTGCAAACTCCACACAGACACACCAGAGAGCAGGACTGAACCCAAGTTGCTAGAACTGTAAAGCAGCAGCTCTACTGAATACTTCTTCTTTTCTGTCTCGTTGCTAAATCTACATCTTGGATTTTATCTCTTTCCCAACAGCTTTCCCAAGGTGGAGTTACAAACATTATGTGTGCTTCAGAGCTCAGGTTTAAAACAGTCAATAGTTCTTCTGATGTTTGAATACAAAGAAGAATAAATAAGTACCTTGGGAAGTTCAGAAGATTCTGAAATTGTAAAGTTAAACAATTTTATGAATGATCAGCCAATAATAGGAAATTTCTGCACCAGCGATTGCGTTACTGGTTTGCAAATTAAATATGGAAAGTTAATATATAGGAGCTGATTCTAGAGGGAAATATTCTAAATTTTATTGCCTGGAAATCGAAACCATCCAGATAAATAACAGTGGTTGACATGCTGTACACCAAAGATCTTCTGATTAGAAGCTATTCTCAGTTAATGATATCTGAATGTATTCTGTGAAATAACCCAACCAAGCATACAAAAATAACAATGACTGTTATGCAAACATTTTCATTTAGAAATTACCTAATTAAGCTTAATAAGTGGAAATTGATAGGAGAAAGTAAAGATTCAACACAACTATGGGAAATTGGCCTTGAATAATATGGAAAAATTAAAACTGACGATAATTATTACAAAAACGATTAAACATGGGACAGATACTGCATGGAATGTGCAAACCTGCCATCTAAGTAAAGATTCTGCAAGACATGTTTCTTTCATAAGCAAAATGCTCAAGGATAAATTTACTCCAATATCTCATCAAGATGATTTCTAAACGTTCGAAATGCGCAGTTCAAACTGGGATAGTGTGAAATAGTCTTGCAAGGAATTATGATGTTTTCTCAAAATAGAACATAATCATAACATTTTTTTGCAGCATTAAAATAATTACCATGCAAAAGCTAGAAAAGCAACAAAGTTGTGTGTCCATGACAAATATAATTGCAAATGATGAAAAAGCTTGGGGAGAATGTCAGAAAATGGAAAGGAAAGTTGTGATAAGCACACAACCTTGTTTGACCTGCTCCACATTTTTTAGAGCTGACAGCCCTGAGAACAGTTGCCATCCATGGCACAGCTGAGCACAAGGACACTTGCTGATAGTAACAGCACTTAATATCAGCCGAGCTATTCAAAGTGATGGGTCTCTGCCAAATAGGAAAGGTTATTTTAAAATATCCAATTTTCTCCATTCAAAATGATCTCAGAAATTACTATTCATTGAATATGGCTCCATCTAGTTCAGCCTTTCAAACCATATACCATTATCAACAATAGTTGGAAAATTCAATTTGCTGAAATAGATTAGAAATTCAATATGTAAATAATTTTGTGTGCCATCTTGTAAATAAACATTTACTTCTGCTATGTCTCAATACATTCATGAAGACATTGCAAACTTGCAATGGGAGTGGAAGCTTTCCATCAGGTTTCCTGAAGGATATTTTTTACTCTTGATTGGAAAGTCCTTCTTGGTGTAAAGCAACAACATGCATAGAATTTTGTATGTCTGAGAACTGTACTGTGCTCTGAAGAGAGTGCACTGTATCGAAGCACCAATATAAGGGACACTGTGGATCTTTGACTAAACTATTGCACATACCAGGTTTAGCCAATTCACTTTTGAACAGGAAGAAGACAACAGCAATATATCAGGAGCCTAGCCTAGGATCCTGAGAACCTTTCAGCTCATAAATTAATGGACATATTCTGAATAGAGTCTGAGAGTTGCACAGCAGAGAACTGGCCCTTCAGCCCCGCTCATCCATGCTGATGGTGAGTTATCCACGAGAATCCTATTTGGTCACATTAGAACCCACGTCCCTTTATTCCTTTCCTATCCAAGTATCTGTCTAAATGCTTTTTAAACATTGTAATTGTAGCTACATGCACTATCTCCTCTGGCAACTCTTGGTAAGCTCTTCTGTTTCTAATGCTTCTATGCCCTACCTATTGTGTGGTGCGCAGAACTGTACACACTACTTGAAGACGTTGCAAACTGTACACACTACTTGAAGTGCTACCTGACCAATATTTAGTGTAACTGCAACATGAAATGCTACCTTTTATTCTTAATGCCTAGGTGCATGAAGGCAAGCATGCCGAATGGCTTCTTTCCTATCCCATCATGTGTGTTGCCATTTTCCGGGATCTATGAATTTGCTCTCCAAGATCCCTCTGTACATCAACATCCTGAGGTCCCTGCCATTGACTGAATATATCCTGTTGGTATTTGACATCTTCAAATACGTTACCTGATATGTGATGTGATCAAATTCCATTGCTACCATTCCGCCCAACTTTCCAACTGATCTGTCTCCCACTGTATCCTTTTACAACATTTCTTTGCTATCTGCAACTCCATCAATTTTTGTGCCTTCAGCCAACATTCTGGTCTGTCTACGTACACTTCACCTAAGACATTCATCTAAGGTGATGGAAACAATGGTCCAAGCACTGTTCCTTGTGTTCCCTCACCTCTTTCACACCACTTTCCCAGAGGTTCTGCAAATTTCTCTGACCTTTATCATGACCCTATTCAATTATCAGGGTATTGTACATTAATGTTTTTTAACAACTACAGTCTCACGCCAATCTGTTGCGTTGCACTTGTCAGGTTTTTTGCTGTATTTAAAATTAATGCATGTATACTGTTTACTCTGTGAGCTTCATGGAAATTGGGAATTTCATCATATATGATAATCAGCTAAACTAATCTAAATTTACATAATTGGTCAAAGATAGAAAAACACACCTTGACCATTGTCCTCGGCTTCCAAACCAGACTAATTTTGGATCCAGTTTTCCAACACACCTCGGATCCCATATGTCCTGACTTCTAGACCAAAACAGTGCAAGCCTTTGTCAGAAGCCCACCTAAAGTCCATTACAATATTTTGTTGTCATAATAAATGTTCTTAGTTATCTAAAGAAAAAAGGCGAGAGGCAGTCTCAGGAGGCATTATTATGTGAGCCGAAAGCAATGCAATCTGTAAAGACAGAAAAGGCAGAAAAGGACACAATGTGCTGGAATAACTCAGCCTGTCAGGCAGCATCTCTGGAGAACATGGACAGGTGATGTTGCAGGTCAAGACCCTTCTTCAGACCAGTCTTTTGAAAATAGATCCACCTGTATTAAGGAATTACTGGCTGAGCCAACACAAGCTAGATTAAAATATTTCTAGCCTTGATGTTTTAATTCACATCTTCACATGGCGTCATAGAGTCATACAATGCAGAAATAGGCCCATCGGCCCACACCAACCATCATGTCCCATCCACACAAGTCCCACCTGCCTGCATTTGTCCCATATCCTTCTAAACCTGTCCTATCCATGTACTTGTCTAAATGGTACTTAAATGTTGCGATAGTACCGTCCTCAACAGCTCGTTCCATACACCCACCACCCATTGTGTATAAAGGTTACATCTCAGGTTCTTACTAAATCTTTCCCCCCTCACCTTAAGCCTATGCCCTCTGATTCTCAATTCCCTTACTCTGGGCAAGAGAGTCTGTGCTTCTACCCAATCTATTCCTCGCATCTGGACACATTTGTTGCAAGTGTGTGGCAGACCACTCAAAGACAGCTCCACTGACATAAAAAGATAAGAGCCACTTTCGCATCAGCACAGTCTCAAAAAAGCTGGTCCATCGGAGGCCAGAATGCTTTGAATAGAATAAAGTGGTGATTTTTGTGAAAAAATAACCAGAGTGAATGAGCTACACCAACAGAAGGTAAACAAAATAGAAAAGATCTGTGGAAACTCCAAAGTTCCCTCCAAATCATATTGTAGTTGATGAGCAATATGTTCCACCCAACTCACAGGACTTGACTTGTCAACAAGATGAAAGGTGCTCACAAAATTGTAGTTTAGCCATGGCCTTGGACAATTAAATTTTGACAAAAATGTCTTTGACCCTAAATATGTCACCCAAGTTTAGATACCTCTGCTTCACGCTGCCTATCCTATCTATACCCGTTATAATTTTATTTACCTTCAATTTTCTCGCTGAAGTGGGGCATTTGGTTTGAAGGTTGATTCAAATGGTACACAACCAGTGAAGGAAAGAAAAAGCTAGACACAAAATGCTGGAGTAACTCAGCGGGACAGGCAGCATCTCTGGAGAGAAGGGGAGACCCTTCTTTAGTCCAGCATTTTGTGTCTACCTTCGATTTAAACCAGCATCTGCAGTTCTTTCTTACACAAGGAAAGAAAGAAGCCAGCACCATGGCATCAAAGCTTGAAAATATTACACACTGAGGTTGTTCAAAGGAATGGTGCAGTATTACATTCAGGTCTTAATGATCCAATGCTCATATCATTGATACAACTGGATGTGAAATTGATATAGATAGCACATAAGATGAATACAAGTATAGATGAGGAAGTGAAGCTCTCCTTGTTCCTTATAATGCTACATCTGAGTTGAAATTGGCAATTATGCATCAAGTTGTTATTTGGCGCTACAGGTGCACAACCTTTTATCCGAAGTTCCAAATAACAAAAAGCTCCGAATAGCGACATTTTTTCGGTCCTTGAAAAAAGGCCTTGAAGACGTTCACCGAGGGCGGCCCGCAGAGGTGACAGCGGAACCTCCGGTCGGTCCTCGAAGAAAGGGGAACTAAATCCCCATTCATAAAAGAGAAGGTGAGGGTATATTGCGCGGGAGGGTTAATAATTGACAATCTGCTGCTGCCTGCCCGTTGAGTTAAAAATGTTCCCACGGTAGACTCACGATACACAGTGTATCGTGAGTCTTGCGTGGGAACGTTTTAACTCAGCGGGCAGGGAGCAGCAGATTGTCGCTCCCTTCAGTTTCACCCCACCTACCACCCCTCTGCTTCCCGGGTTACATGTGTGTGACCCCTTCCCTCCCCTCTCCAGCTCCCCGCCCATTGCAATTCCGGCTCTGGGGGGAGTTTTGCACTGTCTTCACCGTCGGAGCCTTTGCCAGTCACGGGAGACGTCAGGACCAATTTGTTGCAAGTGACCCCCAGACCCACTGCAAGCAGCTCCACTGACATAGAAAGACAGCCAGCTTTCGCATCAGCCCAGCTCTCAAAGCTACAGAGGAGGCACGCTCCTTTGTAGGGACAGAAGTGATTTTGTGCAAAAATACGTCTTGGTCTTGGGGTTGCGCGGATGAGGGGGCGCAAAATCGGGATCTGTGACGTCTCCGGTTCCCCCCAAATACAGGAGCTGTAGACTGGGAACTGTGGGGTTGTTTGCACTCAGAGGGACTTGGGTACTTGTCACAGTTCCCAGGTCTCGCTCACAAAATTGGGGGGGCGAGCCATGGCCTTGGACAGGGCCAAATTTTGACAAAAACTGCAAGCACGGAGATCCCAGTTTAGACTCCTCAGCTTCACGCAGCAATCCTAGCCTAGCCCCGCTCCAATTTTATTTACCCGGGTTTTCGGCTGAGGGGCCGCAGCTCGGGCTGTGGGCGAACTGCCACTTGTCGCCGTAGCGGCCCATCGGGGAGCTAGACCTCTGGAGTAACTCAGGGACAGGGAGACACAGCGGCTTTTGAGACCCTTGGGCAATCACTTCCAAAGTTCTGCCCCACAGTCAGTAAACCTCTCATCTGCACTTGTCTCCCGCACTAAGATCATCTCACAGAGAAAGAAGCCAGCCTAACCCTCCCATCTCTCCTATTTGCAAGAAAAAAACTACATTGAAGGTTGTCAAAGGAATGGTGCATCGAGTAACTTCCGGGTCTTAGGATCAAACTCGCGACCATATCATTGATATGAGCCGAGCACTCTACCATACGCTAAAAATCTGAATACATTCCGAAAGAGGAAAAAAGCTCTGAATTACGAAAATGTGCATCTGGTCCCAATTGCTTTGCGGATAAAAGGTTATTTGCACCTGTAAAGCATACATCGAAGGGGATATGGACATTAGAATCATTGCTTCATGCACTTCACAAGGAGACTGTGCAATTTTGCATAATACCAGAAGGAAGCACTAGGCATGGTGCTTGGAAACAAAACATATCACTGGTTTTTACTTGGCACAAATTTTACCCTCAGAACATAAAGAGCTTTAAGGGCCTCTCCCACTTAGGCAATTTTTTCGGCGACTACAGGCGACATGGTCGTGGGGCGATGCTTGTATGATCGTGAGTTGTCTCCTCATGTCGCCTAAAGAGTCATAACTTGTCGCTGCTGGATTTTGAAACGTTCGAAACATTTCGCCGACTGTGGGCTTGACGTAGCTTGTCTTCTCCTGTCATAGATGCCGTCATAGATTGTCACCAGGATGACACAGGTTGTTGCCAGGTGACGTAGGTTGTCGCCGGGTGATGACTTCGGTGAATTCCATTAGCGAATACATATGTCAACCAGCGACAGGTACCGGCGACTCAATTGTCGTCAGTTGTCTTCAGTTGTCGCCGACAGGGTCGTAGCTTGTCGTAGCTTGTCGCGGGTGGTCATTGGTTGACTTCGGTTGTTGTAGATTGTCGCCTGTGTGGTCGTAGGTTGTTGTAGGTGTTGTCGTAGGTGGATGTCCTAATGGGTCGCCGGTTGTCAGTAGCTTGCCATAGCTTGAGGTCGACTAGCTGGTAGGTTGTCATAGACATTGCCGTGGGGGGGCATTTTTTTTGGCGAGCTGCTACGACTGTTTCTGTCGCCAGCAGTCGCCAAAAAAAAATCGCCTAAAGGGCCTGTCTCACTTACATGTCCTTTACAGGCAACTGCCGGCACTCGAGATAGGTTGCCGAAATTTTCAACATGTTGAAAATTCAGCGGTGACCAGAATGATGCTACGACTCTTTGGAGACCTCTCACGGTCATGGGAGATCTACAAATCATAGATAAGACCAAGAAAGGAGTCTATGAATACACATAGATTAAATGTTGTCCATTTTCCAATGTATCAGGTATGGAAGTGAAACCATTCCACAATCACTGCATGGAATGAATCAAATAGGGTTATTAGATAATATTTACTGCCTTGAAAGATACAATTTTGGCCAAACCACATTGAATAAAACGGTGATTTTGAGATCAATAGCAAGAACATTTACTTACTGGCCTTGTTTGGATAATGATTTCAAATCAATAGTAAGCAAATGCAGTATTTGTTGGAATTGTACAAATTGACCACCAAAAACTTGCCTGCAGCCATAGTCACAAGCTACAAGAGCCTTCAGAGAAAGGGTAAAAGGGAATAGTCGCTCAAGCTGGTTTAAAATGAAATATGCGTGTGTACAACTACAGAACATTTAGATGTGCTTCTGTGTGCTACACCCATTTGGATGTTGTTCCACATGAGAACCTTATTTCAGGTCCCTAGTTTCAATCTATATTGTTGACAATGTTGGTATATCAACCATAATATATTTCACTGATAACATCTGACCTCAAGTGAAGGGGCACAGTGGTATGGCAGTAAATCTGCCTCCTTACAGTGCCAGAGACCCTGGTTCAATCCTGACTAGGGTTGCTGTCTGTACAAAGTTTGTACATTATCCCTGTGACTGCGTGGGTTTTCTCCAGATGCTCTGCATTCCTCTCACACTCCAAAGATGTACAGGTCTTTAAGTTATTTGGCTTCAGTAAAATTGTTCCTTATATGTAGGATAATGTTAGTGTACCCCCGTATCACTGTATAGTGTAGTATATTGCTGGTCAGCGTGGACTTGGTGGGCCGAAGCTGTTTCCGTGTAATATCTCTCAAGTCTAAAGTCTAAAATTTAACTGAGAGGTCATTTAAAACTGATTTTTAAAAAAAACTCAAGAAGCAAGTATTTTGGGGATATTCAAACCACAACATGAAACATCACTTGAACGGTTTGTTGCTGAAGTAATGAACAACTCCCCACACTAAATCAGGTTAATACAAGGATTTCCAGACCTCAGTAGGACCTGTAGGACTCACGATGAAGAGAAGATTAAAAACATGATTGAGCCTGTTCAGTCAAATTTGTTTTCTACTGTTTAACAGTAGCCAATGAATCAAAAATGGTACCTATCAGAAAGAATGCAGTATCAAGCAAGATGGTCTGTGGAAGGGTTAAGCCTATAACTACTGGTTCAATGTAACGTAATTCAGGGTATTACAGGGGACTGCACATTATGCTGCCTTGTTTCAATAAGCATACAAAATTGAGAAGCCCAATTTAAAAGTGACACTTGCAAGACAAGTTATAATTATTTATTTATTTTTTTCCAATTTTTATTAAGAAAATAAATCGCCGGGTAAAAAACACACAAATGGGGGATGTGTCTTGTCAATATTTTATCTGCTCCTTCCATTTATCTCCCATGGTCTATGATTACGTGCGATTTTGATGCCTTGAATGTAATAATTTCTGAGAGAGCTGTCTCTCCCTTGGAATTTGTCATGCACATCAAACACATCCAAGTTGACAGATTCGTAGAGTTGTAGAAAGATACAGCACAGAATCAGGTGCTTCAGCCCAACTGTACCTTGGTATGCGTGACTATAAACTAAACTGAATTAAACTGAAACTCATCCATGCTGATC
This sequence comes from Leucoraja erinaceus, assembly GCF_028641065.1. Taxonomy (NCBI): domain Eukaryota; kingdom Metazoa; phylum Chordata; class Chondrichthyes; order Rajiformes; family Rajidae; genus Leucoraja; species Leucoraja erinaceus. The sequence continues at coordinate 26,985,180 of NC_073395.1, read as the reverse complement.
AAGATACCCATCTAAGATAGTCCAATTTGCCTGCATTCGGGTTCATATCTCTCTGAATCTTTCCTAGCCATGTCCAAATTTCCAAATTTATTTGAAAGCCGTTAATTTATTTGCCTCAACCATTTTTTTCTGGCAGCTTGTGCTTTGTTTTTCACCTCTTTCTTGGTCACCATATGATACACTGTAATATAACACAGCCATTTAAATTAATGTGTGACACTCTTCTACATCTTGTACAATCAAGAACATGTCCCTCAGTGAGTTTGAGGCAAAGGTGAAAATGAATGTGGCAACAATAGCTCGTATAACTAAATTTGATCAAAAAATGTTTTGAAGAAGATGTGGGGGAGGAGAAGGGGGTATAAGGAATGCATGATACGGGGTCGGCAGAGGACTCATAAACTGATGCCCTATATCTGTTCATATTCTACAACACACATGTCAGGAGTGTGATGAAATCTTCTCCATTTCCCTGAATGAAAAAGTAACGATGATCAAGGAAACAGTCCATTGGATGGAAACAGGCCTTGCTCCACAATTTGTCCATGCCAACCGAGATATTTTTCCAAGCTAGTTCCATTTAACTGTATTTGCTCCATAACCCTCCAAAACAATGTTTTACCTGTGCACCTGTCGAAATGTTGTTTAAACACTGTGATTATATTTGCCTCTAACACTTCCTCTCACTGCTCATTCCATATACCCATTGCCAAAGTTGCCCTCAAGTCCCTTTTAAATCGTTCCCCTCTCACCTTTAAGTTATGTCCACTAGTTTTAGACTCCCTTGTCCTGGAAAAAAGACCGTGACTATTCACCTTGCCAACTCTGAAAATTAGGTAGGATTATTATGACATTCAAGGGGCAATAATGGTTATGGCAGAGTCAATTGTAGACGCGGTCATGGACAAATATTTCAATATGACTGGTTTAGCATATTAAATATACACATTATACACATTTGCTTAAGTGCTCGATAATTATTGATTGAGAGCTGGACGGGGTGGTGGTAAATGGGTACTAAGTCCTTATTATACCCCTCCAACAATGCTCATACCCCTGGTTACTGATGATTGAGCTGACAATGCATTTAAGGGACATGGAGAAAAAATGTTCAATGACCAGATTGTAGATAGTTTCAATGGAGGAGTCAAAGTAATATTTCAAGTGCAAATGCAATCAGCTCTTCATTTAAAAACCAAGAAACCAAACTTGAGGTAAGGAATCTGATTAGGTTCCCACTTGTACACAGGATGTGGCCATTGTTCTTGTTCTTGATCGGTTGGCCAGGTGGGCTGAGGAATGGTTGATGGAATTTAATACAGAGAAATGTGAGGTGTTGCATTTTGGGAAGTTTAACATGGGCAGGACCTACACATTGAATGGTAGGGTTCTGGAGAGTGTTGTAGAGCAGAGGGATTTAGTTTCATGGTTCCTTGAAGGGGGAGTCGCATGTAGATAGAGTGGTCAAAAAAGCTTTTGACACATTGGCCATCCGTCAGAGTATTGAGTATAGAAGTTGGGAGGTCATGTTGCAGTTGTATAAGATGTTGGTGAGGCCGCATTTAGAGTATTGTGTACAGTTCTGGGCACCATGTTATAGGAAAGATGTCAAGTTGAAACGGGTACAGTGAGGATTTACGAGGATGTTGTCAGGATTCTAGGGTCTGAGCTATAGGAAGAGGTTGAATAGGCTGGGACAATTCTTTGGAGAGCAGGAGGATGAGGGGTGATCTTGTCATCAGAGTAATAGATCGGATGGATGCACAGTCTCTTGCCCAGATAGGTGAATCGAGGACCAGAGGACATAGGTTTAAGGTAGAAAAGATTTAATAGGAATCTGAAGGGTAATTTTCACATACAAAGGGTGGAGGCTTTGGAACGAGCTGCCAGAGGAGATAGTTGAGGCAGGGGCTAGCACAACATTGAAGAAATAGTTAGATAGGTACATGGTTAGGACAGGCTTGGAGGGATATGGACCAAATGCGGGCAGGTGGGACTAATGTAGTTGGGACATGTTGGCCGGTGTTGGTAGGTTAGTCCAAAGGGCCTGTTTCTTATCATATGATTCTATGACTATTATTTATAAATCCATCACTGAATGCCCGAGACCCTGGTTCAAACCTGACCTTAGGTACTGTCTGTGTGGAGTTTGCACGTTCTCCATGTAAGCATGTATGTTTCCTTTGGGTACTCTGGTTTGAATGAATGAATAAGTTTATTCCTTGTATTCACATACAAGGAATTTGCCTTGGTGCACCACCCGCAAGTGACAACATGACATACAGTGACAGTTAGGAATGATACATAAAACATTAAACATTAATAATAAAACATTATTGATTAAATATGTGAATTATATAAAATGCCAGAGCAAAAGGAGGCTACTGATTTTTGGTTATTGAGTAGAGCTACTACTCGTGGAAAAAAAGCTGTTTTTTGTCTGGCAGTGGCAGCTTTGACAGTCCGGATCGCCTTCCAGAATGAAGTGATTCAAAGAGTTTGTGGCCAGAGTAAGAGGGGTCAGAGATGATCTTACCCGCTCACTTCCTGGCCCTTGCAGTGTACAGTTCGTCAATGGAGGGAAGGTTGCTGCCAAGAACCTTCTCTGCTGATCGGACTATTCGCTGCAGCCTTCGGATGTCGTGCTTGGTGGCTGGGCCAAACCAGACCAGGATGGAGAAGGTGAGGACAGACTCTACGATGGCCGTATAGACCATCATTGCCTGTGGCAGATTGTGCTTCCTCAGCTGCCGCAAGAAGTACATCCTCTGTTGTGCTTTTTGACTCCATATTTTCGCACTCCCAAAAGTTTGTAGGTTAATTGGCCTCTGTAAATTGCTCCTTTGCAAATTGCCTCATTGTATGTAGGGAGTGGATGAAAAAATGGGGTAATATTGAACTAGTGTGAATGGATGACCAATGCTTGCCATGGACCCTGTAGACTGAAGGGTCTGTTTCCATGCTAATGTAAACTCAACTAAATGAATCATTTATCTGAATTTAAATTAAGCTGCAGTATGATTTGAGTGCATATCTCAGATTTCCATGTGTCAGTGTGATAATACCCTAATATTTCCTACAAACTCTAAAATAAGAGAGGAGTATCTGATGAACTTGGGAGAGTGCTTGCAGTAATACTTTGAGAATTACATTGACAATAATGAACCAATAGGGGGAGAAGCTGTAAAATAAAGGGACTGCAGATGCTGGTTTATAGCAAAGATCGACACAAAATGCTGGAGTAAATCAGCGGTTCAGGCAGCATCTCTGGAGAAAATGGATAGGTAACGTTTCGGGTCGGGACGTGAAACGTCACCTATCCATTTTCTCTGGGAGAGAAACTGATATGTTTATGGAATTTGTTAGTGGCTAACAGAAAATGTGAGTAGATAGACACAAAATGCTGGAGTAACTCAGCAGGACAGGCAGCATCTGTGGATAGAAGGAACAGGTGACGTTTCGGGTTAAGACCCTTCTCCAGTCTGAAGATGGGTTTCGACCCAAAACGTCACCATTCCTTCTATCCACAGATGCTCCCTGTTCCGCTGAGTTACTCCAGCATTTTGTGTCTATCTTCGGTGTAAACCAGCATCTGCAGTTCCTCCCTACAGGAAAGGTGAGTAGGCAGTTTTACAGACACAATCTACTCCACGGTAAGTTCCATCCACTAAGAAAAGGCAGTGTGGATATTCAAAAGAATAATTGTACATTTAAGCGCACATTCAAAAATAATATTTGGTGAGGCAATCAGTGTAAGGAATTAAAGATTTTTTAAATTAAATGAATGGGTTGGAAACAGACAGAATGCAATGTAACTGAGTGTGTAGCATTGTTATAATTAATCTTGCCTATTCAGAAATCCATGGAAAGATTCTGTAAGTGTAAACAGCTTACAAATGAATTGATAGATTTTTCTTAAAATCAATGCATGATATTACATTGTTAAGCCTTTGTTTCCATTTTTGATGGTATAGAATGACATGCCGCATTTGAGGCAGCACAATATTTGCAGGACAAATTTAATTCCTTGCCTAGCCAATTTCCTGTCAGCTCTACTCAATGTAAAATTAAAGCAAAGGCCTAGAATTGGGAAAATAATTTTACCAAGAGAACATTTGGTACAGTGATTAAGGACCAGGTCGCCTCCTCTTGACCAGATTTTGCTTAGATCCTTAGTGATTAAGAGATTTTTTTTTAAAAGTCAATAACATGCATCGCCACCTGTGACTCTGGGAAGAAGGGTGGAAGTTCATCCGTCAAAAGGCAAATTCCCAATCTTCATTATTCTGTCAGAGGAATTTACTGGTCAAAGCCTAGTTAATTACCCCAGTGGGAAATGGGACAAGTCTGAGAATAAATTGCTTTGAGCTGAGTGGATCAATAGAAATGTATGTATTTCCATGAAATCCTCCAAAATGCATTGATAGGAAAATCTATTGCACGATCCATTTAAAGTATTGCAGTTATTTCATACAGATTGCTTTCTAAAAAATGCTGTCAATGTTTAACTTAGACAAATAAAGAATGCCATGGCCACTTAGCATATAAACGTGAGAGATTAAACCAAAAGGGTAAACCTTTGGGGACTGAGCACTGGTTCCTTCAATATCATTCATGATGACCTTGAAATTTTCCTGATAGTTGATAGTGTTTGCAAATTATTCTTGTATTTGATTAAAGCTAATAAAACCATTTACTTTCATAAAAGATTTGGGAGTCGTGCTGGCAAGACATTTGCTCACCTGTCACAGTTGCTCAATGCAGTGCCTGGTACCGTATAAAGTGATTACTTTGCTGGATTTTATATTGAACAGAGTAGGTCCATTATGCATCAAGTTAGGAGATGGAAGATTGAATAAGAAATAAAGAATGAAATGATTTATTTTCATTGTGGGATAAGATAGTTTAATGTAATGTTGGCTGCTGGAAATTTATTTCATTTTAAATTTCTGAAGAGGATGAGTTGCAGAGAAAAATAATTTCAAAATCATGAAGGTTTTCGTAGTTTAAAAAAGGAACATTTAATTCCACTGAACAAAAATTGATGTTCAGAGGTGCAATGTTATTAGTTAAAGTATCTGAAATGAGATGAGAGATTTATTTTCCACAATGTTACGACTGGAAATACACTGCCTAAAAGCAGATTGTTGTCTTAGCATTCAATTACATGAAACTATTTTGTTTAAATTGCATTATTCAAATAAAGTTTGCTTCTTTTTCCTGCAGTGGAAAAGCAATAATTGTCACGTACACTCCGGAAATTGGTCTCGTAATCAAGGACGAGTCTTGCTCTGGTCACTTCCTCTTCTCCCCTCTCCCATTAGGCAAGAGGTACAGAAATGTGAAAAATGCACATCTCCAGATTCAGCGTCTGTTTCTTCCCAGCTGTTATCAGGCAACTGAACCATCCTATCACCAACTAGTCGGTGAACCTGAGCTATTATCCATGTCATTGGAGACCCTTAGACTATCTTTAATTGGACTTAACTGGACTTTATCCTGCACTAAACGTTATTCCCTGTATCATGCATCTGTACATTGTAATCATGTATAGTCCTTCCACTGACTGGTTATCATGCAACAAAAAGCTTACACTGTGCCTCGATACACGTGATACCAAACCAAACCAAACCAAACCAAACCAAAACAAACCAAACCAAACAGCATTAATGGTGGAAGGTAGACAAAAATGCTGGAGAAACTTAGCAGGTGAGGCAGCATCTATGGAGAGCAGGAATAGGCGATGTTTCAGGTCTCGACCTGAAACGTTGCCTATTCCTTCTCTACATAGATGCTGCCTCACCCACTGAGTTTCTCCAGCATTTTTATCTACCTTCGATTTTTCCAGCTTCGACAGTTCTTTCTTAAGTATTAATGGTGGAGTCAACTGTGTGTGATTGCCACAACAGGATCACACAGAATGAATTAATTCTGCTTTTCATGCTCTTATTGGAGGTGATCATTATTTAATATTGTCAGGATGTACTGGTCTTTCCAATGCTGTGCTGGATGGGACACCTGCCAAGTAAGGCAAGACTCATCTTCAACTTTTGTCCCCTCAGCTTAACTGCATCAATACTCAACTTCTGACTATCCATTAACATCCAAATCGTCCATTGGTGTTGGGCTCTGAATGTTTTAGGTGCAGCTGAAGTTTGCAAAATGCCAAATTGCATAGGTTACATTTGAGTTTCTAACCTGAAAGACTAGATATATAACTGTAAAGATAAAAGCAATACTGGCCTGTGGGAAAATAATATGATCATTATTATTGTATAATTCTTTCAGCCAATACTGGATACTGTGCTGACCTGTATAACTCAAGCATTCGAGTAATAAAATAGATTTTTTTTTGCCTGGGACGAATTCAGAAATGTCAAATATTCATTTACTACCCATTTAAAATGATATTACTGGTGTGCAGCAGAGAGCATATTGACTGGGCGAGTAGAGAGCATATTGACTGATTGTATCACGGCCTGGTTCAGCAACTCAAACACCAAGGATGAAGGAAATTGTGGACTCTGTCTGATCTGGCATGACTACAGACTTCCCCAGCATGAAGGGATCTATAGGAGTCACTATGTCAAAAAGGCAGCCAGCATCATCAGAATTATCAGAGTCACTGCCTCAAAAAGGCAGCCAGCATCATCAGAGACCCACACCATCCTGGCTACACATTCATTTCACCCCTGTCATTGGGAAGAAAGTACAGCAGCCTTAAAACTGTAACGTCCAGGTTCAGGAACAGCTTTTTCCCTGCAGCGATCAGGCTATTAAACACTGCAACATCAAATATGCTCAGAACTGCAATAGACTATTATTACTATTATTATTATTATTATTATTATTATTATTACTACTATTGTTTGTTATTGGTGTGTGTATGTATGTGTGTGTGTGTGTACGTGTATATGTATATACATATATATAAAATATGTATGTATGTATATATATATATATATGTGTGTGTGTGTACTTGTGAGTATGTGTATATATACACACTGAACTTTGTTTCTCTCTCGTTTATTATATTGTTTACAGTGTACTACATTTACATATTCCGTTGTGCTGCAGCAAGTACGAATGTCACTGCTCTATCTATCTGGGACATTTGACAATAAAACACTCTTGAGTCTTGACCCACATCATCCTCGGCATTCAACACTACCATCCTCTCCATCCTGGTTACCAAGCTCAGGGAAAAACCAGGTCTTTGCACATCCCTTTGCAAATGGATCCCCATTTTCCTTATCAACAGAACACAATCAATTGGTAATACGAATTGGCAGCAACACTTGCTGCTCACTAACCATCAGCACAGGATTACCTCAAGGCCTGGTGCTTATCCCCCTGCTCTACTCACTCTATACCCATGACTGTGTAGGCAGACACAGTTCCAATTCCATCTTTAAAGTTGCCGGCGACACCACCTTTGTTGGACAAATTAAAGATGATGACGATTCAGAGTATAGAAAGGAGATTAATTGACTGACTGAATGGTGCCAGAACAACAGCCCTGCTCTCAATGTTTAGTTTAATTTAGTTTAGATTATTGTCATGTGTACTGAGGTACAGTGAAAACCTTTTTTTGTTGTGTGTTTTCCAGTCAGTGGAAAAACTATAAATGATTACCATCAAGCCATCCACATTGTAGAGATACAGGAAAAAGGGAATAACGTTTAGTCCACAACAGAGTCCAGTAATTCTGATAAAAGATAGTCCAAGGGTCTCCAATGTCTGTAATACCACGGAACTGATTGGTGACTATAGAAGAAGAAGGCCAAGGATTGCAAACCTGTCTTCATCGACATGATGGTGGTAGAGAGAGCCAAAAACTTAAAACTTCTGGGCATACATATCTATAGAGATCTGTCCTGGACCCAGCACATTGATGCAATCATAAAGAAAACCCCTCATCGCTTCCAATTCTCAGAAGATTGAGGAGGTTTGGCACATCAACAAATACTCTCTTGAACTTTTACAGGTGAACAGTAGACTGTTGACTGGTTGCATCATGGCCTGGTTTGGTAATTCAAAACACCCAGGAATGAAGGATGGTGAACACTGTCTAGTCCATCATAGGTACTGACCTCCCCACCGCTGAAGGGATCTGCAGGAGTCGATGCTGCAAAAAGGCAGCTTGCATCATGAGATACCCACACCACCCCGGCCTAGCTCTCATTTCACCCCTGACACCGGAAGATGGTACAGGAGCCTAAAGGCTGATTCAGGAGCAGCTTCTTCCCAATGACCATCAGGCTATTAAACACTACAACCACCTTATTTCCAAACTCTATATAGACTTGGTGACATTGTCTTTACCTTTGCACTATTATTGCTTGCTTTTTGTTGTTTAGTATGTTGTTTACAGAGTACTCTATTTACATATCTGTCAGGCAGCTGCAAGGAAGAGTTTAATTGTTCTGTTTCAGGATATATGGCAATAAAACACTCTGAAGTCTTGACGGATTAGTAGCCACGCTCTCATTTCACTCCTTCCATCAGGAAGATGGTAAAAGAAGCAAAAAAAGACCAGGACAAATCAGGGCTGGCAACAAATGATCTCAGGCAGGGGGCGTCTCAGAAAGGCTGATTGCTGGCGAGGGGCAGTGTGATCCCAAGTTAGGCACGTTACCTAAAATTAGAGAAATCAAAATTTAGCACCACTGGGTTGTAAGCTGCCCAAGAGAAATGAAAATGAAGTGCCGTTCCTCCAATTTGTGTGTAGCCTCGCTTGGCAATGGAGGAAGCCCAGGACAGAAAGATCAGTATGGGAATGGGAAGGGGAAATGTCCAAATGCATTTGGCCAAATGCAAGTTTAACTTCCGTTAAAAACTGAGGATGTCAAAGGAGATGACGCAATACTGAATATATAATGCATGGATTTAAATGTCTGCAAATTAATTCCATTCAAACAGACAGTCTTTATCTTTAGCATTCCTTTCCCACCGTCAAAAACTCCTAACCCTTAAAAAAAATATTGAGCTGTTCAAATTGCTTTTGCTCTTGACTATTCATGCATTCAACCGTTTCTTCAGAAAATAAACAGTATGGAGCTCTTTAATTGGCATCCTTAATAGAAACATGAAAAACAAAAAGTCAGTATCAGTGAACTTCTTCAGCAATCACTTTAGCCAACTTTTTTTAGGTTAGTTTTAGCAAGTAGAAAAGTGAAAAATGATCCTAACACACACTTCTATTTGATAAATTGTTTTTAAGCTTCCCAACCTATATTTTCACAATGATGACCCATGTTTAGTACTGGTTCTATAGAACATTTTTAAGCAGGTAAGATAAAATGCCATTGGTATGCACCCAAAATTTGTGCACAGAATTCACCATGGTCACAAATTCACAAATGATAGGAGCAGATTTAGGCCATTCGGCCCATTATGTCTACTCTGCCATACAAGCATTGCTGATCTATCTTCCTCTCTTAACCGCATTCTCCTGCCTTCACCCCATAACCCCTGACACCTGTACTGATCAAAAATCTATCTATCACTGCCTGATCATCCATTGATGACCTCCACAGCCTTCTGTGGCAATGAATATAGAATATAGTAGCAGCTAAGATTCATAAATGAAGTCTCCTCCTTGCCCGCTGCCTGCCCTGGAAGAGATCTATAGCTCTTGTTGCCTGCGGAAGGCATCACACATCCTAAAGGACCCATCTCATCCTGCACATCACTTGTTTGACCTTCTGCCCTCAGGAAAGTGTTACAGGTCCATCAAATCACACACCACAAGATTATCAAACAGTTTCTACCCCAAGGCCATCACCACTCTGAACTCTGCACTGAATACACACACCCCCATAGCCAATATTTTGTACTGCTATAACACTATACTGTGAAATATTGCACATTCTGACTTGACAACGATTTTCTTGCCGTTTTTGCTGTTTTCATTGTCATTATTATTTATCTGATACGTTGGAGCTCTGCTCGGGCAGTGCGCCTGAAATTTCATTGTATTATATTTACAATGACAATATAATGTATTATTATTATTATTATTATTATTATTATTATTATTATTATTATTATTATTATTATTATTATTCAAGGCCAGGATTCGGCACATATTGATCTGAGGTTGCCGAATACACAACCCTGTTTGTTGTCTAGTTGGGAATCCCATCTGAGGTACCTGTGTGGTTTTCTTTTACTTTCTTTTTTAGGATCTGTGTATCACTGGAAAGCTCAGGATTTCATGTCTACTCTTAATTGTCCCTAAGTAGGTGATGGTGAGAGTGGCACAGTGGTGCAGCGGTAGAGTAGCTGCCTTACAGTGCCAGGGAGCCGGGTTTGTTCCTGACTACGGGTGCTGACTGTAAGGAGTTTGTACGTTTTCCCTGTGACCGTGAGGGATTCCTCCAGGTGCTACACATTCCTCCTACATTCCAAACACATGCAGGTTTATAGGATAATTGGCTTCTGTAAGTTGCCCTTAGTGTGTGGGATAGAACTGGTGTATGGGTGATCATTGGTCGGTGTGGACTCGGTGGACCGAAGGGGCCTGTGTCCAGGCTGTATCTCTAAGACGAAAAAGTAAAAACTAAAAAAACAAACTAGTGAAGATACCCACACAGGATTTAGACCCTGCAACGCTGAAAGAATTGTAAAATGTTTCCAAATTAGGATGACCTGCGATTGGGAGGAGAACCTGCTGGTGATAATGTTCCTGTGTCCCTGTTTGTGGTTGAGGTTGTTAGTTAGAAGGTTGCTGTCAAAATAGTCTGAGCAAGTAGCTGCAAAGGCTTTTATAGATTGTACACGCTGTAGCCACTGTACATGGAGGAAATGAATGTTTAGGGTGGTGGTACTTTGAGTGGTGCTGCTTTGTCCTAGCTGGCGTTGAGGCTCTCGTGTGTTATTGGAGAGGCCCAGATCTGGGTGAGTGAAGAGTATACATCCATACTCCTGGCAATATGCCTTAAGGGCCTGTCCCACTTAGGTGACTATTTAGGCGAGTGCAGGAGACTCTGCGTTCGCCTCATGATCGCCACATGTTCTCTGGTGAGTCTCCTTCATAGTCGAGAGGAGTTCCTGCGTTCTGGGAACTTGTCGCGGCCTCTATGTCGTCGCAGCTAATTTTTCAACATGTTGCCATGGAGAAAATCGTTACTTTTGTAGTCGTAAGTGCAGTGGTAGTGAGGTCGCAGTGTCGTTGTAGCTCGTCAAGGTAGCAGTAGGTAGTTTTAGTTAATCTCCTTTGCTGACCAGGCATTTTCATTGGCTCATCGGGGAAAAAAATCATAAGCACAAGTTTTCAGAACCAAGGAAAACCGACCGGTAAAGTTAAATGCCCGCTAAACTTCACAGTTGTGTATCTCTGGCTTATTAAAAGTTGTCTGGCTTTTTAAGAGTGTCTCCACTCCTTCTTAACCCCCCCTTCTCCCCCTTCTCCCCCCCCCCCCCCCCCCCCGCCCCCGTCCTGCTCTTTTAAAGGCCTTACTGTGCTAGCCGTCTTTAACCTTCTTGTTCATCGCAGTGTGTGTGTATCACCTTGGCTTTGCACCGTGTGAATTTCAGACAGCGCTGTGTGTTTGTGGCCCCCGCCTTTGTGATGTGTTGTGTGTGTGTGTGTGTGTGTGTGTGTGTGTGTGTGTGTGTGTGTGTGTGTGTGTGTGTGTGTGTGTGTGTGTGTGTGTGTGTGTGTGTGTGTGTGTGTGTGTGTGTGTGTGTGTGTGTTTCCGCTCTGACGGTTGCTGTTCCAGTTCGCGGTTTTTCAGGCGAGTGCCGCGAGCTTGAAGGTCACGGGCAGTTCGTTGAAAAGTCACCTAAGTGGGACAGGCCCGTTACGATTTTAGGAGATGTGTCACATGCTGCAAGATACCCAGCCTCGCACAAGATGCAATGCCTTTCCTTTCATCTCTTCTCTTCCCACCATGCAGGGGCTTAAATAGTCTTTCCAATTGCACTTCTTTCAATCTAATGCAGTGCATTCAGTATCCACAATATGGCCTCCACTCTGTTAGAGACACCAAACTCCAATCTTCCTGTCTGTTGTCCCCTGTACTGTTACAACAAGGCTCAATACAACATTGGGGAGCAACCTCATCTTATTTCTGGGCATGATTGCATCCTTCAGGTCTCAGTATCATTCCCTAGTCTTAGGTTACACACTTTCGCTCTGTGCTGAAACTGACCATTTCTGTTTATTTGTAGGAAGGAACTGCAGTTGCTGGTTTAAACCAAAGATATACACAAAAAAATGAGGTAACTCATTGGGACAGGCAGCTTCTCTAGAAAGAAGGAATGGGTGATGTTGCGGGTCGAGACCCTTCTTCAGACTGGAGAAGGGTCTCAAACCGAAATGTCACCCATTCCTTCTCTCCAGAGATGCTCCTTGTCCCAATGAGTTACTCCAGCTTTTTGCGTCTATCTTCATTTCTGTTTATCATCATTTTGGCTTGGGATTTTCTTTTCCTATTTGTGTCTTCTGACTTTGCTGCCAGCACCACATTATGCACACAAAGAAGCATAATCTGATCCAAAGATCTATGCTACCAATTTTACCAATTTGGATATTCAATTTATTGTACCCATCCTTCCCCCATCTTTGCTCTTCATTTGAAGACAAATAATCCCACAATGAAAAGGTAAACTTTTTCTCTTTCTGTGGATGTTGGCTGACCTGCTGATTGTTTCCGGATACACGGAGAACATGCAAACGCCACACAGACAGCACCTGTAGACAGGATCAAACCCGGGTCTCTAGCGCTGTAATGCAGCAACTCTACTGCTGCACCACCGTACCGCACAAACTGTTAACTGGTAGTTTAATATCCCATCTATATTGTATTTTTATTTTACACAATCTTCAATGGTCAATAAAATCAGGCTGAGTGTAAAATAAATAGTTCGACCTGACTGCATATTTTCCAGCTGGGAGAGTTTGTTTAAAATAAATCCCTTGGAATCGATCATAATGACTTCCGAAAGAGCACCACCATTGACCTGCTGCCTGTTTATTGAGGAATGATGCTTGGAGCTGAACTGACATCATACTGTGGGCATTCGTTGTGTTTGGTCCAAAAATAATTAAAAACCTTTCACTTTGATTTTTGCCTCAAAAAACAAAGATCGTCAACTTAAGAATCATTGACAACACAGATTGGACCCTAGAGTTAATTTTGATCTCAAGCTCATCGGTTCAACAATTTAATTTTGTCGCTTTAGTGCATTTTTTAGTTAGCAGAAAAAAATCTGGGAACATTAACTTGCAATATTATCACATGGTGTCTGGGAGTAATGTTAGTATTATTTACCCAATGGCATGAGTGAAGCCAGAACAATCAATGCATCAAGCCGAGTTTATCAGCTAATAGATAATTCCATATTTGTATTTCTCCATTCTACCCACCAGGTACAGGAAAGGAAATTATTTTGTTTGCATTTTACAGATGATTAATTGTGCTCTTTTAATGTTAACACCATCAATTATTACAAACATTTGGGGCCCTGTTATGTTTACATATCTTTTAAATATATAATGATGTATTAATGCATCATCATTATGATGCAATGCTTCTATTATCTTCTAAATTTAATTAATAATAATCTTCATTCTTTTCATTAAAACCACTGCACGCAATATCACATCAGTTGTACTATAACCATGGAAACCAAAATGAAACCCACCAGAGGTTCCTATTGGTTCTTGTAACCCATTGCTTTAAAATATGTTGAGTCTAAATTATTCTATAAACAACTGATTGCAGAAACATTAAACTTAAAAATTCAGCTTCTGACATTAAGAGACCTCACGATTACTGTACAGTGATTCTTCTATTTACTAGATGATAAAGAATATGATTGTCACTAGTCAGGGAAATCTTATCCAAACCAATTACATGGTGATAAGGCTGCTATCAGCCATGCTCCAAAAGTTATTCAAATATACAGTAGTCTTCTTCAATTAGTCTTGTTGGTTGCAATTTTACCTGTTGCTTCTGCCTTCATGAAGTAAATATTTTGACTTGGGCTCACTAACAGTATTGGGTGTTTTTGAGTTTCAGGTGCATACTAAATTTAAATTAATTGAAGTAATTTTCACTTTCTTGCTCCTTTCACCAACACATACCACCAAACCAAACGTATCACCAGTCCAAAGTAATTTTAAGTAATGTGGTCTAATAAAAAATGGCCTAATTTTGATGAAGGAGTGCTTTTTTTAGGATATAAGATTTGGCTGAACTCATTTAGGAGACTGAAATTAATTTGGTTTGGGTTAGAAACCTCCATTATCTATAAGATTGGCTGTACATTGTTATTGCTGTTGAGGAAAAAAATAATGGTGCAGTGCTGATCTTAACTTTAATCAGAGCTGCAAAAGGTAACAGAGGAATTTTAATGGAGACACAAGGGACTGCAGATGCTGGTCTGCCACAAATGTACACAAAGTGCTGAAGTAACTCAGCGGTTCAGGCAGCATCTCTGGAGACCATGAATAAATGATGGTTCTGGTCGGGACCCTTCTTCAGATCCGATCTGAAACGTCACTTATCCACGTTCTCTAGAGATGTTGCCTGACCCACTGAGTCACTCCCACACTCATAAAATTGTAAACTGCCCTTAGTATGTAGGATAGTGCTAGTGTACGGATATTGCTGGTCGTCATGGACTCGAAGGGTCAGTTTCCGTGCTGTATCTCTAAAGTCTAAAGTCTAAGGAATTTTAATGTTCAGCAGAAAAGGAGGACAAACATTTAAAATAACTGCAGCTTAAAATTGAAAAGATTTTTATGTGGTTTAATTTACCATTGGTTCAGACTTCAATACTAGTAATTTAGCAATAAATGTTAGTTTAGTTTAGTTTAGAGATACAGTGCTGAAACAGGCCCTTTGTTCCACTGAGTCCATGCCGAACAGTAATCACAATAGGGACAATTTACAATTTTTCCTGAAGTCAAATGGGCACAGTTGCTGCCTTACAGCACTTACAGTGCCAGAGACTGTGTTCAATCCCGACTATGGATGCGGTCCGTACGGAATTTGTACGTTCTCCCCATGGCCACGTAGGTTTTCTCGGCAAGGCCTTTGGTTTCCTCCCACATTCCAAAGGCGTACAGTTTGTAGGTTAACTGGCTTGTTATGAATGTAAAATTGTCTCTAGTGGGTGTAGGATAGTGTTAATGTGCAGGGATCGTTGGTCGGTGCGGACTCAGTAGGCCGAAAGACCTGTTTCCGCGCTGTATCTCTAAACTAAACTAGACTAAACTAAACAAACCTGTGTATCTTTGGAGTACGGGAGGAAACCGGACTGCCCGTGGTCACACGGGTAGAATGTGCAAATGCCGTACAGTCTGTGCCAGTAGTCAGGATGAAACCCGGGTTTCTGGCACTGTAAAGCAGGAACTCTACTGCTGCGCCACTGTGTCACCCTACTCCGGGTGGGTGTTGGTGTATTTATTCAAATCAGGCACGTACCATTGTGACATGGATTTGAAGTTTAACGCACCTGAGGTGTGACTTTGGATTGAAGATCAACATAAAGCATATAAAATTGTGCTTGAAAAGATTAATCAATAATATTAAACATTCTTACACTTCACACTGATTCAAGTTGAAGAAAGTCTGTATGTTTGCACAACTTACCCTTACATTGAACACCATTGCCTGTATATCCGGGTTTACAGATGCAGTTGTGACCTCCAACAGTATTAAAACACAAAGCATTCTCATCACAGCTGTGTTGATCTGTGCTACATTCATCGTGTTCTGAGGAGAATAAGAAGAAATAAAAAAAACATGAATACTAAATAATAGATTACATTTCTAAAACTTGCCTCAAAGAAACAAAAAGCTATGAATTGTGTTGGGATCATCAGTATTTACCACTGTAATGTCAGCAATTTAAAGACTTCCATCTGAGCACAGGTTCCTGAAATGGTAGTTAGGTTAATAGCTGTGTCGCTCCTGCGAGCACGTTACAACAACTTTCCGCCACCGATCTGCTCGATGTCGAGCAGCTTTCAGTTTCACTGTACATGTATAGTGACAATAAATGGCATATCTCAAGCATCCTGCATCACGATAGACCTCAGACAGGGTGTGCTTTCCTGTTGATTTCAATGGAGGGGAACGGCTACAAGGAATGTCTGATGAACCGTCCCAATCTGAAATGTTCCCTATCCATGTTCTCCAGGGATGCTGTCTGACCCATTGAAGTACTCCAGCACTTTGTGTCCTTCTTTGTAAAACAGTATCTGCATTTCCTTGTTTCTAACATAGATTTTGCACAATAATCTGTGACAATTTATTACAAACTCCACTCTGGTCTAGTTACTTAATGTTCCTATATGTTGGACTGTCAAGTTTTTCTGCAGTTTTGACGGTCTTTGCCTTGATGCTTCTCATATGTTTATGTACAGGCCTTGGCCTGTCGTTCTTATGATCCCACTATGAAGCTGTAGGCCCAGTTGAACATATGTGTCAATAGGGCCCAATACGTCATGGTGGGAATCAGTCCTAATCTGGACTCTAGTTCCCACCAGGGCAACTACCAAAGGTCAATCTGCGTTTTGTTTGGGAATCCACAGTGAGCATATGCATCTCAGAAGATCCTTGGATTCCAGACCTTTTAATTAGTTTGTCTTTTCTTTTAATTTGGGCACATTAAAACATTCCGAAGAATTCCAAATGTAAAACGTAAATTTAAATATTTCAGTCCCCCATGCATTTATCTGGGATTTCCTCAAGACAGATATATCTGTTCTTATGCTGTAGAGATTGTTATAATTTATACATTTAAAACTAGTCATGGTTCTCTTTGCACATCCAAGGTTATTATAAGGGCAGTGGAATATAAAGGATATCTAGGGATGGCACAATGGCACAGTAAGTAGAGCAACTCTCTCAGTGCTGGAGACCCGACTTCCATCCTGAACTTGGATGCTCTCTGTGTGGAGTTTACATGTTCTCTCTGTGACCTCGTGGGTTTACTTTGGGTGCTCTGGTTTCCACCCAAAAAAGACGTGCGGGTTGGTAATTTGATTGGTTGTTGTGAATTGCCCCCGGTGTGTGGGAGAGGGGTAGAATCTGGAGGAAGCTGATGGGAATATGGGGAGAATAAATTGAAGAATTTGTGTAGATGAGTGGTTAATGGTTGGCATGGCCTTGGTGGGCTGAAGTGCCTGTTTTTATGTAGTAAATTCAAATTCTAGCTCTTTCTAAGGTCATTTTATGCATTCTCAACATGAAGAAGTACTCTTGAGATTGATTTGTGATCTTTTTTAGTAGGACCATAGCCGAGGTTTTCATTATCAATGGATAATGAGGGGCAAAGCTCTGTGCAAAGTTTCAAAGGTGGCATTGATACATTGTGAAATAATGTATGGAAACGATTGGCACAGTGAATGAAAAAAAAAACCGACATGCCCATGTAGTATTCACTGTAAATATCATAAATAAAAAATATTTCTGGAATAAATGCCCAGTTAGTTGAGTTGAAAGTTTCTCCATAACGGCATCTCTTTCTTCCACTGGTTCTCAGAATAATCTTCCTGTTTTGTTTCAAGATAAATGATTGCTCAGTTCTATTGTTAGTTACAAGGGGGCGTATCAACAATTGTGATAAATGAACAGAAATCTTTCCTATAAATAATATTTTGCAGAGGGACTGATCCATGGTTCAAATATTGGCAAACAATGTAAAAAATATTTGTATTGCCTGTTCTCACAATTTGGAGTTGCAATTATTGCTCGCCAGCTGAGTAATTTCTAAGGCAAATTCATGTAAACCAGAGGCAGACCAAAGTCAAAATATAGTGATATATTCCTTTTTCCTAATGAACACTACCAAACCAAAATATAAAATGCTGGAAGAATTCAGCGGGTCAGGCAGCATCTGTGGAGGGAATGGAGAGGCGATGTTTTTCATTGAGACCATTGTGCAGTAAAGATTTTTGTTAATTTTCCACTGAACCAGTTATGTTGTTATTGTATTTTCGAGTGTCAGACCAAAAATTACCCCCATTACTGGGATTTGAAACACAGCACTAATTTTGTGTCTAAGCTTCACACAATACCACTTAGTACTGCCTTCCAGTATTCACGAGTGGAGCGAGGCCAGTTTGTATTCTGACTTCCTTAAGTTTTATATATAGAATGTTCTATGTATGGCACTGAAAATGAGGCCAAGTGATAATAATCTTATGTATGACAGGATGTCGGGGCAGCAGATGCTGCAATACCTACAAACCTGGATTATCTTTTTAATCTTTAATTAAATGTCATAATTCACAGAACCGCGACCTGTATTATTCTGTCAATCCTTATCAGTTGAACTTCAATACTCTCCCTGGTCTCATGACAGTAACACTATGGAATCAAATGTTGCTGTGGAATGGTGAAGCCAAGGATTTGCATTGTATACGTGCGTCCAATTCCTCCATTTCTCTCTCCCTCAGCACCACCATCTGATTAGAAACAATGTCACTGAAGTGGGACCCAGAACACGCGAGGTCCGTGCATGGAGGTCTGTGCATAGGAATGACGGCTATGTATTTGTGACAGCAAAGGCAGATGACCACAGTAAAGCAAGATGGTGCCGTCATTAATGTTAGAAATATTATAATTGTTCATTTTGACTGCATCCTGATTTGCATGGATATTAGTTTAATTTAACATATGAATGGTATGCAATTGAAATGGTTACATTGTTTCCAAAATGTAAAAGCTACAGGTAATTGGATATTATGATATTTCCATTCCAAAAATTAGAAGACATTTTGATGGCACTATGACATAGTTCAAGGGTTTAGAGGGCTAGTATAGGGTGGAAGATTGCAACCTTCACGTGGTCCGCCCTGTTTCGCCCAATCAACCCGGCGTGCACAATCAAATAAGATCAAATAGTACAAGTTGTCGTACAACTTTAGGCTGTACGCGCCATACGCAAGAAGAAGAAGAGGGCTAGTATCAAATAAACTGTTTGACCTTGCAGTTTATTGCCCTGTGACTTTCCTTTACTGGTGCCAACTGTGTTCAGGACAATACAGCTTTGTCCACAAGCAGGTGTCAAATGTCCCCATTGTAAGTACGAAGAGGTTCACCTCTGCATCAGTTCCAACCCTGGAGACACCAGTTTCTCTCCTTGATGGGCTTCTGACCAGTAATAAATGCTTACACACCGCCACAATGCTGGATATTTGGGTGCACAATTTGCACCGGAAAACAAGCAACAGAGTCAATAAATGTCTGGGTTATTTACAAAATCTTGCATATTATGAAAGGTTAATTGTTGATGAATAGGAACAAACCTGAAGCTTTCAACCATACACACTTAAGAATCTTGTTTTACTTTGAACCAGGGAATGTTATTTAGGAGCATTTAACATTTCAGGAATACGTTGATGCATATATTTATTATCGACGTGAGTAAGACATGCACTTCCAAAAGCTCCGGCACCTCAGAGCTAACAGCGTGTGACAGCTCAAATGTCCTGCGTTAGTCACATTCAGTGGGCTGTGACAAGGTAAATGACACCAATTACCAGGTATAATTACTGCCGCTGACAGTATCTTCCCCCAAGTGATTGTTTGATGAGTTTTGCAATGCCTGTGATGTCAATCCCTACTTCAAGTGAGGCCTCTGTTGCTGTCAGTTGTCCATGCGCACATACTGATTTACTGTTACAGCAGTCTGCTCCCAATATCACACTCTGATCAGTCAACTCAACAGGACCAACAGGACTCAGTTAATTCCAGCACAAACAAAGTATTTAGAATCATATTCTACTGATATCTTAACTTGACATTGGAAACCCAGGAAGAAAATGATTCCATCCTAAATCATCAATTGCTCCAACCAAAAGCATTGCAAAATATTATTTTGAAATGGCTTGTCCATTTGTGTAAATTAGGGGGTAAATTCCTCATTATGTGAGCCGAAGGAAAATTGATTGGTCTTTTTAAATTTACATGATACTTTTGTTGTGACTAAATTGTTTAATTTTGTTTTACTTTCCAGGACTTGTTTTTTCTCCTTCATCGGCCTTCCATTTGCAGCACATGTTCAAACTTATAACAACAACTTGTCAAATAAGATGCGGGCTGCTTTACTCCACCTCAGTTCACTTTCCATTAGATACTGGGTAGTTATATAGCTAACAAATCAGAAACTCTGTGAGCCTTCTTGCAAAGGTTCCTGAGAAATATGGTTGAATATGAAGGTCCCAGCACTAACTACTTGGAACATGTGTTTGCAAATATGCTTCAGTTTAAACTAAGGGTTAACATTTATGTCACTTTTAAAAGTAATAATTAAAATGAGAAAGAAAAGTAACGTGCAGTAAAGAAATTAAGTTGATGGGATGTCAAAGGTTTATCTTTAAATTGTCTTTGTTCTAGTGGAAGCCTATTGGCCTGATACATTAGCTCTGTGGTGTACTCTACAAAGGCTGCCTAGCTTGATGTGTATTTCCAGAATCTTTCATTTTTATTTCATACAGTAGAAAGGGCAATGCAATTGGAAGTACTTTAAAAAGACTTCCATAAATGGGTATGATTAACATACATCCTGCTTTGTTTTAACATTAATTATTGGCTAGAAGGTGGATCAGTAGACCCGGTTTCCCTATTATTGCCACCATTTGCACAGAGATGCTGAGTGGCTGGAATGTTTGGCTGTTTCCAACAGCAAGATGGTTTATTATACAGATCTGGCTCCTCCAATACATCAAGGCATCATTCTGATTATTTGAGGATACTAGTTTTCACTCTGCACACTCCACTTGTTTATGTGGTGACCTTAGAGTCATACAGCATGAAAACGGGTCCTTCAGCACAACTTGCCCAAACCGTCACACCTATACTAGTCCCACCTGCCTGCGTTTGACCCAAATCCCTCTAAACATATCCTATCCATTAACCTGTCTAAATGTTCCTTAAATGTTGCAATAGTACTTGCCTCAACTTCCTCTTCCGATAGCTCATTTCATACACCCACCATCCTTTGTATAAAAAAAGTTACCCCTCAGATTCCTATTAAATCTTTCCCCCCTTACCTTAAACCTATGTTCTCTGGTTCTCGATTCCCCTACTCTGGGTAAAGGACTCCCAGCATTTACCCTATCTATTCCTCTCATGATTTTATACACCTCTATAAGATCATCCCTCATCCTCTTGTGCACCAAGGAATAAAATCCTAGCCTGCTCAACCTCTCACTTTCGCTCAGCCCCTCGAGTCCTGGCAACAAACTCGTAAAAAGACCACAGTGAATGCAGTTGGCCTTGATGGTGTCATGGCTGGTTATTCTTATACTGAACAGTAACATTGTCAGAGTTGTGAATCCAAACCAGAAGAAGTAACAGTGTCCCTCCACAAATGCTACTAAGAGTCTTGGATTCATCTACCTTTTCCTTTTCATCTCCCTTCTCTGTATTTTTTTTCAGGCCAGCATGACCTTTGATCAACCCAATTTTGCACTGACCTTAAGAAGGTAGATCCCACTGGGTTCAGGGGATTTATCAGTAAGACACAGATGAACCCCAAATTCAGAATGATCTGGGATCCTACACACTTACCAACGAGCAGTGCAGACAATACAGATCCATAGTCAGCAATCACGCTTTCAAGTTATAGGAGTAGAATTAAGCCAATCAGGCCATGGAGTCTACTCCGCCATTCAATCATGGCTGATCTCTGCCTCCTAATCCCATTTCCCTGCCTTATCCCTTGATATCTGTTCTAATCCAAGAGCAGGGATCAGTGGTATGAAGACAAAAGGGACTTCAGATGCAGGGATCAGCTATTTCTAGGCACTATAGACAAGGAATCACTTCTACTGCACAGAACTATAATGATATGCACAAAATATTGGGTTCCAGTAAAACTTTTCACTGTGCTTCTAATTGTATTTTGTGAGCCATTTTACAGTTTTGTTTCCTTCTCTATGTTGTATGCCAGAGGTCAGATGAGAGCACCCTCAAAATACTCTCGAGCATGTGAAACCCCAGTGTGACTCACATCTCACTGCTCATTATATACAAGAACAATACATGTCACACTTTGTAAGGAGGGAGAGAAATTAAATTGGATAGGTGTCTATTAGCTGGCTGAATTGTATGGGAGTTCAATGCAGATTGACTGAAACCTACCTATTAGTCTGCAATTAAACTGCAATGTGTCCAAATTGTGAAATGGCAATAATTTTTTTTGACAGCAATACAGATTTAAAGAAATGTCCTAGAGGACCCAAAGAGATGAAGGCACAAATAAGAGAAATGTTGTATCAGTGATTCTACAAGCTATTGATCCAGTGGTATCACTCATTATTTTTAGCCGTTCCTGGGAGGTTTGTATAATAATAAGTATGTTTCCACACTCCAATCAAACGGAGAGACTAAAACACTTGTTTCTGGCTGAGTACTGACAGCATCTCGAACATACAGGAAACTTCTTATTTCCCTGGAGTGCCCTATTTTATTAACGGAGCACAAGGCCCTGAGCAACCCATAGGAGCCAGGGCCAATGAACCCTGCAGTTCCAATTTTGGAGAGCAGGGTGGTGAATAAATATTTGTCAAAAACGGTATATTCCCTTGATATTCAACCCATGCTTTGGCTCTCGAGCAGACCGCATAAATGGGGTTTTTTTATGCTTCATCGGTTTTTAATTGTACATTAGTGAGGGAATTACTCTGCTTCTGAATACTCTGTTGCTCACATGCACTTTGTGACTTTAGACTTCAGAGATCCAGCGTGGAGACAGGCCCTTTGGCCTACCGAGTCCACGCCAACCAGTACACTAACACTGTTCTACACACCAGGCATAATTGATAATTTACAGAAGCCAATTAACCTACAAACTTGTATGTCTTTGGAGTGTAGGAGGAAACCGGAGCACCAGAGAAAACCCATGCAGTCACTGGGGGAGAATGTACAAACTCCATACAGACAGCACCCATAGTCAGGATCGAACCCAGGTCTCTGCCACTGTAAAGAAGCAACTCTACCACTGCACCGCCTGACCTATTGCACCAATCCTGTACTCTTTCTTCTCAGTTTGTGGGAGTTGTTCTGGAGAAGAATATTCTTAATGCATGGAGCAGCAAACTGTCTGATACCCATCTTTGAGAAATGTTTCACGAATCCCTTGGCACAGTGGCTGCACATTACTATTTTAGTGCCTACTAAATGCACTCTTGCTGAGTTAAGACCGAGGTTTGAGGTTCAATTCCCACTCCAGGTGTATGAGCATAAAATCTAGGTTACTTCTGACAATCCCAGGAGAATTCTGAACCTCTGGAAAAGCTATGTTTAAGATAAGTTGATAAAGCAAGTTTCTGTCAGATGTAAAAGACCCTATTGTACCATTCTCAAGAGGTTCCCGGCAACAGTGTTTATTGCTCAACCAACATCAATAAAAGACAGATCATATTACTATCTCTACGTGTCTCTGACATTGCAAAAGTAACAACACTTCAGAAGTACAATAGCAGTAAATTTCCTTAGGATATCTTAAGATCTTGAAATGGCCAGATTTCTCTGTGAAATTATACCAGCATTCTCTTCCCCCAACTCTCTGCAAATCTTATAAACAGCAAAGATCAAGGTTCTGGCTTTGCCTGGTACCAAGTACTTAATCAAAGCTTGTCCCAAATTTCCTAGTGGATGTTTTTTTAGACTTTAGAGATACAGCAAGGGAACATGCCCATCGGCCCACCAAGTCCGTGCCAACCAGCAATCACCCCACACACTTGCACTATCCTACACACTACGAGCAATTTACAATGTTACCAAATCCAATTAACTGGACTTTACTGGACTTTATCTTGCACTAAATGTCATGCCTTGTATCTACACACTGTGGGCAACTTGATTGTAATCATGTGTTAGACTTTTTACTGACTGGATAGCACGCTACAAATATTTTATTGTGCTTTGGTACACGTGATAATAATAATAAACTAAATTAAATCAACTTTGAGAGACAATTTAATTTACCTGATTAAATGGCTTTCCTCACTATTTTCTAATTTCCCTCTGAACAAATTGAATTGGGATTTTGTATATCTTCTTAACATTTGTATATTATCAAGCCAGACTCTTATGAATGTAAAACAACACTTAACATTTTATGGGATTCGGATTCTGTCTGGTAGTAGCATAATGTAATCCACCCAGCCTTATACTAGTTGGCTCTTGCAGGTGACTGTGGTTGAGTTACCTCCATTCCAATATCAAGTGGATTAAGTAATTAGAATAATAATTATCAAGTTATTAGAATAGAGTCAGCCATTTCGGAATAAGATTAAGGGTAAGACAAATTGAGCCAAAGGGTCTGTTCCCATGCTGGTTTTTCATATATGATGTATTAAAGTATTTTTATTTGTAGGCATTTCATTTCCTGGCCTTGAAATGACTGGTGGTGAGGAATCAGTCAATGGAGTTGAGATTGGAGCGAAGATCCACAAAGTAGTTACAAAGCCAAATCATGTGTAGGAAAGAAATACAGATGCTGGTTGAAATCGAAGGTAGACACTAAATGCTGGAGTAACTCAGCGGGACAGGTAGCATCTCTGGAGAGAAGGAATGGGTGATGTTTTCGGTCGAGATCCTTCTTCAGACTGATCAAAGCCAAATCATGGTTGATTCAACCTGTGGCTATCATGCACCATGGCAGGAATAACCTTTTATGTACATGAGGCTCTCAGTCACCTCAAACCTCAATGGGTGTCAACAAACAGTGCAGGCTAAAATGGTGACCGAGCCCAAAATGTTGTGTTCTAAGATCCTTATCTAATGGGTCATATTGTTAA
Organism: Leucoraja erinaceus; assembly: GCF_028641065.1. Classification (NCBI taxonomy): domain Eukaryota; kingdom Metazoa; phylum Chordata; class Chondrichthyes; order Rajiformes; family Rajidae; genus Leucoraja; species Leucoraja erinaceus. The sequence goes on along the minus strand of NC_073395.1, from coordinate 26,960,405 downwards.
TAATTTAGGTTAGAGATACAGCATGTAAATAGGCCTCTTGGCCCACCAAGTCCGCGCCGACCATCGAACTGTGTACACTAGCAGTATCCCATACACCAGGGTCAATTTACAATTTTTACCAAAGTCAATTAACGTACAAACCTGTACGTATTTGGAGTATGGGAGGAAATCAGAGCTCCCTGGGAAAACCCACACGATCATGGGGAGAACGTACAAACTCTGTACTGCAGCCATGGTCAAGATCGAACTGGGATCTCTGGCGCTGTTAGGTGCTGGCACCGTGCTGCCCATAATGCCATCTATCTACATACTTATAAAACTCTGATCTTGGATGTGTGTGTATTTATTTGTGTGTGTATGTCTTGTTCGTCTGAGTTTCACATCTCCTCGAAAACACGACGGGCTAATGGTGAAATCTTTACATATTCCGATAGAGATTTACGCCATGATGTCAAAAATCACCTCAACTGAAAATTTGATGCCTTATTTCCCGAGCTATTTATGAAAATGTTCACAAATGTGCAGAAAATTAGAAAAAATAACTGGTTTTCCCTGTGCTTAGCCCTGTGCTTAGCCCTGCTCGCAACATTGTTGCTATCCAAGTACGCTGAGATGCTCGCCCTTACAAGTGCAAATGCATTTTTTTTTAAGTTTAAAAATAAGGGAGGCCGATAAGGTGAAATGATCAGCCCCTGCGCAGTTGTCGGCTATGGGTGAGTGCTGGACTAAGGAGAACGGCTTGCGTTGGGAGACCAGGCTTAGTGTGACAGGGCCAGTTGGCCTAGTTGCTCTTAAAAGGCACTGATAATTGGTGACAAACTGCAAGTTTGCAACATCGACAATTCCACAAGTAAGAATTTCATTGTACCATTTGGGGAACTATGACAATAAAACACTCTTGTGCCTTGACTCTTGAAACAGCAAAGGTTTCAGACCTAAGTTAATACACTTTTTATTGCATTGCCATTATGATTACATAGCTTTGCTGTCAATCTTCAGCACTACTGCGGTCAGAAGGAACAATTTGGGAATATTCTGTGCGTCATTATTGATAGATTTGTTTTCTCTTCAAAATCCATACTGCTTACAGAACACTGAACTTGCAGCAGATGTCAGGCTGTGTGACTGAGTCCATAGACTATGGTTAAAATCTGCTTGCCTGTCACTCTCCACAATATTTATCCGCCCAGGCACCATGAAGGTTGTTTGCACTCAAATCCGCTAAGTCTATGTCAATCTCAAGATGCTGCTGTGACATTTTGATTATTTTAAAGCACCTACCAGCATTGCTAGCGATCCAGAGTCATGCACTGTTCCTCCTGAATCTGAAACCCTGCCACATACCTTTTTATCTGAAATGATACCTTTGAATGCACACATTTAAAGCTAAAGATGACCATGGGTTATTGAAGATGTGCTGCTTAAGCAAATATTAAATGATTGCCGATTAAAATGATTGGAAAGATGTGAATTTGTCACTGATTTCCCCAACTTGCTAGATTTGTAATGTATTCTGAGAAACTACTTTGATTACTTTAACTACTTGAACTAGATTCACAGTATCCCTGTTACAGCTGTGCCAGGTGACATGACTAAAATAATGTTGCAGTACCTGCAGTGTTGCTGTGGAATCAGTTTATTTTTTGGTTGACATCTTTCTGTGTTAAAGGTACTTTCTAAAGGGTGCGTAAACAGTCTGCCCAGTTACAGTACATGAGGTGATGAGATATAGCCTACATGTGATTTCAATCCCAATGTCACTTGATTAATAAAACACTAAATGGCAATAATATTTCCTCAACAAAGTCGAGTTTTACATCAGGCTGTTGTTCATAGACTACAGCTCGGCATTCAACACCATCATCCCCTCCAAACTGGTCACCTGGTCACCAAGCTCAGGGAAATGGGGCTCTGCGCACCTCTCTGCAGCTGGATCTTCGACTTCCTCAACGACAGAACACAGTCAGTACAAATTGGCAGCAACACTTCCTGCTTGATAACCATCAGCTCAGGAGCAACTCAAGGCCTGGTGCTCAGCCCTCTGCTCTACTCACTGTACCCAAAATAGTGTAGCCGGACACAGTTCCAATTCCATCTTTAATTTCACCAATGACACCACCGTCGTTGGATGAATTACAAGCAATGACAAGTCAAAGTATAGGAGGGAGATAGATCATCTGATTGAACACTGCTAGGACAACAATCTTGCTTTCTACTAACACTCTACTCCAGGTGGAGCAGGTCCTCACCCTTAACAAATCCTCCATCGACTCCTCCCACTTCCTGCAAATGAGTCTGAGGAAGGCTCTTGACCTGAAACGACTTTTGGATAGGCACACAGAAGTGCAGAGAATAGAGGGAAATGGATCATGTCAGGCAGGTGATATCAGTCTAACTTGACGTCATGTTCTGAACAAATATTGTTCCTGTGTTGTACTGTTCTATGTTCTAGAAGTACATGTCCCCTACAACTCACACCAAATGGTACAGGTGCACCATACAAAGCGTTTTAGACCAACTATTTCAGCTCCATCCAAGACCGCAAGAAATTGCAGCGAATTGTGGACGCAGCCTAAACCATCACGCATACCAACCTCCCTTTCATTGACTCCATTTATACTCCACGCTATCTTGGCAAGGGCAGCAACATAATCAAGAATGAGTTGAACCCTGGCCACTCCCTCTTCTCCCCTCTCCCATTAGGCAAAATGTATGAAAAGGTGTGAAAATGCACACCCCCAGAATCAGGGACAGTTTCTTCCCAGCTTTTATCAGGCAACTGAACCATCCTACCACAACCAGAGGGCAGTGCTGATCTACCTCATTGGTGACCACGCATGATCCTTGGTCGGACGTTGCACTAAGTGTTATCCCCTTATCATGTATCTATGCACTGTAAATGGCTCGATTGTAATCAAGTATTGTCTTTTCACTGACTTGATAGCACACAACAAAATCTTTTCACTATCCTCGGTACATGTGACAATAAAGTAAACTGTAACTATAACTGTAACTGTACATTGTCTAAATGGTGAGATGCTGCAGATCTCCAGCGTGCAGAGGGATCGGGGTGCTTTAACGTATTATGTGAAAAGGGCTGTTATGCCAGCACAGTAAAGCAAACAGATTTTTTTATGTTTGAGGGGCAAAGTAACCTACTCTTACCTCCAATTGTAAATGGCTTTGTCAGCCACTGAGACCATTCTCATACTGAAAGCTCTCACTGGGATTGTGCTGTGTAAATATTTTTGAAATTCACAAACATTTGGTGACAGACATATCACAGAAGAATATTTAAAACTGATCAAGTTATTGAAAATATTAAAAGGCTTAACATTTTAAATGCCATCCTTTAAAAATAAATTAAAATTAAAATTAAACATTAAGTGAAATTAATAAGGATCTGCTGCCTCTGTTCATTTGAATGGGGATGGGAATGGGGATGTCCTAGCTGCATTAAGTGTGACCTGACCATGGGCATTTTTTTGTACACGAGTACTTTAAATTCTGGGGATATCATGCTAATTCTTTGGAAGAAAAAAGGACGTGCCTTTAGAAAGTAGATGAGGAGGAATTTCTTTAGTCAGAGGGTGTTGAATCTGTGGAATTTATTGCCATAGATAGTTGTCAAATCAATGGATATTTTTAAGAAAAGGAGATAGACAGATTCTCAATTAGTGAGAATGTCAGGGGTTACGGGGAGAAGGCAGGAGAATGGGGTTGAGAGGGAAAGAAATATCAGCCATTATTGAGTGGCAGAATAGATTTGATAGGCTGAATGACGTAATTCTGTTCCTATAACTAATGAATCCACTGGAGCACCATGCGGATAGTCAGCAGTGTAGGGAGCAGAGCAGTAGATGTCACTGCTGATTTCCACTAGAATTAACCAGAATTTCCATGGGGACAAGTAGGTAAGTCTCTGCATTAAGCCAGGCTTATATGTTTGAGAGATCTGCACCAATACAATTTGAGCAAAGTATTTGTTTTACTCTGACCTTTAAATGGCATTTAATAACTTATTCAGAATGGTATAAGGACATTTGCAAAACCAGTTTGTCTTTGGCAAACTGCATTATTACATAATTAAAGATAGGATGAAGGTAAAGGGCAAGCAAGTTAGCATTTTATGTATTAAAACTAAACAATCACTCGTGATAACAAGAGATCACAGGATCACAAAGGACTGGAGTCATAAATTGCATCCTCTATGATACAAATAGGTAAAATGACACTTTTACTATAATATTTCAAGCAATTTGTCCTATCCTCTTTGTATTAATGATCCTTTGATAAGGTTTATTTTTTTCAAAAGTACCAAACCTGCACATTACCTTAACGTGAAAGACCGTGAAAACGTGGTATGGTTGAATTATCCACAAATACCAATGAAGCAACTATTTTGGCATGTTCCTTTTCATCTAATTATATAATTATATTTGATTGTATTGGACTGCTATTTTCAAGATCCAGAAATGGTGAAGGACATTGTTTTTGATTCAACAGAATGTCTGCCAGTTGCTAATGGACATGCGACATACATCAGTTAAGAAGACAGAGATTGAATGTAATAAATTGTTATTGAGCCCTTTTCAAGAAAATATTTCGACATTTCTCTTTGCAATTTAGAGATATTTAAATATTAAGAAATATTTTAAAAAACAAGTAGACCCAACAGTTGTCCAACAAGTTGCATGGATATCCTTGTAGAAACAAGGAATCGCAGATGATAGTTTTCACAAAAAGACACAAAGTGCTGGAGTAACTCAGCAGGTCAAGTAGCTTCTCTGGAGCGAAGTTTGTAGAAGGACCCTGACCTGAAATGCAATCTGAAGGATCCCGACCCGATACGTCACCTATTCATGTTCTCCAGAGATGCTGCTTGACATATTCAGTTACTCCAGCACTGTGTCCTTTTGCATGGAAATCCTTTCTAAGTTATGCAGTATTTATTGGAATCCAGCAAATTTAGAAAGTGACTGTATGTAACACAACACTTCAGACTGGCAACATTATATATGAATCACATTCCTTGTTAATATTAACACAGTGGAGAGTGAATGCAAGAAGCATGTGGTCTGTCTAATAGGTATGGTGACCAGGCAAAACCAGGTACCACACATCCTGTCATCTACCTTCATGCCCAGTTATTCCTCATCATCCTTGCATTTTTCCAAGATCCAAAGATTTGCCAAACATTTGATAGGTGCTTTTTGGTTAGAAAAGAATAGTCCTAAATGTTTTAGTAAAACAATCCCCTTCATTTACTGTTGCCATGTTCATGTGAGTGGGATTTGCCTGTGCTCCAATTATAGCCATTGAGATTGGGCCATTTCAAACTGAATTTTCAAGCTGATTTGGATCTATTCTCCCCAAAATGTCAGTCTGGAAGCATTAGTTCTGACTGGTTATCTGTACGCAGTAGGTCATATGATGAAAGACATGCCAAACAATGTGGAAGGAGTTTCTGGAACTATCAAGGATCAGGATCATGAGCTTAGATCACAAAGAATTTTAGGCATCATTTGGTACTACCCATTAAGCTTTACTCTGCAAAAGCAAAATATTACAGGTTGGGAATCTGAAATGACAATAAAGAGCCATTCTGATTAAATGTAGTTGACCCAAAAAATTAATTATGGATGTTACTTGAACATGTTTGGATTTTTTCATATTAATGATTGATGGTTATCATGAGTTTCGGGCTAATAATTTTTTTTATTAGAAGTAAGTTGTTCTTAAGAAATATCATTGAACAGGAAGGTTAACTCCGTTTCACTTTCCACAGAGTATTTCTAAACTTTTTTTCCGCATGTCAGGCTAGAGGACTTCCATTACAACTTTGTAAAGTGTGGGCCCAGAGCCAAAGCAGGCATCTGGGATGTTGGTGAACAGAAGGGCCAACAGTGTAGCTCTTTAACAATTTAAAGATTGCAAAGAGACTGAGGAACAGCTGAGAAGGAAAATATAGTCAAATCAGGTCATAAAAGAAAGGGAACGAAAGATGAGAGGGGGAATGGGAGAGAGGGAAAATTAAGAACCAGAGCACATAGGTATAAGGCAAGGGGGAAACATTTACTAGGAACTGTGAGGCTACCTTTTCACACAAAGAGTGGAAAGTATATGGAACGAGCTGCCAGAGGAGGTAGTTGAGGTAGGTAATGTCACAATGTTTAAAAATATTTGGGCAAGTACATGGATAGGATAGGTTTAGAAGGATATGGGCCAAACGCAGGCACGTGGGACTAGTAGTGATGGGGCTAGTTGGGTGGCATGGATAAGTTGGGCCGAATGGCCTCTTTCCACACTGTATGACTGAATGACTTTAAGTGTTATAAAGGACTTATTTGCACATAGATAATCATAATCAGTGGCTTGATAATGTTATTTCTGGCCAAATTGGAGAGGCCAGGACACTAACATTGAGTAAAGGCTTCTGGGCTGCTAGGCCATTTGGTCAATTTAAATGTGCCTTCTGCAGAAATAGGACATACTGCAGAATGGTGCCAGTTTGTCTAGAGCCTAGATAGGAGCTGCAGGAAGAGAATGAAGTATCTGCCGGTCCTCACAATTAGGTGCAAATTGCATGGAATGGATTGGATGAATGCAAACCAGACATATGCATTGTATATAATGTTGCAAAGCTTTACTTTGCTAGATGTTGATTGGATTGGTCACATGATTGGTCACATCATTGAAGATGCGTCCCAGCGCATCTAGAGGATGTATCTTTCATACCGATTAAGTATTGAGCCTTGTCTGGTTTTCTTGAATATGAAGGAGCATGTTGCGATCATTTGCATACATTGTATTAGTCACTGTATTATTGGGTTAGGGAAATGTCTATCCTATACTGTGTTAATCGACACCTGTTATTGGACTGTAATGAGACTATCCCTATGTGGTTTGGTCCCTCAGGGTTCGGGGACCTATAAAAGGCCACTCCCACGAGGTCCTGTGTCGATCTTCTGGGAGAACGCTTCGGACTGCGCGACCTTCTGGAGTGTCTCTGCTTGAGCGAGGCTAAGAGGGCTTGATCAGGCAGATACGGGGATCAAACCCGTGGTGGTTAGCGATGGTAGTGGAACTGTAATTGTGTTTTGTCAAAATAAAGTTTAGATGCGCAAGTGCTTGACTCAGTGATTTTTGACTGAAACTAGACTGGGGGAAAGCTTCGAACGAGCTATTTACAATAATATGTTGTGTGCCAGAATCTTTAGCAAAAGTAATTATAAAGAATGATGAGGAGGTTGCTCTTTTGCTTGCAATGCTTAAGAGCTAAGGAATTGATCAAGTTACAGCAGACAAATGCTACAACATGGCCACTACGGAATACGGGCACCACAAAACCTAATGACTGCTATTGCTGAATTGCTTTAACGTGGTCTAAGCATTGTTCTTGCAATTAAAGCCAGTGGTAATGAATATTAATGAGTGCCATTTGCCAGATGTAGATGGTTTATTGAGAGAAAACAGATTGCCATTAAAGCATAGGACACCATGTTCTGCTCATTTCCTTGAGCTATTTTCTCTCACTGGTGTTGAATGGTCCAGCGACTATTTCTGAAAGCTGCGGATCTGCTGCATACTACGCACAATCCCATACCTCGTACACATGGATAGACAAGTTTGGAGGGATATGGACCAGGCGCAGGCAGGTGAGACTAGTGTAGCTACGACACGTTGGTCGGTGTGGGCAGGTTGGGCCAAAGGAGCTGTTTCCACACTGTATCACTCTATGACTATGACTCTATGACATCTTCTAAGTCCAACTGAAGAACCCAAAGAAGGGTCCTGACCCGAAACATCACCCATCCTTTTTCTCCCGAGATGCCATCTGAACCGTTGCGTTACTCCAGCACTTCGTGTCTATCTTCGGTATAAACCAGCATCTGCAGTTCCTTTCTATACATCACTATGCACTGTGTAATCTCCTCAAGGTATGCCTACTTTGAAGAGGTTCTCCTCCTCTCTCTGACGGAAGTTCAGCAACACTCTCTCTGACTGCTTCCCCTCTGCGATTCTTACTGCTCTCCAGCTCTACGACTATGTTTTAACCCTGAGAATCTGAAGAAGAGTCCCGACCCAAAACGTCAGCAATCTTTTTTCTCCAGAGAGGTTTCCTGCCCCCGCTGAGTTACTCCAGCACTTTGTGTCTATCTTCTGAAGAGTTGATAGTACCGATTGAGAAACAATAGCTGGTTGGATGAAGGAACGAATAGAGTATAGTGGAGCATACCTACAAAACTGGGTCAAATGGGCAGTGACATGACTGTCATAGACATGTTGAGAAAGTATGGGAGTCAGAAAGATTTCACAATTAAAATCAAAAAAAGATGCTGTGTATTTCCTCTGGGGCGAGCAGAAACCAATCGTGTTAGACCTGGTGTGAGATGCGAGGTCAAAGCTAAGCAAAGACACTGAGGCATTTAGAACAACGGAGAATGATGGGGGGTGGTTGTGACAGGTGTGGTGGGAGCTTGCAAAAACTGAGATGAAAAGTTGGACTACATTGAAAATGTTGGTGACAACAGTGCAAAGGAAGAATGGAGGCTCAAATTGTTTTTATCCATGTATACTGTGTGGGATTGCCTGCTGTACAATAGACTTCCCTTTAAATAATAAGTGCATTAGCTGACTCATCATAAGCAAAGCCATTCACTGATACATTTAGAAACAGCCGGTTGATTTCTGCGATTCATGCTTCTGGAATGGCCATTTCAATTTCAATTTTGAATGTGAACATTCCTATATCACAATTGCACCTCATTGACTGAAATTTCTTATTCATTAAACAGTAACAAATCACAGCAGCAGATGGGAAATAGCAATCATTAGTGTAAGTTGCCAATGAAAACATAGCCAGAAGCAAACAAGTATTAACATAAACAGGGAACAAATGCTACCGATGAAAAATTGAACTGAGGAAATCGGTCCACATACCTGTACATTTTTGAAATTGCACACTATTTTGACCTTGGGCAGTTATTAATTTGACAAATGTGGCATGCAGTAATGTTTAAACAGTGCAAAAGGTTATAAGAAAATATAGAATTTGCATTAAACCTACCCGAATATTGATACTTCACTGCATAGAATTAAATCCAAAATTAAACTTAATAACATTTTTCTTCAGAAGCATGCCCTTTTCAGTCACATCTTGGAATTTAAACTCACAGAACCTTCAGTATGAGCTGCAAAAACACAGTAATGTGGCAGACTACACCACCTTAAGATCATATGAGTACAAGACATATGAGCAGAATTAGGCCATTTGGCCCATCGAGTCTATTCCTCCATTCGATCATGGCTCAAACCCATTATCCTGCCTTCTCCTCATATCCTTTGACCCCTTTACTAACTGAAAACCTATTAATCTCCACTTTACAAATACCCAATGTCAATGAAAATCCACCAATGTTAGTGTAATCTACAAAGGTATTAATCAGCCCACCTACATTAATATATACTACAAACATCAGATTACCCAGAACTGGCCCATGCAGTACACCACTGGTCATAGGCCCGCAACCGGTATAATAGTCTTCCACTTCTACCCACTGGCTTCTATGGGTAAGCCAGTTCTGAATCCACATTACTGTTGAACGCATACATGCTAATCTTCAGCATCAGTCTACCATGAGGGAGGGACCTTCTCAAATGCCTTGTCAAACTCCATGTAAATGACATCCATTACCCTACACATCAATCACATTTGATAGTTTCTCAAAACACTAACAATTTTGTAAGATATGACTTTCTTTGGACGAAACTACGTTGACTGTCCCTAATTAGCTCATTCTCTTCCAAATGGGAGTAAATATGGTATATGCTTCTTCCACCTACCCGAGCAACACATTCCAATTATATAAACACTGAAACAAGAAGGTTGATTCACATTGTGCAAAACATTTTCTGCCAAAGATGCTAGACGTTGTTATGGAATTTATGCTGATTGAATGTATTTATTTACTGTTTCAGTAATGCATTCCTCCCACAATCCTAGTCACTTTATTCAATAACCACCTACAAAAATTAAACTCTGGTTTGTTTGTTTTACACATAACATGATGATCCTTTTTTTCTTTGCCTGAGTTCCCAGGGCCGTCCATATCCATCCAAAATGGAAATGAATTGAATATATCTTGGCTTTTCCCAGTCCCTTTACCAAATGCCATGCAGAGCAGTTAAGCTACTGATAGCTTTGTTTAGTTTAGAGATACAGGGTGGAAACAGGCCCTTCTCCCCACCGGGTCCGTGCCGACCAGCGATCCCCACATATTAACACTATCCTACACACATGAGGGACAATTTTACATTTACCAAGCCAATTTACCTACATACCTGTATGTCTCTGGAGTGTGGGAGGAAACCGAAGACCTCGGAGAAAACCCACTCGATCAAGGGGAGAACGTACAAACTCCATACAGACAGCACCCAAAGTCATGATTGAACCCGGGTCTCCAGCGCTGCAAGCTCTGTAAAGCAGCGACTCTACCACTGCACCACCCAGATCCCCCACTAAGGGGCTATACTATGGCCCTCATCCACCTTTTTGCACAGAAAAGAGGTAAGCGCCAGCTTCTCATTAATCTTGAAACAAGGAACTGCAGATGGAGGTTAATACACAAAAGGACTGGAGTAACTCAGCAGGTCACTCAGCATCATCAAGGGTGGGTGGCGTTTCAGGTCGAGTCATTTCTGAGTGAGAGAAAAACTTCAAAGTAGACATGTCTTGAGGAGATATTGCAGCTCTATGTTCTCCAGAGATGCTGCCTGACCTGTTGAGTTACTACAGTACTTTGTGTCTTTTCTCATTAATCTATCTGGTCTTGATGAATTACTTATTGCTTCCCAACAGATTTCCAACAATTCCATTGATAATTTCCATCCTTTGCTATTCTTTGCAACAGGATTGTAGTTGACCAGGATTGATATGCTGATTAAAATAAATATTTGATCTACATGTAATTAACATTTAACTTGCACTTACTGTATCATAACTGCGTTTAAAAAAATCCAATCAGGCCAAGAGAGTGCAAAATTGGATATAGCGGAGATTATCAAACTGATGTAAAATATTCACTCCATGCCTAAGTGAAGCTTAATGCATTTCGTTGTCTCTGTACTGTACACTGACAATGACAATTAAAATTGAATCTGAATCTGAATCTGAATCTGAAGCTTGTTCATGTTTGTAGGAAGGAACTGCAGATGCAGGTTTACATCAAAGATAAGACACAAAATGCAGGAGTAATTTAGTGGGACAGGAAACATTTCTGGAGAGAAGGAATGTAGAAGGATCTCGTCCGGAAACGTCACCCTTTCCTTCTCTCCAGAGATGTTGACTGTCCTGCTGAGTTACTCCAGCATTTTGTGTCTATCCTTGCAGCTTGTTGATGGTACATAATCAATAATTGGGTAATAAATTCATGATTGTTGGCAACACTGGAAGCCCGCGTACCAGATGCCAGCATGTTCAATGGTCTTTTCATTGTCACATGCACCCAGGTAATGTGAAATTCCTTTTTCGCACACAGGTCAGTTAAACATATTACTATACGTACATAGGCATAATCACACTTAAGTACAAGAGTGCAAGAATAGTAGATTACACTGCGAAAGCCACGTTTCTGGCACCATTGAGAAGAGGGACACCAATATCCTTTTTCGATACTAAACTGAAATATGAATGCTCTGTTATTTCTGACTGTTCTTGCAGTAACGTACCAAGCATTTTTGATGAAGGAATCAAGATTGACTCGGAGCTTCGTCTCCCAATGTGTGCACGCAACAGTCTCTGCAATTTATGGGCAAGATCATAATTCCGCATAGATTTAGGTTAGATACATAGATACATAGAAAACATAGATACATAGAAAATAGGTGCAGGAGTAGGCCATTCGGCCCTTTGAGCCTACACCGCCATTCAATATTATCATGGCTGATACGTTAGCTGGCACGATCAGCAGGCAGAGATGTTGATCATAAACCTCTTCTGCTGTATGAGCCACCATTTTATTACGTGATGGTATAAAAGATTGAGGCATTTCAGCAGTGTGTTATTGTAATGCATGGTGGTCAAGTGGCAATATTAAGCAAATATGTTTAAAATACATCTCAAACTACTGGATTATGGCATTTGTTGTACCTGTACAGGAGTAGTCATCCACTTTAATGTAACCCATTTTGCAGATACAGGTGTATGAACCCGGGCTGTTCATACAAATAGTATTTTCTCGGCAGTAGTGTTTATCCTGGGCACACTCATCAATATCTGTAATTGAAGACAAGTTAGCAGAGGAATGAGTAAAATTGATGCATCAACTCACTTAAATAATCATATGACATAATCAAAAAGCAAAGACTTACTAATATGGGAAATCTGAAATAAAAATTCAACAGGTCGAGCAGCAGTTATGAAGAGAGAAGAAAGAGACTCAATTTTAGGTCCAATGAAAGGTCATCAAATAGAAATGTTAACTGATCCTCTCTCCACATATGCTGCCTGACTGCTGAGCATGTTCAGCAGTTTCAAGTGGAAGTGCATGTTCCACAGTGTTAGTGCATGGAAGTCATTTAAGTGACACTCTGTTGCATCCAGTGATTTGGACCTCAGCATGACTGAATGGTGCTACAACGGTCCAATGAACAAATCAATCATGAACAAGGGCAGCACCGTGGCACAGCGGTAGAGTTGCTGCCTTACAGCTCCAGAAACCTGGGTTCGATACTGACCGCGGGTGCTGGCTGTATGGAGTTTGTATGTTCTCCCCGTAACCTGCGTGGGTATTATCTGGGTGTTCTGGATTACTCCCACATTCCAAAGATGTACAGGTTTGTTGCTTAATTGGCTTTGGTAATATTGTAATATTGTCCCTAGTGTGTATAGAATAATGTTAGTATGCAGACATTACTGGTTGGTGCGGACACAGTGGGCTGAAGGGCCCGTTTCTGCAATGTATATCTAAACTAAACTAAACTAGCCATATGAGAGTGTTTTGGATACCCTTCCAGCTCCAGAGAATAGCTAATCTATTTCACTAAAGCAAAAATATTTAATTCATATTTGAGACACCTGATAGTTCATACTTTAGCCAGATGATGAAATCACAAAATGCTGGGAGGCGGGGTAATAATAATTGAGAGAGTGAATGTTTTGGATGGACAGCCTCTGAATGTTAAAAAGGTAAATGATAAAACAAGTTTAAAAACCCAGTCAGGAAGAGGAGGCAAAGCAAGAATAAGGGGGAGATCGTGGAAAAGGAGAAATTGAATACATTCAAAATGGCAATGGTTGAATTGCAATTTTGCTGAAAAAAATTCCAGGGGATGTGAGAAAATTATCAAATTAAAAAATGACAATGGGATGGATTTTACAAAGAGTCCACAAATGACAACAGCCCATATAGCTCACTAACTAATCTTAGCACTATTATTTGCCCCACAGCATCAGCTATTTCCTGGCCCTACCCTGATCACAGATTTCTTCTCTTCCTCCTACCTACCATTCTTGCCATGACCCAGTTGCTCCTCATTTAAATCTCTTCCACTGACAGTTATTGATGCTCCCCTCTCCACAGTCGCCAACTGCTGAAACAATTCCAGTTTCTTTTCCTTTTATTTCAGAATTTCAGCCGTCACAATATTTTTCTTCTGCACTTCTCCCAGGAGACCTTCCACACACTGACGATTCACTCACATAAATATAATTTCCGCAGAATAGTTTTGAATTTAACCCACTTCAAGCTCTGATAGCTATTCTAATTGCACTGTTCCGGATAAATTGAAGTAATCTAGGGCTGCCTTCTGCCTAACCCCTTTAGAACAGTTAAAAATAGCAGTCTCGTCACGTTCACTTTTCTCTTCCCCAGCCATAACATGTCCACGTTCTTCCTTAATTTGAAAGTTTCCTGTTCTTAATATTCTATTTCCCCTGTGTTTCAACTAAAATCTTCCAATAATGAACATTACAGATCACTAACCATTAGCACCAACCCACATATAGAAAACTGAAGGTAAGAGAATTCTCACTTGTGAAAATGATATCCATTTTCTTCACTTCATAGCATGCACACATATTACAGAAAGAGCAATTCACAACTCGTATGCCGGCAGGTTGGTGACTTGAATCATTTAATCTCTTTCTCTCTCTAAAGAAGCTGCTTGATTTACATTTGCTGTTTTGAGTTTATCGTCTGTATTGTCGATCTGGTATAATTTTGAAAAGAGAATCAATCTCACCTTACTTAAATTTGAAGAAATAGTTTAGGGATTTTGTCTTGAAAATTGAAGGAGGATAAGAGCCACAGTGTAGTTATTGCTCCTGGGTTTAGTAATGGCACAGTTAATGCCGCTGTTTTTCTGAGCATTAGCCTGAGGATTTTTCAGCTATGAGTAAACTTTTGATCCACCTTTTCTTTGTATAAAGTAAGTTTCTCCTACTCCGTGCCAAATAACCCATAATTGAGATAACAATGCAAAATTAATTTAGTAGATCAATTTTTTGGACGCTACTTCCATTGCACCACCATTTTATGATTGCCAACAACGCTAAACCCACTAGAAGTAGGTAGAATAAGACAAACCACAACTTTATTTATTTTGCATCTACTATTATTAGCTGTTACTGTCCTAAAACAATCACAATGTGTATAATCAGACGTGCTGAATAAATGATCAAATCCAACCACCACTGAAGCTAGACTACAACCTATTGGCTCCATTCAATATGATATCAGGTATAGGCTGGATTCAGCAAATGCTTTTGGACCAGATAACATCCCAGCTGTGAAGACCTATACTCCAGAACTAAACATATATCCAGCAAAGCTGTTCACGTTTCAGTTATAACATGGAAGCCATCTGGCTAATTGCTGCCTAATCTGTCGGCTCTCAATCATCATCAAAGTGATGGAAGCTGTCGTCACAAGTATTATCGCACCAACATCCTGCTCACAGATGCCCAGCTTGTGTTTTGCCTGACCTATTTGCCTCCAGACTTCATGACATCCATGCAGCAAAGGGCTGCAATCTGGCAGCCTAGGCTTCACCAATAGTACTTCCCAAACCTACAGGCTCCATCATCAAAGATAGACACAAAACGCTGTAGTGACTCAGCAGGTCAGGCGGCATCTCTAGAGAAAAGGAATAGGCGACGTTTTGGGTCGGAACCCTTCCTCAGGCTGAAAGATAGAGAAGTCCAGAGCAAAACAGGGCTGGCAACAGATTACCTCAGGAGGGTAGAGTCCATAATGGCCCATTGTTCACTGGGGAGGCTTTGTCATTGACAGGGATACAAGGATGTGAACAATGGAACTAGTAGGATGACTAGCATGGGCGCGGGGGGGGGGGGGGGGGGGGGGGGGGGGGGGGTTTGGAGAAATAAGCTTGCCTCTGCCTCTGCCCTTTCCATAGGCATTTAGGGCTTTGCCACAGATGCCCATATCTGTGAAGATAAATGAATGAAAGCTTGCTTCAGTCACAATGCACCTCCTTTACGAGGCATGGGATAGCTTTCCAGTTAGTTAATACTGATTCTAGCCACTCAATACATTGGGCTGCTTGCTGATGAGGTAGGACAAGTGACTACACAGAAGCCTCGCACTGGATATTGAAATATTTATAAAAGGAAGCACCATGAACCTGTTGAATTCATTTTATGCAAGAAGGCAAGAAAATAGGAGCAGGAGTAGGCTACCAGGCCCTCCGGTCTGCTCCGTCATTCTGTATGATAACAGCTGATCTATGCTGGCTTCAGTTCCTCTTCTGTACCAATCTACCACAGCTTGCACTTCCTTGATCTTTCAACTATCCATCTATCTCCAATTTATAAGCCTGACGTCCACCACCCTCAGCGCCAGAGAATTCCAGAGATTTACTAAAGACACATGGTCCTTATTTTGCAGCTGACATATTCATAACACTACTACCAGTGGAAACATCTCAACATCTTCCCCCTTGTGTGGAAAGGAACTGCAGATGCTGATTTACACTGAAGATAGACACAAGATGCTGAAGTAACTCAGTGGGTCAGGCAGTATCTTTGAAGAAAAGGAATGATCTCGACCTGAAATGTTACCTATTCCTTTTCTCCAAAACTGCTGCCTGACCCGCTGAGTTACTCCTACATTCTGTGTCTATCAACATCTACCCTATCAATTCCACACAGGTACTTATACATTGAATTAATTTACCCCTCATTATTAGAGTCATATTCAGCATGGAAACAGGCCCTTCAACCCAACTCATCCAAGCTTACCTAGATGGCTATGTAAGCTAGTCTCATTTGCCCATATTTGACCCATACCCCTTGTGACAGTGCCCCCTCTCTTGGATGCCTTGCTGATCCCTATCACTGGCTGACATTCCAGGAGAGGCCAATCCCCATCAATGGTAACAGCTGGGTCCAGTTAGCTAATTGCTTTGGCCACCTGAATCTTGACGGCCTACTGCCTATAACCCCAGGCATTCTAGCCAGAGGGGAAAGGAGAGAGGGGAAAGGAGAGAGGGGGAAAGAAGAGAGGGGAAAGGAGGGAGGGGAAAGAGAGAGAGAGAGGATGTGGGGTGCTTCCCTGCTAGCTGTGAACCCCTGTCACCGATTTGAGGAAGACTGGGACAAACAAGAGACCACCAGCGCCACCATGTGGTCAAGACTGGGCTACTGGGAAGAAACCCTAGACAGCCAGTGCCCCTACTTGAGGCTAAGACTGAGTGGCTGGGGAAACCATGAGAAGCCAATGCCTCTTTCTGTCCACAAACAATGAGGGACTGCACCCACACACAGAGGCAAAGACTGATCTATCAGCAAAATTCAGAGACTGCCTCTTCAAGCCCCAACGTTGAGCCAGCATAAACCTGAGACTGCCAGCGCCTCCTCTAGAGGCAAGGGTAAACTGTGGGGAGATGCCATCTCCGTCTCCACGCCATCTCCTTTGAGACCAGGACTGACTGAGCTGCTGGGACAAGCCGGTGATCATCCGTGCCACCGCACACACACGCTGATGGTGAGGGACAGCGCCCTCCTGTATTCCTGGACTTTCTACTAATGTAAATAAAATATATCATGTGAGTTCACCCTGCTACCAATGTCATGTTGTCACTGCTGAACCCGGTGTCATGCCTGACGTCACACACCTCTAAACTGTTCCTATTCATATACCTGTCCAAATGCGTGTTAATCAACCTGCCACACTCAATTCCTCTGGCAGCTCATACATGCCACCCCCTGTGTGAAATGTTTGCCCCTCATGTTCCCATTACATTTCCCCCCTCCTCTCATCTTAAATTTATGCCATCATATTCATGATTCCCAAACTTGGGGGAAGAAGACTGTGTGCATTCACTCGATTCACTACAAAGAATATATACCCACACTGCCTGGCCTCTCTTGACAGGACAATCCTCCCTCCCTGGGATTCTACATTATATTTTTGACAGAGACATTTGTAATCACACAGCAGAGAGGGGGAGAGAGAGGGAGAGAGCTGCCCCCAGCAATTGTTTGCTGTATATTAGCATTTATTTGAGTGTCAGGGTATGTACATTGAAAGTGCATTTTTTAAATTGTGGCCAAAGTTGCCAGAAGCTGAAACTTAAACTCAGTGAGTGGAAGACCAGAATAATAAGTCAGAAATTCGCAATTATATATCTTTTTTTGTTTTGTACTCATCACAAAACACATTCCAATGACTTATTGTGAAATAAAATGATTTGACTTCAGGCAAATGCAATAGGTATTTTATAAATGGAAAGATTCCATAAATGACAGTGCAAATACAGAGCAAATTATTTTAATGTTGAATCAGAGAAGATTGCAAGGATTGATACCAGCAGAACATCCTTCTATTCTTTGAATCTTTGAAGCATTATAACAGATAGAAGGCACGCTGGTTTAACATCAAAGGGTGGCATCTCTAGCAATGCACTATACCTTCAGTAATGGACAACAAGTTACATGACCCATCACAAAGTAGTTTAAACCACAATCCACAATTTGGAAGAAATTATACTAAAAACAATAGATATGTTTGGGATTGACTTTGGTTCCTGGGTCCTCAATAGGTTTACACAGCACCTTCTCAGTATTATAATGACTGTATTTGCAGAAGGACTCCGTTACCTGTACGGCATTTTGGTATATCCTAATGTAATGAAACGCAATACAAGTCTTTGATTCTCCCTCGGTTTCTCGGTTATTCATTAGCACGAGCGAGGAATATAATACACCCTCAACATTTGCAAACTTTCAGTATTATTGACCAAGTAATTTGCTCATATAACAATATTCGTTCATGGTCTTTCAGCATTAGGGACAGGAACACTGGGATAGCCTCTATTAATTTTTACACCAGCTTAAGTCCCAAATATTTCACACAGGAGTAAAATGGGAATCTTTAGTATCTATTTTTCTCAGAGAAAAACTGAGGCAGAGAAAAAATATATCTAACAAATTACACTTGATCAGTGGTTGCCTTTCGCAGTTGGCAGCTTTGCAACCTTGTAAAATGTGGCAAACCCTTGATTAAAATATCCCGGAATTCTAAGGATCCACAGTAATACTGGCAACTGAGAGCGGAGCAGATAGCACAATCCAAATTCATTAACAATCCCAAGTATGACGATGTCATCAGTAGCTTGTTCTTATTTTTAAGAAAATGCTCTTTTACAGAAACTGTTTTTGGCAACATAAAATGGTTTTTTTTTGCACTAGTGAAAAAGGCCACAATGCAGCTATCCTTCATTTTGGCAACACACTTTGATCTCAGCTTATGAGTATTATACTGAGATACCACTAGTTCCACTACATCTCTTGAATCACTGTATGAAAATAGGCCCTTCGACTCACTGTGTCCATGACGACCATCAATCATCGAGTCATGCTTGTTCCATGTTATCCAACTTTCTCATCAACTCACTGCTCACTAGGGGCAATTTCCAGAGGACAATTAACTGACAAACCCTCATGTCTTTGGGATATGGGAGGTAACCAGATCACTTGGAGGAAACGGACACAGATAGAATATGCAAACTCCACACAGACAGCACCTGAGGACAGGATGCAGCCCAGATCTCTAGCGCTCTGATGCAGCAGCTCTACCTGCTGCACCACAGTGCTGTGATTTATATTCTACAAGGTTATCCATGGTGCCAGTGGGAATAAAGTGGTTCTCGTTATTGCAAATATACTGCATTAAAGCCCAATTCCTTTCTTGGAATTATTGAACAGACACCCTTCTCACCTTCCACCCTACCAGCCATCACATGCAACAAATAATCCTCTGAAATGTTCACCACCTCCAATGCGATCCCACCACTGGCCACATCTTCCCATCTCCTCCCCTTTTGGCTTTCCGCAGAGACTGCTCCCTCCGTAACTCCCTGGTCAATTCGTCCCTTCCCACCCAAACTTCCCCCTCTCCTGGCACTTACCCTTGCATCCGCAGGAAATGCTACACTTGTCGCTTTATCTCCCCTTGACTCTATCCAAGGACCCAATCAGTCTTTCCAGGTGCGGCAAAGGTTCACCTGCACGTCCTCCAACCTCATCTATTGCATCCGCTGCTCTAGATGTCAGTTGCTCTACATCGGTGAGACCAAGCGTAGGCTTGGCGATCGCTTCGCCCAACACTCCGCTCGGTTCGCAATAACCAACATGATCTCCCGATGGCTCAGCACTTCAACTCCCCCTCCCATTCCGAATCCGACCTTTCTGTCCTGGGCCTCCTCCATGGCCAGAGTGAGTCCCGCTGTAAATTGGAGGAGCAGCACCTCAGATTTCACTTGGGTAGTTTACACCCCAGCGGTATGAACATTGACTTCTCCAATTTTAAGTTGTCCCTGCTTTCTCCATCTTTCCCCTCCCCTTCCCAGCTCTCGCACAGTCCACTGTCTCCGCCTCTTCCTTTCTTCTTCCCACCCCCCCACCCCCACATCAGTCTGAAGAAGGGTCTCGACCCGAAACATCACCAGTTTCCGTCGCTCCATAGATGCTGCCTCACCCGCTGAGTTTCTCCAGCATTTTTGTCTTCCTTCTCTTTAAGATGCTTCAAGATGTTTTAATCAAATGTTCCCACATTCACCAAATACTTCTTGAGTGGCTCAGCATCAACATTAGTTTGATGCTGCTCCTCTTAACTGCCCTGCGACTTTGCTGAGTTAAAGGTGATATGTTATTAAAATCAGCTTGATTTTTGCAATATTCTATGCACTATTAGTCAACTAACACCAATGGCGGCTCATGCATAAAATGTTGAGGAAACCCGGGGTTCAAATTCAGGCCTGCCCCATTCACTGCACCATATACCACCTGCTATTGAACGTTGACCATAGAACAGTATAGCACAGGAACAGCCTCTTCTGCCCACAATGTCCATGCCAAACACAATACCAAGTTAAACTAATCCCTTCCGCCTGCATTTGATCCTTATCCCTCCATTCATGTGCCTATCCAATAGCTTCTTAAACGCCACTATCATATCTGCTTCCATCACCACCCCTGGCTGTGTGTTCCAGTCACCCACTATCCTCTGTGTATAAAACTTGCCCTGCATTCCCTTTAAACCGCCCCACTCTGATCTTAAAGCTATATCCTCTGGCATTTATCATTTCCACCCTGCAAGAAAGATTATGACTGTCTACCCTGCCTATGCCTCTCAGAATGTTATAAACATCTATCATGTCTGCTTGATAACATTAAAACATTTGATGTCTGAGTTGTACTTGATATGGGATGGATGGATGAATGGAAATATGGAAATAGGTCTCAGGAAGAGTTGACTATAGTGGGAGAAGGTTTATGTGAATGGTCAAAACCACTACAGATCAGCTGGGCCTAATAACTCATCTCTGCACCATTTTTTATGCAACCGATGAAAATCACAGCAGTGAAAGCAACGTGTTGTTTAATTCAGTCAGCTAATAAATATTTAATGTGCATATATCAGCAAGGACATGAAGATGAATTTTTATTATATTTTATTAATGTAAAACCATTGGCTCTACATGACCTACTTTGCTCCATTAACAAAGTGAGTACATTGGGTGGGGGAGGTGGGGATTTAGTAATTTCCAGTTCTTTTGGGTCATGGCTTCTCAATTAATCTCAATGCCTCAGCAACATTCATGCAAACTTTTTACATCAACCCCACAGCAAATTGTATGTAACAGCGTTCTAAAAGCCACAAAAATGTGTTTACCCCACCATGGAAGAACTGGTATCCAAACTATAACATGATTGCAGCATGGAAGCTCAAAATATCTTTTAGAAGGTATTCATTAGTACAAATTTATCACCTGGCTCTTGAAGTGCAACACAGAAAATTGGCATCAATTATTAATTTGTATTTTAAGAAAATGTTGGGGGTTTTTTTGGAAAAAGAATTCATCGCCGACATGACAAATGGCCGGACTTCAATCAAATCCAGGAGGTTTCAGACAGCTTTCCAGCTTAGTGTCCCAATTGCAAGGAGCAATTGGACATGATGGATTACAGGACTGTTTTACCTGTCTGCCAAATGTATTTCAGTTCGAGCTGGGGAAGATAAAACTGGAAAAAAACACTGCTCCCGCACAGCAATTTTTAATCAATGGCTGTCATCCAAGGAAAAGACTGTGCTTCGTTGAATTTTCGCCAAATGACAATGAGTGGAAATCAAAGTGAAATCCCTCTGAATCTGTTCTACTATCCAATTAGATTGTGGTTAATCTTATACCTCCATCTGATTCATCTACCTTCCTTCCAGAATAACTGTTAGCTTTTTCCAATAAAAATATATTGATCCCTGAAATAAAAATGAGCCGTGGTGGTGTCCATGGAATTTTGGAGGAATAATGGTACATTTCAGCTTCTGATTTTTATGACGAAGTGCTTCCTTAATTTGTTCCTGAATAACCTCATTATATAGTACTGGTGAAATGTAATGGACTTTGATCAGTGACTTTATTTTTCTCTGTACAGATGCTTCCTGTGCTGTGAAGGTTCACAATACTTCCTAATTAATTTGCTGTAATGCCACCTTGTTCTGGACTCTCCACCAGAGGTTGCAATCTCTGTTGCAACTGTCTCAACAAAAGACAATAAAAGCTAAGTTTAGCATCCCATCTATTCACATCTTAATCTAGGTTATTGTTTTACTAAACTCTGCACTTTCTTGTGGTTTAGTGCCTTAAAGTAAGCAAGTGGTACACAGATAATGTGCTGGAGTAACTCAGCGAGGCAGGCAGCTTCTCTGGAGAAAAAGGATGGTGATGTTTTGGAGCGCGACCTTTCTTTCCAAACACCACTCATCCTTTTTCGCCAGAGATGCTGCCTGACCCATTGAGTTACTCCAGCAATTTGTGTCTATCTTTGGTATAAACCGGCATCTGCAGTTCCTTGTTTCTCCAAGGTGTACTCAGTACTTCAGCAGTGCCTGAATCCGATCTCTTTGGCTGTTTCTCAATCAAGCACCATTCCTTCCCAAAGAGAGCCAGAAAGTGTTGGAGTAACTCTGTGGATCTGGCAGCATCTCTGGGGAAAAGGGATGGGTGTCATTTCGGAACAAAGGTCCCACCGAAAATGTCGCCCATCCTTTTTCTCCAGAGATGCTGCCTGACCCACTGAGTTACTCCAGCACTTTGTGTCTCTCTTTGGTATACTCCAGCATCTGCAGTTCTTTGTTTCTACATTCTCTCATTTCTTCCCAACTAACATGAAATACATATCATGAAAGACACAGACCCTTTGCACGTTTGTGACATCTTACCTTTACTTTACCAACGTTACCTTGTCCTCAACCAATTATTACAGAATATCACAAGGTTCTAATTAATTCTATAGGCTCTCATTTTTTAATCAATTCCACAGAGCCTTATCAAAAATGTTCTGGAAGTTTTTATAGTTCATCCCATTTTGTGGCAGTTTAATCATTTCTCATCCCATCAAAGCATTCTTTCTCAAACTTTAGACCTTCATTACTCTCCCATCTCCCTTATAAATCAAATATGAAATTCAACCACATTGTGGTCATTGTTTCCGTATAGATTAATTCCCTTAGAAGATTTAAAGATATTGAACTATAGAAATCATGCTCATGAATAAATTCTACCTAGTACACAGATAGCCTCAAACGTCCCGCTGAATGCAAGTAATATGGCTCATTAATCTGTGGTGTTATCCATGTTAAAACTTGCAATAAACGTTATATACTAATCCTTCTTAAATCTGATTTAGTTCAGTTTAGTTTAGTGATACAGTGCGGAAACAGTCCACGCCGACCAACAATCCCTGTACACTAGCATTATCCTATGCACTAGGAACAATTTACAATTTTTACTGAAGCCAATTAACCTACAAACCTGTACATAATTGGAATGTGGACAGAAACCAGAGCACCCAGTAAAAACCCACACGGTCGCAGGGGAGAATGTACAACTCTGTACATACAGCGCCCGTAGTCAGGATCAAACCAGATTCACCAGTGCTCATAAGGCAGCAACTCTACCGTTGTGCTACCGTGCCGTGTGATGTTGCAATCTCAGTTTTTATCCTGTATTAGTATTAAACTATGACTTCATAGCATTATGCTTAAAAACAGACTATTCACTTCAACCCTTCTGTGTGCCATTTAAAAGAATGAGTACAAAACAACACTCAAGTCTATAATCAAACAGAAAGCTGTGAGATGGGGCTCCTTTATTCTGCTGAAAGCAACCATCAAAGTCAAATTCAGAAAATGAGAAAATGTAAACAATCATGACCTCAACCCACATCTGACATTGTGTTCCTTCTTTTCACATGACAGCCATGACCAAACTATTCTAGTGACACTGGGAACTGCAGATGCTAAAATATTGAGCAAAACACAAAGCACCAGTGAAACTCAGCATGTCAGGCAGCGTCTGGAGAGAGAATGGGGAGGTAACTTTTCCAGCAGGAACCCCGTCGCCTGTCCATTCTCTCCGCAGATGCTGCATGGCCCGCAGAGTTCCTCCACCACTTTGTGTTTTGACCATGCTATTCTCAGTCATCTTCTATAGATCAAGCAATGAATAATGCATTTACCAAACCAGTTTATTGAGTAGTAGAAGCTCCTGGAATGTTATCCCATTTGAAGCATTCGTAATATGTGTCATATTTAAACTTTTAAATAATATCTGTGTTGGTGTTGCACTATTTTGCGCATATGAGTGGATATTATATTAATGTTGCATATCGATTGCAGTTAATGACAGGCTCAACCATACAACTGCAGGTGAATGAAATAATTCAGATCATAAAAAATGACTGGCGATGTGCTTACTCCCCACTGATCTTTATTATTAGGATGGTAATAATCTGCAGATTCCCCTTTTTATTTTCACACAGGCCTCATAAGCAGTACTGCTCAGTGAGGTAGATTTATTTTCTTTGAGATACATTGCAGAAACAGAAAGCAAATCACCCAGTGATTTCCAAGGATAATGTTAAAGACCACTGCTGCTTTCACTGTAGAGGTCAGTGCCAAACTATATGCGGACAGAATCCTCTATGTTTTCCTGATGTTCACCAGCATCGTTACAATCTAATAATGAATTTTCTGTGTACTGAGCAAAGTAGATTATCATATCTCCACGATGACCTTTTGTCCCAGTTTCTATTCCACGGTATTGCTACTCATTAAATGCCTCACAGGATTTCTCCACTTCTGTGTAACAATATTCTTTCCCAAATGCTAAGTTATTAGTCAGCTGTGCGTAGGGTTCCACAATGAAACGTACAGAACAGTAAATTCATTCAGAAGTTAAGCTCATGCACAAACGATAGGATGTTGTATTCATGACTCATGATTCATGAGTTCCAGCTATTCTTTATTTACATAATTGACTCACGCAACCTCTTTGTGCCTGTACTATTTATAAATCCAGGTTCTGCTTTCGACAAGGACCGTTCCCTCCTCAACTCCCTGGTCAACTCGTCCCTTCCCACCCGAACCACCCCCTCCCCAGGTACTTTCCCCTGCAACCGCAGGAGATGTCCCTATACCTCGCCCCTCGACTCCGTCCAAGGAACTCAACAGTGTTTTCAGGTGAGGCAGAGGTTAACTTGCACCTCCTCCAATCTCATCTATTGTATCCGCTGTTCCAGGTGTGGACTTGTATATCGGCGAGACCAAGCGCAGGCTCGCTGATTGTTTTGCTGCACACCTCCGCTCGGTCCGCCTAAATCTACCTGATCTTCCCACACTGACCTTTCTGTCCTGGATCTCCTCCATTGTCAGAGTGAAGCCCGTGCAAGTTGAAGGAGCAGCACCGCATATTTCACAGGTAGATTACACCCCAGCGGTATGAACATTGACTTCTCTAACTTCAAGTAGCCCTTGCTTTCCCTCTCTCTCCATCCCCTCCCCCTTCCCAGTTCTCCCACCAGTCTTACTGTCTCCAACCACATTTTATCTCTGAGCCACCCACTCCCCTGACATCAGTCTGCAGAAGGATCTGGACCCGAAACGTCACCCATTCCTTCTCTCCAGAGATGCTGCTGTCCCGCTGAGTTACTCCAGCAGTTTGTGACTACCTATCCATTGAACAACTGATCAACTCCTTGCAGTTTGTTGGAAATTCTTAATTTTAATGATTTGATTTGTACAATATTACTTTTGTCTATCTTTGAGATTGCTAATAAAACCTTATCTACCCCGATCTCCCCTTCCACATCTTTTCACATGTGCCCTTTATCAAGACGGCTGACTTTTGGAAGAAGCTTTAAGTCCATCCATTGAGGGTCGAGACCACATCACGAGCCCAACATTTTCTTGCTATTTATTTAAACGGATGGAAAATTGTAAAGCCATTAAATGAATCATAAGGTGAGTCTTTCATTATGTATAGTTACAGTGAGAAACTTTACATAGTCTGGCATTTGAGTCATTGTTTGCTCTCTAGTTCCTCTTACCCCAGTAATTACCTGTTGTAGCAGGTCCAAAAGTGATTTTGCAGAATTGTTTCTGAATAAAATTTGACAATGTGTAAAAGAAGAAACTATTAGATAAGATGAACATGTGTTGACTAAGGAAATACAAAGAACTGCAGATGCTACTTAACAAATGCTAGAGTAACTCTGTGATTAAGTGCTAGAGTAATTCTGCAGATTGGGCAGCATCTATAGAGAACAGGAATCGGTGACGTTTCGGTTTGGGACCCTCCTTTAGACTGACAAGATTTTCCATGTTGACGAAGAGAGCCGTAGGGAAGAGAAGGAGGTGGAAATGTTTGGGGTTTGTTTCCAGACTTTGGCAGTGGTGGGTGAAATGTAATAGGTGATGCACAAAATGACAGAGTTGGAAGCGAAGAGTTCACCTGGAATTCTAGAGATTAGGTAAAGGCTCTCAAAACAAGCCTTTGCTGAACCATGAGCCAATTAAGTCATTCATTACAGGAATTAAACACACTCTTCAGCTTGACACTAGACACAAGAATTAGCTCAATCTCATGCTGCTCCCTTCCTTCATCTTGGTTCCACCAAGATGCAGTACAGAATGCCACAGGAGATCCTTTTTCCCTGTGGCTATCAAACTATACAACTCCACCCCCTTCTGTCATGGGGTAGACTGACTCCCCATCTACACCACCCTCCCCCCCCTCACCAATCTTTGCACATCCCAAATCATTACCACTCGTCACTTTAATTTCATGTTTCATGGATCTTGTTGTGTTTTGTTTCGATTTGCAGATCAATTTCCCTCCTGGGACAAATAAAGTTCTATCGTATCAAACAACATATCAACTCCCTTCAGTAACTCTCCCCTATCACCGGAAAACTATCACCAAAGTGGGCTTTGGAAAGACATTGTGTATCATTCATGGCACATCAAAACAGCAAACCACAGAGCCATATTCAAAATAATTACAATATGAAACAGAACCCCAGTCAATTACTTAATGCAGATCTGACTATTATAACAGCTGAACATTTAACACAGGCACAATGTTACAGGCACAAAGAACAGCAGATGTTGGTTAACAAAAAAACCCACAAAGTGCTGGAGTAACGCAGCAGGTCAAGCAGCACCCCTGGAGGACATGGATAGGTGACGTTTCAGGTTGGGATCTTTTTTCAAACTGTCCTGAAACATCACTTACTCATGTTCTCCAGAGATGCAGCCAAACCTGCTGGATTACTCCAGCACTTTATGTTGTTTTTTTAAAATCAGCATCTGCTGTTCCTTGAATGCATTAAATATAACAACCAGAATTGATGCAGTTTAAGGAGATTAGTTTAGAGATACAATGTGGAAACAGCCCTTTCGTCCCAAAGAGTGCACACTGACCAGCAATCACCTGGTGCACTGCACTGTCCTACACACTAAGGACAATTTATAATTTTACTAAAGCCCTCAAACCAGTAGGTCTTTGGAGTGTTGGAGAAAAACCCACATGGTCACAGGGAGAACGTGCAAACTCTGTACAGACAGCACCAATAGCCAGGATCAAACCTAGGTCTCTGGCGCTGTAAGGCAGCAGCCACTGTGCCACCCCAGTTACAGTATGCCACAATGATTTACTTCTAGAATAAAGCTAATTGTAACAAACTTAAAACCCATTCATTTTGTATTATGTCAGATCTTATAAACTTTCAACAGTTTCCTCCAAACTTTTTCACTCTTGCCCCTTCCAAAACATTATAGTAAAATCTAAGTGCAAACTTTAATGGATCAAATGCTTATTTAGGAAATTCATCAAAGACAGACCAGCCATAAAAAACAAATGGAATTATATCGACCTGGTACTTTAACTCTAGTTCTCCCTCCAAATTTCTGACTGAAGCAATTCCATAATTTTCTTTTATTTAAAAACCTCCAGCTTCTCAACATTTTTCAGCCTCTCACAATATGAAATAAGGATTAAGGTATTAAAAATGTGGTAGAATGTTTAAATATTATATGAAAAATTAATATCATGGTATTTTGAAATAATTATTCTGAAGGATTAAAGTCTACACACACATGAACATAATTTTCCTGGTCAGAAAGAGTCACAGTTACCTCGCACAGAAATCCAACATCCAATTGCCACTTTCATTTTGGCTCAACATCCATCCTTGACATCCATGCCAACCAAGATGCCTATCTAAGCTAATCTAATTTGCTGTGTTTGGCACATATCCCTGAATCCGCAAAGTACCTTCCTGTACGTGTGCCTATCCATATGTTTTTTTAAATCTTGTTTCTAAACCTGTCTCTACCATCTACTCTGGCAATTCGTTCTAGATACATTCCATCCTTTGTGTGAAAACTAGCCCCTCCAGTCCACTTTAAATATTTCCCCTCTCACCTTAAACCTGTGCCTCTGGAGTCAGGGAAAAAGACTGTGACAGTCCCACTCATAATTTGATAAACCTCTATTAGTTATATCGAATAGTATAAAGTTCTATTGTATCGCAAGGTTCATCCCTAAGCCTCCTTCGTGATGGGTTAAACAGTCACAGCCAATCCAATTTCTTCATGTATCGTGAGCCCACCAGTCCAGGCAACAACTCGGTTCCTTATCCTGATTCTTCGCTGGTATAACTTTGCTTAAACATTCAAAAAGGCGTAACATTTTTAATGGTAGAATAGCTTGTTCAAGGATGAAGTTAATGCCAAATCAGTGTTAAAATTGCCTCAGTGGAGATAACAGCAGCTCAACATGTTAAGGAGCACTGACAGTGACTTCTGGATATCCATGTGAAATTGCACATGTATGAACACGAGAAGTGCTGTCAGTTTTATAAAGCTGTGACTGTAAATGTGAACAGCTCATTATCATTCAAATTGCAAATTCAAAGTCAATTCTGTAGTAACACATTAGCTATTCAACTTCTCACTTAGGCATGAAATGGTTTGATTTCCATTTGCAGAAACATGAATGGGAATGAAAATCACATTGTTTCCATCAAAGGAACCCAATATGCAGCACTAGTTTTATCTTTCAACTTCAAGGTTAAAATGTGTCCCTATACGCATAACATTAAGCTTATAATCCATCTGCAAATGTAAAATTTGCACATGGGACATAAATTATATTATTTGCAACCACATAGGAGCATAAATGCCTGGAAAATTGGGAAAAAAACTGATGTTGGAAAGTTGAAATGTAAAATTGAAAATGCTGTAAACAGCAGACCAGGCAGCACCCAGAGAAAAAAAGAGTTAACATTGCAAGTTGAAATATATACAAAGGTAGGAACTTGCAAATCTGTTTGCTAAAGATTCTAGATTTTGAAACAGTCGATGCGTAACAAAGAGCAGTAGAATTTTATTAGATAAGGTATAAATTGTACAATGTAGGTAGCAAAGGACACCAAAAGATATTGTTGTAACGCAAATCAGCTGGGATCTAATTAAATGGCAGAGTAGTCCAAAGGGGCAGAATAGACCACGACTTAGTCTGCTACATTTCTTTCCTGTAATTACTAATGATGATGGTGAGCATGGACTAGACGCATTGTTGTGAAACACTAACCTTCACAGTAGGCTTCATCATCACGGAGAGACGTGAAGCCAGATTTACATCTGCAGGTTGTACCGGCTTCCAAGTTGACACATTCAGAATTCTCAATGCATTCGGAGCTCTCGGCACAGAAGTCGTAGCCTAGAAAGAGAAGGAATAAATTAAAGGAGTGCTTTTGCTAAGTAAGCTCCAGTTGTAATCTCATTAGAGTCTTCCTGAGAATCTTCCTTAAAGAAAACGTCTAAATACTGAACACCTCACTTGATAGGCAGCTTCATTCAGTCTGCTTTTGGTATGTACAATTCTGCTGAGTAGTTTGGTACACTAATTATCCTGCTTGCCCATGGTACCTTGATCCATTAGTTACTGTAATCTAATCCATGCACCAAGGAGTGAAAAATTCATCAGGTCACATCCCTGGGTAAACACTGGTGTAGCTTAAAATAGGGTTCCAGTTGGCTATAAGCTTTATTGGCCTGTTATTAAATCTATTTATTTGTAGTCTTATTCCATGGAGGTTCTTCCGAGTGAAACCAATTTACAGAGAGAGCCTGTCAGCGACTGACAGTAACAAATTTAGCTGGGAATAATAGCGACAAAGATTCCGCCTCACTGTCAAAACAGGAATCCAGTAATTGAGGAGAATCTGACCTTTCCTTACAAGATAGCACAGTCTAGGAAAAATGGGAGGGAAAATCTGCCAACCAGTTCCCTTCAATTATTTCATCATTTTCCCAATTATATATTTCTATTATTCAGGAATAATGGGCCTGAAACGTCATGGAATTTTGTAGTCATGAAACTAATAGTTTAATGTCTAGTAATTTGCTAAATCAAATGCTCCAATGGTTATGTACCTTCACAAATTACAGGATCATTTGTATCACTCTGCCTTTAACCAAACTCAGTTTGTTGTAAGTGTTTAAGAAAGAACTACAGATGCTGGAAAAATCGAAGGTAGACAAAAATGCTGGAAAAATTCAGCGGGTGAGGCAGCATCTATGGAGCGAAGGAATAGGTGACGGTTCGGGTTGAGACCCTGCTTCAGACTGATGTGGTGGGGGGGAGGGGCAGGAAGAAGTAAGGAAGACGCGGAGACAGTGGGCTGTGGGAGCGCTGGGGAGGGGGATGTGAAGGAGGGAGAATATCCTCCGACATTTTCGCCACCTCCAACGTGATCCCACCACTGACCACATCTTCCCATCTCCTCGCCTTTCGGCTTTCTGCAGAGACCACTCCCTCCGTAACTCCCTGGTTAATTTGTCTCTTCCCACCCAAACCACCCCCTCCCCTGGTACTTTCCTTGCAACCGCAGGAAATGCTACACTTGTCGCTTTACCTCCCCCGTTGACTCCATCCAAGGACCCAATCAGTCTTTCCAGGTGAGGTAGAGGTTCACCTGCACCTCCTCCAACCTCATCTATTGCATCCACTGCTCTAGATGTCAACTGCTCTACATCAGTGAGACCAAGCGTAGGCTTGGCGATCGCTTCGCCCAACACCTCCGCTCGGTTCGCACTAACCAACCTGATCTCCCGGTGGCTCAGCACTTCAACTCCCCCTCCCATTCTGAATCCAACCTTTTTGTCCTGGGCCTCCTCCATGGCCAGAGTGACTCCCACCGCAAATTGGAAGAGCACGTCATCCACAGCCAAGAATTAACTATTGTGGGCTCCACCTTTCCTTGGTCATAGGTGCCGGCTCTGATTTGTTCTGTACATGTTCTGTACGTTTCCCTATCCACGTGACTTTTAGTCTGAAGAAGGGCATCAACCCGAAACATCACCTATTCCTTTTCTCCAGAGATGCTGCCTGACCTACTGAGTTACTCCAGCTTTTTGTGTCTATCTCGTGTATAACAAATAAAATATTCATATTGTATAAGTGTTTTTTTTCATATTAGACATTTCTGAAACTTATCTGAAATTTTTGAATGCAAAGATTTGATTATTGTGGAGCAGCAATCTTGAGTCAGAATTTGACTTAAGTTCTGTGGCCGTTACCTCTGCAAACTTTGCAGCAGCTGTCTGTTAACGAAATTTGGTTCGAAGGTGAACAAGGCAACAATGGACAGCTTGGATATGAAATACGCTGCATGGATTTTTCCTGTCAAATAATGGAGAAAATGTTACATACTCTCACTTAATAAACATCACTTTGTCCTTCAAGGACTGTGTTTTTTAAAAAAAATCATTACTCTTTACAGCAAGTGTATACTATTATAGAGAGAGATTCAATACATTAGTTTTATTATGAAAGAAAATCATTTAACTTTTGAACAGAAAAAGGATTTTATTACAATTGTGGATTTTAAAAAGACATCCAACTCTCAAATCTAAATACCTTCTAGAGTATCGGACATCAGTTTTACAACACTCCCCTCTGCCACTTCCATCTACATCATCTCCATATCTCATACCCACGCTAACAAAATGCAATAAGTGACATTAATAGATCCCAAATTGTGAAGCAAAACACAAGCCCCAAACAATGCTCTTATCTGAAGCAATCAAAGCTGAAATCGTCTACATTTCCCAATTCTGTAGGAAAATTATTGTATGCTTCATCATCAAACCATCAATGGTGTTTCAACTCACTGTTCCCACTGTTGCTTTACTCCGAAAATACCTACTTATCTGAGTTGAAAAGTCACAATCGTGCATTGGGCACAAGTTGCATTTCATTTGGAAGTAAAATGGAATAAGTCCCTACCAGCAAGATAGCATTGTTCAATGAATGGGGGCTGCAATTATATTAAGATTTTTTTTTGAACAACTAGATACATATTAGGTACTATGGACCTTGATTTTAAAAAAAGGGCCATTTTCATTCCTATCAGACTTTGATAATTTCTATTTGGACAATTAATCCGCAAAGCCTCTTTTTCCTCATCCAGACAACCGGCTGGAAATATTCACTTTTTATTGCCAGGTCCTCAAAATTCCACTAAATTCTTGTGAAAGGGCAACGTAACAAAATATTGCTCCTACTTATAGTTCAGGAAAAGTACAGCGCCTTGCTTGGTACTACTGTTTTAAATAATAAGCAAAAGTTTAAATGAGATATCGAGTCAGTGTGCAATGTAGTTAAGGATATATTTGCTGCTAAATGCTGAGGAAGAAGTTACAATACAGGGAGAAATTCATTAACGTTTTGGTATTCGTCTCAATTTATCCCCCTCCTTTACTCCCTTTCATTCTTATCTCTCTGGTTGAGAGGATAGAAAGATCACACATTAAATGTTAGGAGACAACTAATATGTTGCTTTTTTACACTAACATCAGAGGTGCTTCTGCAATAGTTAAACAGTGAACTAGCATGCAGAGGACTGGACTATTAATCTGAATTCTGTCTGGCAGCTGAGAATTTAAATTTTACTAATTAAACAAAGCAGGAACCCAATTGGAACCTAATTTTTAAAATATCAATGGTTTGCCAATGTTCTTCGGGAAAGGAACCCTGCCGCCCTTACCTGGTCTGGCCTCTGTGAATTTAGGATCTCCACAATATGGTTGGCTCATAACTAATCTCTGGAATGGTCTGAGATTCTGCTCAGTTCAGGGGATAATTAGGAATGGATAATAAATTCTGGCCTCTCCGGCAACATTCACATCCTTTGAATTAATCAGGAAATGCACTGGTCTGTCACTGGAGCTGATTAAAGATCATCATTTAAAAAAACATAATTACAGCATAATATTCATGATGCTGCATGTAGAACGAAAGCTTGGATCTTTTTAATTGCCCGTGTTTCCTACTTTCCTTCCCATGGAGCACATTTCTACACATTTTTTTTTAAGTGCAAACTGAGAGAGTGGCTAATCTTCCCACAACTAGTAAAAATCCTGCCTGTCTGGTAGGACATCCTGGTTGGTGTGTCCTGCACAAAGTGCTGCAATTTTAGAATCAAATTAACTCTGATTTCCAATCTGCTCCCTTAAGACTTCCATGTTAGTGATAGAGTTTGAGAAATTTGAAGTGAATAATTAAAAAAAAATATATATATTAAAGTACTCTGCTAAATAACTTCACACATGCTGCAACAGAAATGAGGACTTTATAGTAGAAGCATTGTTACACCAAATATTGTTCAAAAATAATATTAATTGCTAGCTTAAGTGAATTATTTAATGCATTTGGATTGCATTGGACATTTTGACACCAAGTACTGGACATTTGCACAAATCATACAATGTAATCTGTGTAATCAACAGAGACTATCATATAACCCTTGTGGTCATCACTGAATTTTTTATATTGCATTTGTGTATTCATCTGACTGAAGCAGAAAACATTTGACATCTAACACATTAATGAACCATTTCTCATTTACACTGATGGTTATGTTTGATCGATATTTGTTTGGCTGCAGCATTAGATTGGTAGATTGGTCATTGGAAACCCAATCCAGTTTCTACCTTCCCCTCCCCTCCCCTCCCTCCCCCACTGCCTCTTCCCCTCTACCTCCACCCCCATTCCCTCCCCACTTCCCACACCACCTCCTTCCCCATCCTATTCTATCTTTGCTTTGGTTTTATTTGGTTAAATAAAAACAGTGCAGTCTAGGACTCCTCGGCAGGACTGAACACAATCAGCTTCACAAAAGATGATAATCCTGAAACATAATGTGAAATAAATTGTAGGAACTCACCCATGCATTAAGCACACCGTGTAATGGTGCAAACACATTGAATTCTGCTTCTGAAATTCAATTATTTTGTCTTCAAAACATGTAGAAGCCAACCTCAGCAGTATGAAGTAAACACACTGCATTGTGCTTCTGAAACTTAGCTGCACTGATGATGATTATAATAAACTGTGAAAGCACAGCCACATTTGTATCACCTGTTTACTGCGTGGCACCAAGAACTTTCTACTCTTGAGTCCAGTCATCTCAGTAAGGAAAAGTAATCATTTGCAAACGAGAATAAAGCATAGATTTGACTTTACGTTATAAAGTCATCAGTCAGAAAAATGGGGACAATATGACATTAAGTAAGTCCCTACCTTACACTCCAATAGATAGCACACTCCTGATGTTTTCCACTCTGCCATACTTTGCCCATTATAGTAGAATTTGTTGCCAAGGACACATACAGCTGATAATAAAAACACAATATTTCAAATTAATGCTTATTTGTTCAACTAAGCAAATGCTATTTCTAAATAATGAAAGTGAAAATAACAAATAATGTTATATGTCGTTTCCATCCAATATACGACCAACACAAGTATTTTCCCACTGCAAAGTAATTGATTCAAAGTTTCCTTCTGCATCTGAAGGTGCTGGACACTCTATAGTACAGCCATTCTCTGCTCTCTTGACCCAGAGCTTCCAATTTGTCTGACCTTGTGAAATTTTATCAAAAAATATGATAAAAACTGAAATTAAAATAATTTTTAGAATAAAGAGAAACAAAATACAGTTTATTTTTGAGCAAAACACAAAGTGCTGGAGAGATTCAATGAGTCAGACAGCATCTGTGGAGGGAATGGATAGGCAACGTTTCAGGTTGTGGCCCAGTTACAGACTTAACATATAGCCTGTCCATTCTCTTCACAGATGCTACCTGACCCGCAGAATTCCTCCAGCGATTTGTGTTTTGCTCAAGATTTCAGCATCTGCAGTTCCTTGTCTTTACAACTTATTACTACGTGTTCAAACCTTGAAACCTAGAGAAAACCTCTCAACTTTTACCTACAATGTCAAAACCGACGTTAGGGTCGGGTGAGCGGGTGTAGGGAAAGGTAATGGGATATATCTCCGCTATTTTTTCACTTCATCGTTAGTTCAGGGGTTTTTCTATTTTATTTTTCGTATCTTTTTAGAAATGCTTTCTTTTCTTTTTCCTTTCTTCTTCCTTTCCCTTCTTTCCTTTTTTCTTTTTGCCAATTTACTTATTAGTTTATAAAATGTTAACACGGAAGCTGTACGAAAATTGTATAATTGTTATGTCGATTACTTTCTCCTTGTACAATTGCTTCTAATAAAATAAATATGAAAACTAAAAAAAAACTTTTACCTACAATGCAAAAATGACTGCCAGTAATTGAAAATGTCACTGTCTTGCATTTTATTCTGGGACTTAGAACAGCACAGTGGTGCATCTGGTAGAGCTGCTGTTGCACAGCATCAGAAACCTGGGTTCAATCCTGACCTCGGGTGTTAACTGTGTGAAGTTTGCACTTTCTCCCTGTGACCGCATGGGTTTCTTCCAGTAGCTCCGGTTTCCTCCTACATCCCAAAGACATGCAATTTTCTAAGTTAATTGGCTGCAATGATTGCCCTGAGTGTGTAGGGAGTGGAAGTAAAAGCGCGATGACATAGAACTAATGTGAACGGATGACCAATGGTCGGCATGGTGGGTCATAAGATCATAAGATCATAAGTGATAGGAGCAGAATTAAGCCATTCAGCCCGTCAAGTCTAGTCCTACCCAGCCATTCAATCATGGGTTGAAGGGCCTATTTCTATGCTGTATCTCTAAAGGCACATAAGGCTATTTAATCTCCACTCTCCGATGGGTGTACAGCAAAAAAAAAAAAAAAAAAATGCTGAAAAGACTCAACAGGTCATTGCAGCATCTGTGGATACAGAAACAATGTTAACTTTTTCAGGAACTTAATCCTGACCTGCTGTTTCCACAATTTTCTATTCTTGTTTCAGATGTTCTACATCTTCAAACTTTTAGTGGGAGACAGAGACTGCAGGTGTTAGAATCTTGAGGAAAAGACTAACAGCTGGGGAACTCAACAGGTCAGGCAGCATCTGTGGTGAGAAATTGACAGACAACTCTCGATTTTGGACCCTTCTTCAGATTTTTAATTTTTAATTCTCATTTACAGAGCAAATATAGCTTTGTGACCATGGTAAAAATCCACGGTATTATGCACTCTGTAATAACCAGACTTTCACCAACTCAAATCTATGCATTGTATCAAGGCAAGCTTTCAGCTTTCAATATTGGGCATTTCTTTATACTTCTAAATCTAATTGTTAAACATTAAAAATTATGTTTTACCAACTCAACAATGAAGAACCTGTTTGAAACCGAAAGACAGCAAAGCAGTGGCACTTCATCTTGATAAAACTGATGTGGTGGACATTTCTGTGGATTAATTCCTCCTGTTTGACATCACCATCCATTCAATGTCCACCCAAATGCTTTTTAGATTTCTCATGGAGTTCTAGTGATTAATCCAGGTGGCCAGTACAAAAATATATTAAAACAGGTACAAAGCACCTTTTTTTATGGCATAAGCAATAATTACTAGAGATATTACTGGGCAGCACAGTGGCGCAGCGGTAGAGTTGCTGCCTTACAGCGCCAAAGACCCTCGGTTCGATCCTGAATATGGGTGCTGTCCGTATGCGATTTGCATGTTCTCCCTGTAACATGGGCTTTCTCCAGGTGCTCTGGTTTCATCCTACATTCCAAAGACATGCAGGTTTGTAGGTTAATTGGCTTCTGTAAATTGTCCCTGCTGTGTAGGATAGAACTAGTATACGGGTGATCGCTGGTTGGTGCGGACTGGTGCCGAAGGCCCTGTTTCCACGCTGTATCTCTAAACTAAACAGCACTAAACACAAGAAACTGTAGATGCGGGAATCTATTGGGTGCGCACCCAATGTGCACACGTTTCTCCCACCATGTTCCACCACCCTAGTTACCCTGCTCCTTTCCCATCCTCTGTGTGCTCATCTCCCATCCCCGAGTCCCATATTTCCCTTTCACTTGTCCCGCTCCTCTTTCCTCTCACCCTTTGCCATTCCACCCACATCCTTCCATCGGGCTTTACATTTCCACCTGCTCTTTTTTTCCATATTCAGCAACATTTTGTCACATTTTTATCTCGAGCCTCTGTCATTTGCACCACCCATCTGCCAATCACCTCCCTCACCTGTATCCGCCTATCACTTGCCAGGCTTTAGCCCATCCTTAGATTCCTTTTTCCGCTCCCTCATTCTCCATAAGTTAGAATATGGGGCCCAGCCCAAAGCATTGTCTGTCCGTTCCCTCCACAGATGCTGCCTGACCCAATGAGGTTTTTACTCAATAATTACTCATTTGCTGCGGGAAGTTTCAGCATTATGCAATAGAAAATCATTTTTCTTTCAGAATGAAATAAGATAATGACCATTACTAGGGGCAGCACAGTGGCGCAGCAGTAGTGTTGCTGCATCACAGAGATCCCGGTTCAATCCTGACTACGGGTGCTGTCTATATGGAGTTTGTACGTTCTCCCTGAGACCGCATAGGTTTTCTCTGGAGATCCAGTTTCCTCCCTCACTCCAAGGAAATACAGATTCATAGGTTAATTGGCATCTGTAAATTGTACCTTGTTTTGGGATAGTGCTAGTGTATGTGGTGATCACTGGTCGGCACGGACTTGGAGGGCCAAAGGGCCTGTATCCATGTTGTATCTCTAAAGTCTAAAGTCTAAAGGTCATTTATCATCACTCCAGAAATTTGTCCAGGCGCTTCTGAGCTTGAGTCACCTCTGTGCACCTGATGCATTGATTCCCCCTAGGGATGATGTCATTTCCCACGCAACACTTCCTGTGGAGCATTGTGGGTGAACGTTGACCTCATGGTCCTGGGAGAGATCATTGTGGGGACTTCTGAGATAACCTGGTCTTTCTAATGTAAGCTAAACAGTATGTAAAGTACATCAATTACTTTCATCCTTCGAGTGACCACATCTACTTTCATGTTATTCATGCAACCTTCCTCCCACCACGCACCACCAATCAAGTAAAGCACTGATCTCATTCCCACCTAAACATCACTACACATCCATGAGTCTCAAAATTCACTTATCTTCCAAATTATCACCCACGCAAGCATCCATCAATTTTTCTATAGGGCACCACAGCGACTCAGTGGTAGAGTTGCTGCCTTACAGCGCCAGAGATCCGGGTTCAATCCTAACTATGGGTGCTGTCTGCATAGAGTTTGTATGTTTTCCCTGTGACCATGTGGGTTTTCGTCCCGCACTCCAAGGACATACAGTTTCGTAGGTTAAATGGCTTCAGTAGAATTGTAATTTGCCCCTGGTGTGTAGGATAGTGCTAGCGTACGGGGTAATTGCTGGTCCGCGCGGTCTCGGCGAACAACAGTATGGTATCTCAGTTTCTGGGCTGTATCTCCAAAGTCTAAAGTCCACTACACCCTCACCCACCATGGGATTTATGTAAATGTGCAAGAAGGACAGCACGGATACGATGGACCGCAGGGCTGGCTTCTTTATCTGTCTGTCTGTCTAAAAGAAAATTTGTCAACAAACCTGCATGATATCTTTATGAGGGTGGAAACTTGAACATGTAAACTTAATGAACTATAAAGAACTGCTGTGTGTTGCTTCTTGAGTCTGTAGTGCAACAATGCCCGAATGTTCTATAATACTTGCTATTCTTAATTCTTCCAGTTGATGCCAACATATCTCCTTTTTAACACATTGGGGACAATGTTCCCCTTTGGTGCCTGAGTGGTGTACCAGTGGAGCAAATTGCCTACCCCTTGCAGTATTCGATTTGCTTTTCCTTTTGATTACAG
This sequence comes from Leucoraja erinaceus, assembly GCF_028641065.1. Classification (NCBI taxonomy): domain Eukaryota; kingdom Metazoa; phylum Chordata; class Chondrichthyes; order Rajiformes; family Rajidae; genus Leucoraja; species Leucoraja erinaceus. The sequence continues at coordinate 26,921,400 of NC_073395.1, read as the reverse complement.
TTGGACATAAATTAGCAAGATGTTAGGCAGATGGACCATCCACTCTGCCAATTCACTACCCAAACTGTAAACATGAAGATTACCCCAGAGAACAAGCAGTCCCATTGTTCTCTCTAACCCCAACAGTGGGACGGTACCTTTCCTTCATCCTTTAAAACAAATAGATTGAAAGATACAGCATGGAAACGGTCCATTGATTTCACGCCAGCCGTTCACACTGGTTGTATGATATTCCACTTTCACATCCACTCCCTGCACACTAGAGGCAATTGACAGAGGCCAATTACAACCCCACACATCTTTGGGGTGTGGGAGGAAACCGGAGCTCCCAGATGAAACCCATGCTGTCACATAGAGAATGAGCAAATTGCACACAAAGAGCACCTGGTGTCAGGATTGAACCCGGGTCTCTGGCACTGTGAGGCAGCCGTCTGCCAGCTCTATCACTGTGCCTCCTTGTGCTGACAGTCATTTTATCAGCTTGGTGGAAATAGGGTCAGTTATGCCTCTATCATGTTAGCATTTAGGTCACAATTTGCTGGCTGGATTTGTTAGATTAGCTGTTGGAAAATCAGCCAAAAAGTCATGTAATTTGCAAAATGGGATCAGATTATATATTAGGAACCCCAATTGCAATTTTGAGGTGGCAATAAGTGGAATCTGCAGTGCAGGCAGACTTTGTCTGCAGTACAAGTGCTCAGTAATGTAGCAGACTACCAACTAAAAGTATCAAGCTCATATGTGAGTGCAGAAGTTATTTAGTGCAAAAGAACCTAAACTCATTTCATCAAAAGATTCAGAATTATTATTCCACATTAAATGTTCAGCTAAGGGACCTGTTAAGGTGAAAAATTCATGATAAACAAAAATAAAAATCACCAAGGAATAAGCAATCCAGAGAAAATATGCCCAGTGAGAAATGAGCTTGAGAGCAGCAGAAAAGATTTACACAAACGCCTGCAAATTTTGAAAGAATCTTGTGTCAATTGAGAAATATAACTGAGCCTGGAAATTGTGAGCTCAAGCACAATATTCTATTTAGCAGAAGGATAGACTTCAAATTCCACTGGTTTAATAGTTTTCCAGTAACAATGAATGATACTGGATGGCAGCTCACTGACTATGATAAATGCCAAAGAACTATCAAGTGTTGCAGTCAATATTCAAACTCCTATCAACCAACCTGCCTATATCCCACACATTGCACTGCCTGATGACATTTTAATTTTCCACGCACTTTAATTGTTTTTCCCCTTCTAATGTTGGATTATTGACACATCGTCAATGAAGATGGAATCAGTTCAGGAGATTTGTTGATATTAAAAAAGACAAAAAATTCTTGAATAACTCAACGGCTCAAGCAAGAGTCAAGAGAGTCAAGAGTGTTTTATTGTCATATATCCCAGATAGAACAATGAAATTCTTACTTGCTGCAATGCAACAGAATATGCAAACATAGTATGATATGACAAACGAGAGAGAGAAAATAAAAGCTCAGTGTGTACATATACACATACTCACAACATCTCTGGAGAATGTGGATACATGATTCAGACTGGTTGCAGGTGGGGAGGGGGTGGGGGGGGGAGGAAGCTGGAAGACAGGACGGACAGGACAAGTTGTGGCAACTGACAAGTGGAGAGAGGTGAAGTTGGTAGGCGGATAGTTGGACAATGTCCAGAGATGAAAAGACTAAAAGTGTGACATAAGGATAGAAGTTACAAATTGTGAGGCCAGAGGAAGGAATCTAGGTTAAAGAGGAGGTTTTGGCAACATCAAATGCACCATCTTTGGTGAATACAAAAGATTTCAAGCACTGTTTTTCAATGTCCACTGAGTTCTGCTCAAAATATACCTCTCACTGAACATCGCTAAAAGATTATTCATTCATCCATTTAGCGGATGGGGCTTAATTGATAAAGTCAACATAACATCCTTGCCTTATTTATCCTTGAGAAGCTCATTGTGAGCTTCTCTCCTGAACCATTGCAGTGTGTGTTTGTTAATCTGTGCCCCTTCTGGGCCATTTCAAAGTCATGCTGTCGAGCCATGCATTAACCAGGCTAAATTAAGGTTGTGGTTTATCTATCGTAATGAACATCTTCTGGAACTTGTTACGCACAAATTGTCTGCTGTATTTTCTACATTCCAAAGGTATTTTCAAAACTTTAAAACATTTTGGAATCGCCAATATCAATCTTTTTTTTCAAGAATCTAACTATAAGGACTCAAATTAGTCACAGGGACAAAGATAATTTTTGTTTATCTCTTGTAATTTTTAAGAATAGTGGGACTTCTGTTACCCCACAAAAAATAGGCTGCAGTTTGTTGATGAATCACAAAGAGGAGAGTCACTGATGTAACTCAAAGAATTACAGGAACTCAAATGACCCCTTAAAACAACATAGAAACCAGATCAACTGGATATGTCTCAAGATTACTTATGTACATTCTTAAACAAAATATACATTTGTAATCAGTAGAAAAAATAAAATTGATGAGCACACATACTCCCTTTCTGTCTTAACCCGAAACGTCACCCTTTCCTTCTCTCCAGAGATGCTGCCTGTCATGATGAGTTAGTCCAACATTTTGTGTCTATCTTCGATATAAACCAGCATCTGGAGTTCCTTCCTACATACTCCCATTCTGAATGTTCATCTGAGAACTCACAAACTTGCTTTGTGCATAACTGATCGTGAAGTTTGTCAAAATGACAGCAAATGAAAAAAGATGCAATATTCTAGTTGACCATCAAGACTCCAATGCCTCCACACCGCACACTGTCTCTGTTTATCGTGGTTAAATATCAGATCAAAATTTACTCTTTTGGAATTAAATTGTTTTTAGTGAAGAGGTTGAGTTTCAATAGTTCAAATAAAATGAATGGACTCCCAACAGTACTTAAGTGTAGAATATATTAGACACTCACGCTGGCATTCCTTACAGCATTTGCCTTCCACATAGACGGGAGCTTTGCCTGGAGGACAATTCTCAAGGGGACAGATCAGCCTCTTACACCGCACTGTTCCATTCTGGGAAAACAATACAATGTTATTTTAAGATTGTTTTTGCTAGCTGACAACATTGCTGAATTATTAACCGCTGAAATAACTTATGGCTGACTATAACAGACCAAATGTCCTGTAAATCTCTTCAATGTCATATACAAATCAGTTTGAAGTCAAACTGATGATATTGTGACAATATATCCCCAACTGTAAAAATCTAATTTAGAGAGTTTGGGACTTCTTCTGCATGAAATCCTTTCTGATTTTAGATGAGCCTGAAGCAGGAGGTGGTTTCATTTGACACTTCAGTATAACTGTTTTAGAACTGTTTGTTATTCACGGGACACTGAAGGAGGCCATTCTGGGCATTAAGTCTTGGACAGCTGACAGAGCAACCTCATTGCCCCACCTTAGTTTAGTTTAGTTTAAAGATACAGCATAGAAGCAGGTCCTTCGCCTAACTGAGTCCCTGCTGACCAACGATCATCCTTCATGCTAGTTCCATGTTATCCCACTTTATCAACCACTCCCTACACATTAGAAGCAAATTAGCTACAAACCCGCACCGTCTTTTGGGAGATGGGAGAAAACCAGAGAACCAGGTAGAAACCTACACGGTTACAGGGAGAACGTGCAAATTCCACCTATTATTCCAGCAACTTGTTTTCTCTTATTCAACCCCACTAACACGCCAGCCATCTACTACGCTAAGCATAATGTGTAGCCGCTAGTTACTTAATGACGAGCAAGGCTTTGGGATGTGGGAAGGCAAAGGAACATATGGGTAAACCCATGTTGCCACAGGCAAAATATGCGAATCTCCGTACAGACAGGGCCAGAGACAATTGCACTATTGTGGTACCATTGTGGTGTCCCTGCCTAATCAGCACTTGAGTACATAGGAGGACACATGGTGCTGGAGCAGGTCAGCCAGCACATCTGGGTAAGTGACATTTTGGGTTGTGACACTGCTTTGGCCCGTGATATCCATGATTTCCAGAGATGCAGCCTGACCTACAGAGTTACTCCAGCATTTTGTGTATTTTTTGTGTAAACAAGCTTCTGAAGTTCCTTGTTTCTAAAGTACATTGGAGCAAGAGAAGGTGGTTTGGCTCCTCAGTCCTGCACTGCCACTCATGCTATATCCAGTTCCCCACAGCCCTCTATTCCCTGATCTTTCAGCAATGTATTCACTTCTTCTTTAAGTAACCCCAATAATCTCACTCCTACAATCCTCTGGGGTAATGAATTCCAGACATTCACCACCCTTTCCGAGAAGAATGTGCTATAACTGTTGAGAATGAGTTGAAACTTCTCACCAGGAATTTTCAAGAAACTTTATCTACTTTGTTGTTGTTCCATCACTACAAGTTTAGAAAAGACTCTGATACAAAGAGAAACACTACAATCCAACAATGGTTTTTGAATAATCTCTTGGGAAACAGTGGCTGCAAACTCCTGTGCAAGTTTCAAAGAAGTGGAATTCTTGGCTTGTTAAAAGTGACCACTGAATTTGATGCAGGACCTATAATGATCTAGATTCTTACATATTTTTAGTTCCTGCTAACATTTAGATCCCGCTCGCCTGGATAATATATCCATCACAATTATCCTTTCAGTATTAAAAGATAATTTCCATATTATTTATAGAATGGAATTTAGTCATTACTAAAATTGATTTTTTTGCTCACAGGAGGTATGTTTTCTTTTGTGGTGTAGTTTCCTTCTGATGTAAGATTTTTGTACTCCCAGCAATATTATTAATGAGAGGAATGATCTGAGCTGCACGCTCCAAAGATCTAACCTCAGGGTAAGTCTATTTGACAACATTGAGCAGTTGGAAAATAAATCTCAAATAGCTGGACCTTGTAAGCAGAATGTATATTGCTGCTGACTTAAGTGTTTTAATCTATTGCTGCAACAGTTCCTGAACAATCATTGTATAATCCTAAACCCACCCTTTTTCAGTCTCATTTAGTTTAGTTCAGTTTAGAGATACAGCACAGAAACAGGCCCTTCGGCCCACTGAGTCCAGGCTGACCAGCGATCCCCACACTCTAATACTACCATACACACACAGGAGGGACAATTTCCAATTTTACCAAAGCCAATTAACCTACAAACCTGTACGTCCGTGAAGTGTGGGAGGAAACCGGCGCATCCAGAGGAAACCCACGCAGGTCACGGGGAGGACGTACTAATCTGTATAGACAGTACCCGTTGTCAGGATCATGCCCAGGCTCTGACGGTGTAAGGCAGCAACTCTAATGCTGCACCACCGTGCCATCCAGCTGCACCACCATGTCATCTTAAATCTTTTCCTGCAATCTTTAGTCACTTTATTCTAACTTTTGTGTGTCATACTTGATGGGTAATAGAACCACAGTAACCATTGCCATTTACTCCACAGCCATTCATTTCATCCAGCTCCTCAAACAGGCTCATCTCTCTGACCTGATCTTTGCAAGATCCATAAACCTGGCACCAAAGCTGATTATCCAATTGTAAAGCAGAAATCTACAGATCCCAGACAATAATGAGGGATCAAACAATGAAGTAGAAAGTGAAAATGCTGGAAATACTCAGTAGATCAAGTGGCATCAGTGGAGAGAGAAACAGACCTACATTTCAAGTTGATTACCTGTCTTATTGACCTGAAACGATAACTCGGTTTCTCTTTCCACATGTGCTTCCTGATTTGCTTACTATTTCCAGCAGTACTTTATCCTTTCCTCTCCCTGCTTCCCCATCTCACCCCTCTCCCAGCATCAGCTCATATAAAGCATCATGGGCATTTTCAAATTTAAGGGCACTCCAAAAGAGGCATCCATTGTTCATAGTGAGTTCATAGCTCATTAAATGTGGCGGGACATATAGATAGGTGGTAAAGAAGGCATATGGTATGCTTGCCATCTTTGCTCGAGGATTGAATGTAAGAGTCATGATGCAGCCTTATAGGACCTTGATTACGCCACATTTGGAGTATTGCGTGCAGTTCAGGTCATCCCATTACAGAGAAGATGTGGAAGCTTTGGAGTTGGGTGCAGAGGAGGTTTACCAGAATGCTGCCTGGATTAGAGGGTTTCACCTACAGGGAGAGGTTGGGTAGACTTGGATTGTTTTCTCTGGAAAATTGGAGGTTGAAGGAAGACTTGATACAAGTATGTAAAATTATGAGAGGCATAGATAGATAATGTCGACAGTCACAACCTTTCTCCTAGGGTGGAAATGTCCAACACTAGAGGGCATAGATCCAAGTTGAGAGGGGGAAGGTTTAGTGGAGATGTGCGGGGCAAAGCATGGTGGGGACCTGGAACGAATCACCAGGAGTAGTGGTGGAGGCAGACACATAGAGGCATTTAAGAGGCTTTTAGATAGGCACAACGAAGTACAGGGAATAGTGGGGTATAGATCATTTGCAGGCAGATGAGATCAGTCCAGCTAGGAATTATGTTTGGCACACTCATTGTGGACCAAAGGGGCTGTTTCTGTGCTGCACTATTCTATGTTCTATGATGTGCCTTATGGAAAATTATTCCTGTTGGGAGAAGAGAATTTCCACTAAACGCTTAATCCTCGTCTGACTTCCTCTACCCACCACAGTAATTCCACATCTACGTTTTTGGATTGTAGAAAATTGAAAATATAGAACAGAGCAAGGATTGACGATCTGTGGTTGAGAGATACCTTGCATGTGCAGTTCTTACAGCCATCTGTCCAATACACAGACTCCCTGTAGACTTTATCTTTCACCTTGCAGCTCTTCTCACAGTAACACTGATCCAAACTGTTCATCTTCTTCTCGGCATAAGATAACTGGGTATAGATTTACATACAATCATTATAACATTTTGCAACTTTTATGTTTCAAATGTGTAATTATATGCTATGAGGGAAATCAGGGAAGGGCATCCTTCCTGTACAAATACATGTAGATACAATCATTCTATTTAATAACCCTCCCATTGACCTCATCTGCCACATTAAATTGCTTGTTTACATTTAACATATTGAAACAAGGCATCACGGATTCTGTGGGAGAGTAAATGAAAATCAGATTCCCACATGACTGACTCTGTGAATAGCTCTCAGAACAGCTGATCACGGAATATTGTCATTCCCAAATCGAGTGACTTCAAAAATTGCTTCAAAATTGATGCAACTCAGTTTTATTCAATATTACATTTCCCAAAGCTCGTTTGTAATTGAATGATGTCCATTTTATTGAAGCCCGAGTAATCTAACATGTCAAACACAAAGGCTTTGCAAATGCGAAGAAATTATTTCCTATGATGTCTTGGCCAAGAGGTAAGGTTTGGCTTAGACAACATGGACCTAGGAAAGTTAAGACGATCTTCATAGAATCATTGTAATTTGCTGTAAATTATTTCAAATGTAACTGCAAGGAAACAATTTACCATGAAAGATAATTGAATCATTTATAACAAGGAGTTGAAACCAAAAGCAAGCTGTTCATCGTGTCACCACAGTGTTGTGTTGTCACCAAGGCATGTTTTGTCGTTTTTTTAGTTTGCAATGATTTTTGAATAAAGTATGGAATATGCTTTTAAGTCTCATTCTGAAAAGAAATGGTAGTCATAGCAAAGATCATGGGAGATGCATTTATTCAGATTAATTAATGATGTACTAAAATATCTCCCATCATCCTGGCTAATATTCTTCCTTAACCAAAATATCAAAAATCTCTTATAATTCAATGTTCTAACACAAAGCTGTAACAAAAAAATATTATCTTATTCTATCACAAAGCTTTCACCGTGCACATATACAACAGTATGCTTAAAATTGTTTAATATGTCCAAAACATTGCTATAGGATGCTTTATTAATTATATTTTAACTAACTCTTGCAGAAATGAATCATTATTAAGTATTTACCTTTGCTGAGGTTTTGGCTAAAAGATCCTGGAGCTCCATAATCTTTTGCACAAGTCCATGGAAGTCGTTACACGTTGGACAAGCTGAAATGAGAGACCAGAAGTGCTTAAAATGTGAAAGTGGAATTCAGGAATTAGAGAAGAAATAAAAATATGAATGAAAATCAAATACTCAAGAAGACAGGAAAATGGAAATCAGAAAGATAAGACGTAAATGAAGGAAATACATTACAGTTTTAATACCGTTTAAATAAAAAAGGTCAATATTTTAGCTGTAAATCTTTGGCTAACCAGCACGTGATTATCATCTACCATTCAAACTGTTTTCCAGCTTTCAGAAATTAGACATTGACTCTATTTTCTGTTCCTGATCTGATTTTAAGATGATTTAAATTACTGAAATCTCCTGACCATAAATAAGCACAATTATAGCACATGAAAATGGGTCATCCAGCTCACATGTCTGTGCCAAATATGATGTCATGGTAAACTAATCCCTGCAATATGACCGAAAGCCCTCCATCTCATGCATATACATGACTCTATCTAAAATCCTTTTAAATGCCACAATCGTATATGCTTCCATCGGCATCACTACCAACATGTTCAAGTCTCTCCATTACATTCTCCAATGCTCCAAAGTAAACAATCCAAATTTGTCCTCTCCTTACAGTAAGATCGAATTCAGGCAAAATCCTTATAAACCTCTTCTGCGCCCTCTTAATGGTCTCCTCGTCGTTCATATAATGGAGTGGCTGGAGCTGCACACAATACTCCAAATGCAGCCTAATCAAAGTTGTATGAAGTTGCAACATGACTTATTGATTCTTGTACTCGATGCCCCATTCAATGAAGGTAAGCGCACCATATACTTTCTTGCCCACACTTTGTGGGGAGCTATGGACTTGAAGCTCAAGATTGCTCAGAACATCAATACTGTTAAGGGTCCTGCCATTAACTGTATACCGTTCTCTTACATTTGACTTCCCAACATGTAACACCTCACACTTGCCCTGATTAAACAGCATCTGCATTTTCTCCACTCATATCTGTAACTGATATATACCCTGCTGCATCCTTTGACAGCCTTCTTCACATATATATATATATATATATCACAAACAACAGAAACAATCTTCTGAATCAGCCAACCAAGAGGGGCCTTGTCAAATGTCTTGCTAAAGTCTATGTGGACAATATCCACTGCCCCATCTTCATCAATAACCTTTATCATCTACTTAGAAAACTCAACCGAGTTTGTAAGACATAACTTGCCCCAGACAAAGCCATGCCGACTATCCGTAATCAGCTCATTCTCTTCCACATTCAATTATGAAATATACCATTCATTCTGAAACAGAGTGCATTTTACTGCTAAAGCTCTTACGATATGTCGACATTCCTAGTTTTAATAACTATCTAACGAATGGACAAGCCATGATTGCTAGTTTAATAGCACTGCTGGGTTTGGTTCTGATATCCTCTTGATCTAAATATTTTATATTCACACACACACATGCATATAGATCTAAAAGAATCATTAATCGTACTTCGATTGAGGTTGGGGCATTGAGTGATATATCCTTGTGGCATCACTAGAATCTGAACATCTTGCATCACACCCTGTAGAGAGAGCAAGCCTCATTATTAATTGTCAATACAGTACAACAGACCCTCAACATATTTCTTTGTATTATATACATTATGGAATGTCAGTCTTTATTGCAAAAGGGATAGGGTGTAGTGGCCATTTGGCTTATTTTGTGTGTCATTAATTATGGCATGTGTCTTTAAATTTTAGTCTTACTGTTATTATGTGGGTGGGATTTATGACGTATTCTAGGGCATGTTTGGAGATCGATTTCTTGCGCAGAAGCTTAGTTTTTTAGTTTAGTTTGGGACTTGCATGAAGGAATACCCTTTGATCATGCGATGTGTAATGGAGACACGAGGAGTTTTCTAACCTTTAAAGTGATATGCTGGAGTTTGAAAAAGATTATAGTATACGATCGGAAGAAGGTTGTATACCTTATTGTTTTTCATCAACAATAAATAATCTATTAATCAAAAGACTGTGTTATGAAGATTTATCTGTGAAGAAGCTCTGAAGGTCTCATGGAGCCACTCACATGCGTATTACGACATTCTCCTTAATCATGTAGTCCACTTAGTGGCTAGAGGGAGTAATCTCTTGAACGATATAAAAATCTGCCACGACATAGGGTACAAAGGTAGAGTTGCCTTGCTACAACCTTGCATGTCCTTTATAAAGTCACAATATACTGTCCAGAGCTTAGATGAATGGAAAGTTATCTTACTGAAAATATAACATTCAAAGGGATCTTGACAAAGGATAGCAGATCTTTAGTGAACATCACGGTTCTGCTTCCAAATGAAACCAAATGACTTTAAATTAAACAAAACTAAATTGTCCTTTTTTCTGGATCAGGGCCAGGTGACAAGCATGCGATTGTGTGGGGTAAGAGGGGCAGAGAGATATGTGAACCTGAGGATGGTGGATGGTGTGATGAGATATTAATGAAAATATGAGATATATCTCTATGAAGATCCCAAACTGGCTCTGAACATTGCAGAGGCAGCCAAGCCCTGCTGCCCAGCAATGCAATGAGCAGAAGAGCAATGGTGCTCAATGCATGATGTAAATGACAATGTAACAATGAGGTTGGCAATGATAAATGAACCTTGAGTCACTAATGGTTTGCAAAGTAACAATGAACAGTGAAAGGCCTGGATAGGATGTTTCAACTAGTGGGAGAGTCTAGGACCAGAAGCCATTGCCTCAGAGTAAAATGACAAACCTTTAGAAAGGATATGAAGAGGAATATCTTTAGTCAGAGGGTTGTGAATCTGTGGAATTCACTAGCACAGACAGCTGTGGAGGCCAAATAATTGGATGTTTTCAAGGTGGAGTGACATATTCTTGATTAGTAAAGGTGTCAGGGGTTGTGGGGAGAAGGCAGGAGAATGGGGTTGAGAAGGAAAGATAGATCAGCCATAATTGAATTGACAAGTAGACTTGATGGGCCAAATGGCCTAATTCTGCTCCGAAAACTTATGATCTGAGGATGAATGATGATGAATGAAACAATGTTTTGCAAGAACTACCCATACCATGGAATATGTGATGTGAATCATTGGAGTTGTCTGACTCAGAAAGCTGTAAATACCAAGTTGTTACATACACTCATAGCTGAGATAAGAGAATAAAGGGATGTAGGGATCAGACAGGAAAGTGGCTTGTGATCAGATTAGCCATGATCTTATTGTGTAGCAGAGGAAGCTCTTGGAACTATGTGGCCCACTCCTCAAATTTCTCATTTTAAGATAGAGCTGAAATTGGACTGCCCCTGTTTCTTTTGTCTTGTACCAAACATCCACAATGTAAGCCCCTGAAGAGATGTACATAATTACTAATTTCATCTCAAGTAACAGAAATGTAAATAATTAATATGGTTTTACAGTGCGGGACAGAATCTCTGGGGGAAAGGTTCAACATGAAGCCATCTGTTTTTCCAGTATAACATCACTATTAGTCCTCAGAAATTTGTCTCAGGATCTTACACAGTCAGAAGTTAATTAATTTCTTCAGCTAATTTTCATCATCTGACCTACATCCCAAAGCAGGTGTCAGAATCTTTTCAAGATTCTGAATTCCTATAACATTCATAAGAATCTGACCAAACAAAAAATCAGATACCAAAATGTGTGGTTTTAACTGCCTGAAATCAATGACTAGCTCATTTCTCTTGATGACATTGAGAGACAGGTTACTCTCCTGGCATGTTACATGTCAATAAATGCTCTATCTCCTTCCTGTACTCGTAATTCAGCCCACCACAGTGATGTCATCTGCAAATTTGTAGGTGGTATTAGAGCCAAATTATAGGGATTATAGCAGGAGACTGAGAATGCATCATAGTTGGGCACCTGATTGATTGAGGTCTGGTGGTCAGAAAGTTGAGAATCCAGTGACTGAGGTCGCGGAGTTAGGAGATGAGTTTCAATAGGATTGTGGTGTTGAAGGCAGATCTATAGTCAATAAATAAGAATCTAACATCTCCTTGTTGTATCGGTGTTCCACCTAGGTGTTCCACCTAGTGTGGGAACCATCACTAACCAAGTGAATTATTTTCAAGGCTGCTCGCAGACATGCACAAAACTCCGCTTCTCAGAGGAAGTCTCACAATGAAGAGTCCTGGAGTAAGAAGCAATTGTCTCTGGAAATGTACTTTCAGTTTTAGGATGCGTGATTTCAAACAGATAAACATTGAGTATATTTCCATTCTAATATAATGCCCTGTGAGAATCTGCAAAACCCATTGTGACTGGCTCCAAAGCATTGTAGATGCCCTTGTCTTTGAGGAACCCTATATCCTTTCAGGAAAGCCTCTTCCTTTGCTCAATATACAATTTCAACATTTAATTTAGTCACTGGTATAATTCACCTTCAATTACATAAGGAAACAAAAATATGTATAATATGGTCCAACTCTCTGTACAAAGCTCACTAATTTTATTATGCTATAAAAATGCTGCTGAACTAATCTATGTTACTAAAAGTCTGATCTTGACTACTTCTTGGTGTTCTGTATATTGATTTTAGAAAAAACGCTGCCACTTATGGTTGTGAGTTTTGGCCATCTTACTCAGAGTCCCCCTCCGCTGCGCAGGACAAGAGGATTTTTCCCATCAAAGAAAAATAAAAGAGTTATTAGTGTTTTGAAGATATGAGACTTGTCTTAGCAGAAAAATCAGAGTAATTTTTAAAGATATGGTCTCCTTTCATTGATTCATTACCAGGATAGTATGGTGCAACACAACTTCGGAATTAAACCGAATTACGGACAGGGTGATGGGTGTGGTGAGAAATGAAGCAGGTATATCAACACTTTTTGGTGGGTTTTTGTTCCTTTTTTTCATTTTTGTCTTTTTATTTTTTTTTAAGTTTTTACTTACTCTTTGATTACACTCATTTGGTAGTTTAGGGGTTCTATTCTTACATATTCACTTTCTTTTTCATTTTTTTCTTTCTTGCTCTTTCTCTCTTTTTCTATTTAATCTTTGTTAAAAATTAAAATGGAAGCTGTACATTAAATGTATTATGTCATATGCCGCGGTTTATACTTTTGTACACTGCTTCTAATAAAAATATAAATTAAAAAAAATAATAATAGGCCAAAAAGTTTGAGATCCTCTCTCCTGAAGGCCATGCCCCTTCCGGAGGGACTATAAAACCCGGAAGTGTGGAGGTGCCTCAGTTCTCTGCAAAATGGGGGAGCAAGAGGTCACAATTCTCAGTCTGAGCTGTGAATAACACTGAACACATGTATACTAAACTGTGACTGGTTTTACTGACCTGTCAGTGCCCTTAATGTAGTTTGAAAATGTAGTTTGAAAATGCAAAAGTATGTTTTGGTTTGTAAGTGCTAAAGCTGCTGTTTGCCTTTGTTTTTGAAAGTGCTAAAGCAAGCTGCGATGCCTTTGGTTTTGAAAATGCTAAAGCAAGCTGCATTGCCTAATTAGAGCTGCCTTGCCTAATTAGAGCTGCCTTGCCCAATTAGAGCTGCCTTGCCCAATTAGAGCTGCCTTGCTAATTAGAGCTGCCTTGCCCATAATTATAATTAGTCTAATCTTGACCACTTAGTGTTTGCACTTTATATTGATTTTAGAAAAAACGCTACCACCTGTGATTTTTAGCCATCTTACTCAGAGTCCGTCCCCCCCTCCGCATGTCAGGTGCCAAGAATTTTTCCCATCGATGAAAAATAAAAGCGTTATTATTGTTTAAAAAATGTTGAGATTCTCTCTCCAGCCAATCATGCCATGAAGGTCACGCCCCTACTGGTGGGAGGGGAGAGGGACTATATAACCCGGAAGTGTGGGCTTGGCTCAGTCTCTGCAAGATGGGGGAGGGAGAGGTCACGACTCGCTGTCTTTAGTGGCCTTGCACCACACTTGAAGTGGTATGAAACTGCACTTGAATTGGGTGCCCGTGCACCCTGCTTGAAATGAAATTTCAAGGAATAGCCGTGAGTCAACTACGAGCCCACCAGCCGTGAGTGAGTGAGCTGCCAGCACAACAGGCTTGAGTGACTGAGCCGCCAGTCCGAGAAACCATTCGGCCCACAATGTCCATACTAGCCCTCTGGAAACCAATCCCTTCAGTGCACAACACCCATACTAGCCCCCCCCCCCCCCCCCACTGGCCACCAATATTGGAATTGGTGGAGAGGTGGAATATTGCGTTGGTGGATCAGCCCTCCCATGTGAACATGAGACCCAAAGGGTCCCACTTAGTCTAGTAGAATGATATAATTCATTATTCAGACAGCCAGAATAATGGTGTCACACACAGCCCACAAAATTCCTATTTGCGCATTTACAGCAAAGTAACACATATAGTCACTTCCACTCATGTAAAAGAATGCTGTTGAATAATTTAATTGGCAAGTATTTGAAGATGTTCTGCCCATGCAAGTATTTCGGCAAACCCAGAAGTCTGCCCTGAATTGTATAATTGCAGTGTAAATGAAGAACTGCCAGGCAATTAAATATAGTGCTACATGGCTGAAACCTAACTACAGCGTAAAAAGCAGCAGTGTAAATGCAGCTTACTTTTGTGGCATGTATGTCTGAAAAACCTTGTGAATTATTGATGTTTCTTTAGTTGAGAACAGATTAAAAAATGTCAACAGTTTTCAATATTCAGTAATTTTTATACAGATACAATTCAATATAAGGATATACATTTCCAAACAACAAAACCATTGATAAAAATATTATTTTGTTTTGCTAAAGAAAATTAATTCCAGATTACAATATTCACCCACCTTGAAAATGCCATGTATATTATTTCTTTGTCCCAACCAAAGTGTTGAGCCAGTGGGAATGTCCAAACACGGCCTTTCAATAAGTCGTTCATAAATCCTGCAGATAGAAAACAAAATGATGATTCTGTTACAGAAGGTATTCATTTATTTTAACTCCCCTTCCCATTCCCACACTGACCTTTCTGTCCTTGGCATCCTCCATTGCCAGAGTGAGGCCACATGCAAATTGGAGGAGCAGCACCTCGTATTTTGCTTGGGTAGCTTACAACCCAGCGGTATGAACATTGAATTCTCTAATTTAGATAACTTCTACAAACACACCATTCCCCCTTCTTCTCGCTTCCCCCCACCCCCTCTTCCTCCACTCAAAGTTAATTAACCAATTCCACTGTTTGCACTGATGCATCCCTCTTGGGATCACATTGTCCCTGGCTGACAGGCAGTCTATCAGGGACCCTCTCTGCTGAAAGTCTTTTGTTGCCAACTCTGGTTTGTCCTGGCCTTGTCTTGCTTCAAGTTCTCATCCCACAATCAGTCTGAAGAAGGGTCCCTACCAGAAACATCACCCATCCAATTTCTCCACAGATGCTGCCTGACATGCTGAGTTACTCCGGCATTTTATGTCTACCCTTGTTATAAACTAGCATCTGCAGTTCTTTTTTATTACTATTAATTTAATGGTTCTTGAATCCTACAGCAAATGAAGAATGAGGAAAGAATGGTGTATTTCTAAGAATGCATTTTAGCCTCAATGCTCCAGACGCTAAGGATTCTCCAAGAATGTTAAAATTGTATCTTGAGTTGTAAAACCAATTTAGCTTGTTGTCACTTATTCTGGTAATTATCTAAAAGTTGCACTTAAAAATAATTAGTTCACATTATAGCAGTCACCAGGAGAAAAAGAGTATTCATTTTGGACATCTTGCTACAGTTATCCATGGGAGGATGGGAGGATTATATGAGGCTGAACAAGCAGTACCATCTGTTATAAAGATGGGGAGAGATGGAAGGGAATACTGGACTTCTGAGCCTATCCCAGAGGAAATTGTTCCTATTGTAGATGATCTCAATCACCAGTGTTTTCTCTGGGAAAATGTGCATGTTCATCCTTGGCCCCAAATCACTCTGGATTCTGCTGTTGTGTATCAGCCAGCACACTCCAAACCGTTGAATAAAATGGGATGAGCTCACACAAACATGCTACTCCACAAACATTGCTCCTCATCTGCACTTGGGTGCTAAAACCTACATGTTTTATCGGCTACAGGCAAGTTCAAATGAGGTCCAAAATTGTGGCCTCAGACCAAAGCTTTAGACAGATATATTTCATTAGAACAACATCTACTTTGCAATTTTTATACTTCTAACAAAAAATTCTTTAAAAGTAATAAAAAATAAGATTACAGCTAGAACCATATAACATAAAGTCATAAATTGCTGGATGGGAATCATCTAACTCATCCTGTCTAAGATAGTGCAGCATTGTCACATGGAGCCACCTTCTGGAATCTCATTTTCATACAATCATAAGTGATATGAGCAGAATTATGCCATGTTGCCCAATAAGTCTATTCCGCCATTCAACTATCTTTCCCTTTCAACCATATTCTCCTGTCTTCTCCCCATAGTTCCTGACACCCTTACTAATCATGAAGCTGTCAACCACTGCCTTAAAAATATTAATTGACGGCCTCCACAGCCATCTGTGGCAATCAATTCCATTTTGCTACCATTTCCCCAGAATCTGATATTTTTCCATTACAGGCACATACAATTTCTTTTTTAATGACTCGTGGCTTCTAATTTCCTATACTCTCGAAGTAAAACATTCCACTGGCACCAATTACTAAAATAATGTTTTTGTCCAACAACACCAGTCAAAACCTTTGAGACCAAAATAAAATGAATAACTATTATTTGGATTGCTTGATGTGTAGTGCCGTGACTCCAGGTCACTGAACTATATGTAAAATGAGTCCTTCCTTTTACTAAAGCCCCTGTCCCACTTTCACGACCTAATTGGCGACCTCTGCCGAGTTTGCCCTTGACTCATACTTGCAGCATGGCCGCCACGAGATCATAGGAGGTCTTTGTAACTCTTCATCATGTTCGTGAGTGGTCTCCGCGTACTCGTGGCCTTAAGTAGGTTGCAGCGTTTTTTCCAGCCTGATTAAAAATGTTCACGAGTAAAAAAAAGGTCGGCATGGAAAAAACTGATACTTTTTACTCGTAGGTAGGTCTTAGGGAGGTCGCGGTAGGTCGTGATGGTGGTCGTAGATGGTTGTAGGTCGGTGGCCCGAGAAAAAAAATGCAAACATGACATCATTTTATCATGTGATCATTTTCCACTCGTAGCTAGTCGTAGTTGGTCTTAGGTGTGGAAGACTGAGGTCGAGTGGGGTTGTGGGAGGTCGTAGGGGGTCGTAGACATAGTCGTAGGAGGTCATAGGAGGTCTTTTACTTTGGCGAGCCAACACGGCCTTGACATTTTTTTCAACTCGTCTAGGGTCTTCTAAACTCGTGGATTAGGTCGTCCAAGTGGGACGGGCCCTTTATACTCTTTGAGAAGAATTTATTCCAATCTCCACTGAGCTTCCAATGATTCAATGGCAAACATAGAGGATACATTTTCTTGAGGCTTCGATTCAGCTAATGCTATCTTTAATTAGGGTTGGTGAAACCTCATCCATAAATGTAACCAAGCTTCCAATGAATGAAGGAGGAAAAGTTTTAGCTTTTTCAAGTCTTCCCTTGGTTGAAACAATTTTGTGCTTTTTGCACTTTACAGAAGCTTATTTGTTTGTTGTAACATTGGTCAAGTTTTCCAATCCCTTCAAAAACTGACAGCAAAATGCCAAGCTAATAGAAGGAAATTGGTCTCAAATTGCCAGGAACAAAGATGTGCAATCAATTCTTCAAGGGTCTTCAAGTGTCGCCTTTCCTTTTCTCCAGAGATGTTGCCTGACCAGCTGAGTTACTCCAGCACTTTGTGTCTATCTTCGGTATAAACCAGCATCTGCAGTTCCTTCCTGCCACTAATTCTAAATACTTTCAATGTTCAGATCCACAATTAATCCAAATGTTTGGAGTTGAGCACAACTGGCAGCCCGTATTCATACAGATGTTTTGTGCTTAAAGTCCAAAGATAGAATTCCGTGTTTTATTCAACAGTGGCACAATTGGTAGAGCTGCTGCCTCGCAGTGCCAGAGACCCAAGTTCAATCCTAATCTCAGGCGCTGTCTATGTAGTTTGTTCATTCTACCCATGACTGTGTGGGTCTCCTCAGGGTGCTGTAGTTTCCTCCCACATCACACAGACGTGCAGGTTTGTAAGTTAATTGGTTGCTGTAAATTGTCCCTGATGTTTAGGGAGTGGATGCTAAAGTGGGATAACATAGAACTAGTGTGAACGGGTGTTTGATGGTCATCATGGATTCGGTGGTCTGAAGTGCTTGTTTTCATGCTGTATCTTTCAATACAACAATTAATCAATCTGTTACATTTCTAAACACCACCTCATTATCTGAGCAGCTAGATGAGCTAGGTTTTTGTTTTGGAAAATATGGCCCAATTTAAAAAAAATCAATAAGAAAGGGATTTTATAATATTTAAGAAATCCCAGCCAAGGGCTGCTAATTAATTTTTTATGCACGTTTTAAATGCTATTAATAATTTAAATGTGGCTGTTATCATAAGAGCCACAGAATTCACCAAGCTTACTTCAAAAGTGTGGTCTAAAGGCTCCAAAAATTTGGTCGTCGCGTTGTGACGCACGGGTAGCATTGTGGGTAGCGTGGAATGGGTGCATGGCGAGGCGTGGAGGAGTATGGAGTTGCGCGCGGTATCGCGCGGCGCTCCAGGATTTCATGCTGCACGAAATCTTCGCGCACCACCGGCGTGGCCTGTCACTTACACACGCGGACGTACTGCGGTCGCACGCTGACGTCCTGACCACGTACGTGTAATGCTGGTGATGCATGATTACGTCACCGTGCGTAACCATGCGCCGCTGAGCGCCGCCCACAATGAGAAAATAATTACGCCGCAAGCATCAATGCTTTCAGAGTAATGCCTTCAAGGTAACACCTTAATAAGTATTTTTGAAATATCCTTAGTTAAGGATGTTTCAAAAGTTAACATCCAGGTAAGGATTCCAGATTTTATATACTAAAAGAACACTAGTAACCAAATTAGTTTTGTGTTAAATAACCACCAACAATTTTACTAACACCATTTTTTTTTTTTAATTGCAAACTAATTCTTAAGCTGCTATAATGGAATACAATTTTGTGTTTGTTGGGAGTATTTCAGAAAGTCTAAAAGCAAATGAATTTTTCCAGCAAACAATAATTTTATCAATGTTTCACTTAACAAATGATGTCAATACACTGACTAATTCTACTTGCAGAGCAGATAAAATATTTGAAGGCGCATGATGACAGGTGATGACGCGTGCAACTGTCGCTCGTCAGTCACTACCGGCCTGTCGCATAAATGACGGCCAAGTGGGACCGGGCCTTAAACACCTATCCAACTAAACAAATAGAGCAGCAAAGAATTGGAACCAGGTGCCTTCTGTGTCACATACCATCCAGATTTAGACATATTAGAGTTGAGTTTGTTTAGGTTGGGGATACATCATGGAAACAAGCCCTCTGGCCCACCAAGTCCGCGCCGACCAGCAATCACCCATTTAATAGTTCTGTTCTACACACAAGAGACAATTTACAGAAGCCAATTAACCTACGAACCAGCATGTCTTTTGAATGTGGGAGAAAACTGGAGCACCCAGAGAAAACCCACATGGTAAAAGGAAGAACATGCAAATTCCGTACAGATAGCACTGGTCGCCAAGATCGAACCCAGGTCTCAAGCGCTGTAAGGCAGCAACTCTACCGCTGTGCCACTGTGCCGCCCTATATTTTGTTTCAGCAATATGCTGAGATTCAGGAATCAGAATCCAATGACATCAGTATAAGGGCTGCAGAGGCTGACGAGATGACTTAGAATCAAATCTTTAAGCAACTAAACATGGCTGAGAAATCTGCTTCTGCCCACTTTTTTAAATAAAGAGAAGTTAAGTTGAGAATGTACTATTGCGGTCACCGTCGATGATTAGCATAATCATCACATTCTGAAATACCTGGTAGTCCGCAGAACACATATGACGTGCATCCTGACTGTTCATGTTGGAACAATCAGCTCCGCATTCAATTTCATAAACCCGGCCAAACTGTCAATATTTACTGGACATGAATATTGACCCATGGATCTGTCAAATGGAAAAAACAGCTTTCTCTGGAACAGGCAATCAAAGGGTGAGGATCAAAATAACAATCCTCCCCATCTGTTCCTCGGTACAGGCACACCCCTTGCTGTGTTCTTTCACCCTGGCTATTCTCCCTTTACACAAACCAGCTCACATCCCACCACAGCTTACGTCAACCTGTACAAGTACGCGGACGACTCAAACCATCATTGGATTCATCACCAACAACCAAGAAACTGAATACCATGCACAGGTCAACCAAGATCGATAGTGACCTGGTGTACAGACCATGATCTCTTACTCAACTCATCAAAAAGAAAAGAACTCATCATCGACCCAAGACGCCAGCCATACCCCAAAACTCCTGTGCTCATTAAAGGTGAACCCATCTCCATCACTGACACATTCAAACTCCTTGGAACCCACATCAGCAACAACCTCAAATGGAGGACAAATGCACACAACATCTATGGAAAAGCCCAAGCAAGACTTTTCCATCTCCGACAGCTCAGGAAGTTCAGAGCAAGGTCTCATCTCATGCTCCGGTTCTATACAGCCATCAAAAGCATCCTCACTCCTCACATCACAATCTGGTTCGGCAGTCTCGACTCACTCTCCCGGAAAGAAATTACAGCGCAATCATCAACAGAGCATCTAAAATTATTGGCTTACCCCTACCATCCCTTGAATCACTTTACCACAAACGGACATTACACAGAGCCCGCAAGATCATCTCTGATCCTACTCACCCTGCACACTATGCCTTTCAGCTACTGCCCTCTGGGAGGCGCTACAGGACAATTGCCTCAAAAACAAACCGCTTCAAAAACAGTTTCATTCCCACTGCAATTAACATTTTAAACTCTGTACGGTGAGGAATAAGAATAAGCATGGCCCTTATGTATTATGTAATGCGTCTGTTTGTATGTATATCTATGCTATATGTTTAATGTTTGATGAAATGTTGGAACCTGTACCGAGCTGTACTGATAACAAATTCCACCAGCCTGGCTGTGTGGTCATTAAAATACAATACAATACAAGTAAAGGTACAGAATGTACTATTTCTTGCAAGAGCGATGATGTCAGTGGCATAATCTTTGCATAGTTATTTTTTGAATAGTTTGGTACATGTTGTGGAGATGAACTAATTGACGTGAGACCTTGACTGTTCTTGTTGGAACAATCTGAACTTTTCCTTCAATTTCAGTTCAATGAAAAATTGTCTATTTCAGAGGAAAATGCATAATCTGCAATAGTAGCATCCAAGTTAAATTAAAAAAAATGCATTCTACATTGGAAAATTGAACAATCTACAAATTTGCCTCCAATGGAAATGTACCATTCCTGGGATTTGGTGCAGGGAAAAACTCTTGCTGTGAACACAGAATGGATATTATAGTCACATTTAACTTTGCTCATTTGTCCCTTAGTGATTAAGAAGATCACTTACTTGTTACAGTCGACATATAAAATCAAGTGGGATGCACTGATAACTAAGGCAACTCGATGCCACTGGCCATCAGCCAAGGCATACGGGAACACCTCTGTGTGAGACTGATGGCTCCCAGATCGATAATGAAAACGCACTTCATTCCGATGGCCACTGCTCTCCACTTCCAGGTATCTAGAGAAAAAGAGGATTCTTAGTTCCACAAAGGACGGATATAAGAAGTAGAAGGAAAATGAAGCCACATTACTTCTCGGGCAATCAAATCCACGTTGCTATTCAATACGCATGTCACTTGATTCAGTATCCAAAAGACTCATTATCAACATTTAATATACAATACAATGCAATACAATACAATTTATTTGTTGTCATTTGAACCCAGAGGTTCAAACAAAATTTGGTTTCATACAGTCATACAAACAAGAAGAAGAACCAAGACACAACACAATTTACACGAACATCCATCACAGTGAATCTCCTCCTCACTGTGATGGAAGGCAAAGTCTTATCTTCATACACTCAGTGACCGACATCTACAATCACTAAGGTTGTCCCAAAGATTTGCAACTGTCTACACAGAAATTCCTCCATACACCGGGTGGTATGGTGGCGTTGCAGTACTGCCTTACAGCGCCAGAA
Organism: Leucoraja erinaceus; assembly: GCF_028641065.1. Taxonomy (NCBI): domain Eukaryota; kingdom Metazoa; phylum Chordata; class Chondrichthyes; order Rajiformes; family Rajidae; genus Leucoraja; species Leucoraja erinaceus. The sequence continues at coordinate 26,899,280 of NC_073395.1, read as the reverse complement.
AACCGGGCTCGATCCTGAGTATGGGTGCTTGTCTGTATGGAGTTTGTACGTTCTCCCCGTGACCTGCATGGGTTTTCTCCGGGACCTTTGGTTTCCTCCCACACTCCAAAAGAAGTACGGGTTTGTAAGTTAATTGGCATGTTATCATTGTATAAATGTAAAATTGTCCCCAGTGTGTGTAGGGTAGTGTTAATGTGTGGACACGTTGGCCGAAGGGCCTGTTTCCTCACGGTATCTCTAAACTAAACTAAACTAAACTATATTAATCTGTAAAAGCCCTATCCCCCTATTCTGAGATACTGACTCCTAGTTGTGAATACCACAGCCCGTCAGCATCTATCCTGTCAATCTATCTAGGTACTTAACAATCTCTGAACATATGTCATCATGTAGAATTTATTCATGGTGTGAACATCATTTTTGTAACACATAATTAACTAAAATTCCTCAACTACCATTAGCTTTTTTCAGTACTTCAATATTCCATACTTTGTTAAAAAAATATCTTTGTTTGCATCAAATTCAATAATCTTAACTGCCTAGCTTTTATCCCAATTGCTCAACGATAAGATTGAAATAAAGGGTTAATATAATGTTTGTTGTATCCTTTTCTGGAAATGGAAACCATAGAGCCATGGAGTCATACAGCACGGAAACAGGCCCTTCAGCCCAATTTGCCAATACTGACCAAAATGCCCCATCTACACTAGTCCCATCTGCCTGGAATTTGGCTCATATCCCTCTAAACCTTTCCTATCCATGTATCTAATAATAATAATAATAAAAACTTTAGGGAGGACAATCAAGGCCCAGACAAGGGGCAAAAATTTCATAAAAAACTACATTGCATATTAAATATCATGACATATAAAATCTTAGTTTTAACTCACTTATAAAAACAGCATAAGATTTATTTTATTTTTTTAAAAAACACAATAATATACCCTAAAAATCTCTTTAAAAGAATGGGATCAAGTCCCCTACAACGAGACAACGATACCGCTGTCTCCACAGCTGGGATTCGTAGCGTCGTAGTGCTAACCCTTATGTTTGACAAGGCCACAATAATCACATTTTTAGAGTCATTTATCCTGCAAATGAATTTACACATTTGATGTCTTAGGATAGCTTCTAAAGTACTGACTCCTGCAGCCACAAACATATTACTGGCACTACACCATCTAGGTTTCCTTAGCAGTGTTCTCATGGCATCGTTATATGCCACCTTTAGTCTCTGCAAACTTGTCTTTCCATAGTTCGACCACAGGTGCGCAGTGTAGAGTGGTGTGCAGTATGCTCTAAATAGTGACATCTTCACCACATCTGTCCAAATATCTTAAAAGTTGTTATAGTACCTGCCTCAACTACTGCCTCTGACAGCTCGTTCCAAATACCCACCACCCTTTCTATGAAAAAGTTGCCCCTCATATTCCGATTTAATCTTTCCCCTCTCACCTTAAACCTGTGCCCTCAGCTTCTTGATTCGCAGAGTCTGGGTAAAAGATGCCGTGCATTCACCCTATCTAATCCCCTCATGATCAAACAATTTTCTTGAAATGAGAGGCAGAGGTGTTGGACTAATTGGATTGAGGATTGTAAAAAGTGCTGTAAAAGGGCAGAGAAGGCCACCATGTGTGAGATGGAGTAGATACAGGACAATGAGCCAATGATAAAGGATTTGAAGACTCGGTAGCTTGAAAGTGATTACAGGAGTAGCAGTGGTTTCAAGGGATTCATGGGATCTCAATTTCAAATCTGATGTGCTGGTAAATTGAGCAGATGAAATTGGCTTGGTAATCAGTATGTGCAAATACCAGCCACCAGTTCCACACACCTCCAGGCAATTATTTTATTGAAGTCATTGGAATACACATGTACTGAGGAATAGGGTGCTGAGTGCAGACTTCCAGATGAACTAAGGTTTACAGAGATTTGGAGCTAAGAGTCAAACAAGGGTATTAATACTGTGCAGGTGAAAGTTTCAGTAACAATTAGTTTGAGATAAAACCTGAGGTGATGATATGAACCATATTGCTGTGATGACAAAAACATTACACAAGTCTTACATTTGATTTAATTTTATATTTTACCAGCTTAAAATATTAGCTGATGAATCTCAGTCATTTAAAGAACAATGCGTTTCAGGAAGGACATAGAAATCAAGATCGTGTCTGACCCCAGGCAGCTCCATGCCATGTTCTAATGTGCAGAATGTGATTATGTTCTCAATCTCGACACAAACCAGACTAATCCTTACAAATGATTTAATGGGTTCATTGAATGGATTAAAGCTGCAGGGTTAATCTTCTTAAAGCCACCCAGGTTCCCCGAAGACGTAGTTAATATTTTCAGATAGTCATATTAAGTTCTGACTCTTTCTAAATATGACATTTGAATGATGCATTCATAAAAAAATCCTTAACAAACGTAAATGTTTTCAAAAAGCAAACTCGGTACACAGGGGGGATGTGAGAAATAATATGCAGAGAGCACTGATGTCCCAGGAGCTAATGTTAACATTTAAAGTGCAAAAAAATAGGAGAGGGGAAAGTAAAAAAGCAAATGAGTGAGGCAGGGTGGAGAGCAAGAGGCACGCAAGGACGGTAGAAAGGGAAACAATCAGGGATTTTAATCTAAAGGGAAATAATTTGTGGACCCATTTGAAGAATAGGAATGATTGAATGATCCACAGTGTTGATGGATCAAATACCATGACTATACCAAAGAAATCCTCTTGTAGTGATAGGGTTATGAAATCCTCTATGTGAAACACCAAAGAGACAGAGTGGACCAAGTTATGTTCGGGAACAATCCTTCTTCAGCAGCCAACATGCTTTAAATAACATTGACGTCCTTGATTGTCAACATGGAATTCAACAATATCAGATAACCAGCCTTCACGGTTTACTTCAAAACTAGCCAGTTCTGATATAAAGTAATTAACCTGCAACATGGACACTGCCTGACCTGCTGAGTGTTCCCATTCTCTTTTATTCCAAATTTACGCCAACTGAGGTGCTCCAACATAGTACATTATTCCCTCTATTCCCTCCATTTTTCCTCATGTTATCTCCCTCCATTTACGTCTCAAGCAGACACAATTGGCAAGTATTCAGGCAGCATCAAATTCATCTATGTCATTCATTCATTCTTGGCTGCCACTCTGTTGCAGATAATTATTTTGTGCTCTCCACCCTCCCCTTCTCTGCCATCTAAAATGTTACGTTTTCTAATTTCCACTTCTAATGAAAGTAATTGACCTGAAAGGTTAACAGTTTCCCTCTCCGCAGACACTATTTAATCTACCATTTCCAGCATTATTAGTTTTATTTCAGATTCCCTGCAGTTGTTTGTATTTCAACCCTCGAGTGATAAAGAGGCAGTGACAAACATGGTAAGTTGCACTTATTATTGAATTCATCCTAAGACTATTGCAATACTTATTTCTCCAAGTGTACGAAACAAGGAACTGTAGATGCTGGTTTAACAAAAAAGGCACTAAATGCTGGAGTAACTCAACGGGTCAGGCAGCATCTCTGGAGAACATGGATAGATGATGTTTTGAGTCAAAACCCTTTTTCAGTCTCATGTTTCAGGTCGGGACCCTTTTCAGACTCTGAACTCAGGGTCTGCAGAGGTTTCCAGACCCAAAACATTACCTAACCATGTTCTCCAGAGATGCGGGCTGGCCTGCTGTGTTAGAGTAGTACTTGTGTATTATTTCCCCATGTTATGTCTAATTGGATATAATTACTCTTTTAATAAAAATGGTAGCATGCCAGTTTATTTTCCATTATTGATGGCCCATTAATAAGAATCTAGGAATGTATGGGCTTCCGTATGTTTTCTATGGAAATTGGTAGGTCGCTCCCTCCAGAGACCATGAACCTAGTGCCGCATATCTTGCTGATAGGAATTTTCTCCTACCTGCAAGTACCTAAGGATGCCCATAATTCTATGTAAAATCAATTCACTATATCCATCATCCACTTTGTAATCACTCGTGAACTTCCATTATGCTCTAGGCAATCACTCTTGGATTTCTATTATTTTATATGAAATATTCTCTGCAAGGTATCCATTTTTCTGTTTGCGATCAATTCGAAGCATTCATTATAGTATATGTAAGTGAGCCAAGACATCCATTATTTCCAATGAGATCGATTCCAGATAGCCATTATTTTTGACGTAATGTCTTATCGATATCCATTATTTTCTAAACAATCACTCAGAGGTTGCCGATATTCCCACTTTATCAATTCAAGGGTTCTACTGCTCCCCACGTAAATAGTCTTAGGTTTGCTTTATTACTTAAAGATTGTGTTATTTTACATCAGAAACTGAATAGCATAATGCAGGTTTCATTTTAATTGGATACCCTGCATTTTGTATCCCCATTCCTGCCAAGTACAAAAGAAAGTTTCCAAATGGATTTCCTTTATAAATATTCATTGTAAAGTGATGTGATATCAGGGAAATGTAATATTTTAATATAGAACTTTAGCCAAAATAGTCTAAGTCCTACCTGATTTGAATAATGGAATTATCCCTTTGAATCATTTGTGGATATTTGAAGTAAAGCAAGGATGTGGCTATGAAAATTGAACTGCGAGTGATTAAATTAAATCCTGTATGACAGAGATGTTTGAAATAACTTCACAGTCCAGGAATAAATTGCTCAATGATGTGTTGCATAATAAAGGACCATAAAACAAATATCTGCATGATATTAGTGGTAAATTATTTAGCTGCAGATGTATGATTCACTGGTTAAGAAATATAATGTGGAACATATTGGGTAGTGCGTGTGTGTCACAACATCTGAATTGATAATCCGCGGAATATTAGTTCATATAATTGGATAAATCAATGAAAAATTAATTTATGCTGGTAATTTATTATTGGTTTCAGTTATGTACATTGTTCAGTGTTATTCTAGTCTTTGAATATATTGTACCAGATCACACAAATGAACATATCATAACTGACTATGAGATAGATATAAGGGCCTGTCCCACTTAGCAATTGTTTCGGCAACTGCCGGCATCATTGACTGACGTATCAGGTCACTGAAAAATATGTGGCGTGATGATGTATAACGCGGCGATGATGCGGCGTGATGACACATGACATACGGTGTTTTTTCAAGTGTCAAAATTTTTTTGTCTCCACTGGATTTTGTAATGTTCAAAATCTTTCGGCAACACTTATATGACGCCGGAAAATTTGACAAATGGGACAGGCCCTTTAGTTTCAATAAAAACTGAAACTGGACACAGCCTTTGTTGATGCTTCTTTTGAAACTGGTATTTGTATTTGTAAGAAGAAACTGCAGATGCCGGTTTAAACCGAAGATAGGCACAAAAAGTTACTCCAGCTTTTTGTGTCTATCTATGGTATTTTTATACCTAGAATAACTAACAACTAATTATACTGAGACTTCATCTTATTAGCTGGAGGAAATATCTGATTGAATAATGCTTTGAGAATTTACTAAGAATTCTGATTATTCATATACATTGCACACAATGTCCTAAATAGGCAGCATTAGTTTACACTGTCTCTGTTAATATGAAATACAATAATGATACAGCTAACATTAGTTTAGTTTAGAGATACAGCGTGGAAACAGGGCCTTCGGCCCACTGAGTCTGCACCCACCAGCAATCTCCACACATTAACACTATCCTACACACACACTAGGGACAATTTACACTTAGCCAAGCGAATTAGCCTACAAACCTGTACGACTTTGGAATGTCGGAGAAAACTCACGCTGGTCACAGGGAGAAGGTGCTGATTCCGTACCAACAACACCAGTGGTCAGGATCGAACCCAGGTCTATGGCACTGTAAGGCAGCAACTATACTGCTGCACCACCGTGCCGCCCTAAGTGTAGGGTAATTGATGCTGAATGTGGAATTGCAGTAAACCTTCGCAATTATGGACCATGTTGGGAGGGGGGGGGGGGGGGGAGGATGATGTGGGGGGGAGGATGGTGGGGCTGGGTGGGGGGGGGGGGGGGGGGGGGGGGGGTGGCATCCGCTACTGTCGATTGTCCGTTATACCCAAGTGAGGGTGGTAAAGTTTAACCCAAGGCCAAGAGGGAAGAAACATGACATTGCGGGTGGTTAACAAGGGGGGATTTCACAGGGGGGGAGCACAGGTGCAGCCCCACACGCCAGGGCACCAGGGACGGCCCGGTACTCGAGTCGCCTCTATGTTGCTCGCTCTCTCCGCTCCCGTGCCCAGAAACTACCGCCACGTGACACCAGCTCATTGGGTAACTGGCGGAGTTGGGGGGGGGGGGGCTTGGAGGGGGGGGGGGGCTGCGCAAAGAGAGCCTTGGTCCGCTCTGACTGAAATCCACTATATAGTTGTCCGTTATTGTGATGGTTTATTGTATTTGCACGAGAAAAGATTATATCCCATCCCAAGTTCATCCCATTTAATGAAAATTCAAATTTGTTCCCCAAGATTTTAAACTTGCTTCCCACTCTAGACTGTCATAAAATATCACCCAAAGGAATGGAGAAATAATTGTTGCCTTCAGTTTGCACTGGTTACAATGAGGGAGAATGTTAATAATGTTTCCTCTTTTACATTAATATTCAGTGATCCATGGATAGAAAGTACAACCGTGGGTGTCAGGTGAACTAGGATTATTCCCTCATGATTGAAAAGCCTGTCAGTGCTCAATGTCCAGGCTGACACATGAAGGATGGCCAGTTGGGTCTGACACTGGAGGAATGACAGCCCTTCTGAATCATGTACTGATGTGACACACCAGCTTCAGTGGGGAAGGGGAGCTGAAGTGCTTTAAAGCTCTGAACATGTTTATTCTTAATCCCAGTCCCACACTGAAGCAATCTCTTTCCCCTTAAAACTATAAAGTCAGCTTCCGGTGGCGCCATGGTACAGTAAGAGGCCCTCCTTTTAGCTCCGCTCCGAAAAATGCGCTAAAACGCGTTAAAATACCTGAAAAAGAAAACGGACCGAACTTACCGGCAGATGCCCGATGTCGCGTAAGTGACGTAATCAGAAATCGACGTATACCGACTGGATACCGGCATTTTAAATGAATAAACGGATTCTGCCTACTCCACCTCAGACTAGACAAAGAACCCGACTGCAGGTTCTGCAAGAGAAGGAAACTTCTGAAGGATCTGAGGAATCTGAGGAAGAAGGACTTATTCCTACCATGGAAGGGCAAATACAAGAACAAGAACAAGCTTTAAGACGGGCTATGGCCAAAGACTTTGGAGAAATTTTGACGGAAGAGCTTGGAAAGCTAGAAACAAAACTTGATGCCGGGAATAAGGAAATCTGTGGAAAAATTGACACTCTACAAGATCGAATCAAAGAGGTAAACTCCGTTTTGAAAGGAGAAATTAAAAGGGTTGAAGAAGATATTACTAAAAAGTTGGAACCCATTCTCCTCGCCTCCAAAAAACAAAACGACGCTATCGGAGAACTCAAGGCCACTCCTACGGACATCTCTGACACAACGCAAAAACTGAAGAAAGATCTAGACCGTGTTTCTGGGCAACTAGCCAGAATGACCGACAAATGCCTAGATCTTGAAGCTCGGACTAGACGTCAAAACTTAAGAATTGTTGTAGTGAAGGGATGGAGGATATTGGAAAAGATTCTCGGGTTTTCACTGCCAACTTACTTCAACAGGTATCTAATTTGCCTGAGAGAACTAAAATTGATCAGGCACATTGAGTTCAGAGAGCCCGATCAGGTGCTGGAGCCCCACCAAGACAAATTATTCTTAAACTACACGACCTATCAGTTCTTGAAGATATCATGAAGAAAGTGGCAAGCGCAAGAACCCTGATGTTTGAAGGAGAAAATATAAGAATCTTTAGGGTGGCTCTAGTAGAGGAAGAGGTGTCAAGCAGGTAAAGATTGGTATCGGCAAGTGGTAATATGAGGTGAGGAGGTTTAGAAGACTGATAGGGAAGTGGTTTGAGAGGGGAGGAGAGAGAGGGAGAGTTCTCGTTCTGCCAGTGAGACTGCTGGAGATTCTAATTGACCCCTTCAAGCCTGACGGTTTTTAACCGGTAATGTACTTAACATACTAATATCAATAACCAAGACTTTGTAATGTAAATAGGGTATTTAAATAGTAAATACCCACTCAGAGCCAAGCTACAAGAAGAAATGTAAATCTCTCAGAGGAAATTATTTACGGTCTGCTTTCTGTTTTTTCTTTTTACATAATATCTTGTTTAGTCCCTTTTTTTTCAATGTTACTCTAAGGGGTGGAGCTTAATGTAATTAACATCCACGGAAGCTCACATGAAATATCCCACCAGGGGGTGGGCTGCACGCACAGTGTCTTCAAACATTGTTTTTTTGTATTATTTACGTTATATAGCACTTTTTTCGCTTATTCTTCTCAAGGCACTTTTTCTTGTGATATATCTGCAGGGTTTTGTAATTGGGATCACCCACCCACTAACCAGAAGGCTGATTTTATATGTTGCGTTGCCCCATCTGAAACAAGGGAAACCATATAAGCTATAATGCAAGACGACCCTCTGAAGAAAACTGGAGGAATTACATTTTGTAGTTGGAACATTAGGGGCGTTAATGAGCCAATTAAAAGGGGTAAGGTTCTTGCCCAATTAAAATCGATTAATGCTGATATAATATTTTTACAGGAGACGTACCTCAAAGATCGAGCTCATGTCAGGCTGAAGGCTAACTGGATTGGTCAAATATATCACTCCTCTTTTCTCTCCAAAACCAGAGGTACTGCAATTATAATTCGTAAGGATATACCATTTAAACATAAAACCACCATAGCAGATAAAGATGGTAGGTACGTCATAGTATCTGGGGAGATATATTCTACCCCACTTACTATGGTAAATATCTACGCTCCGAACTTTGATAATCCACAATTTTTAAATAAAATGTTTAACACAATCTCAGATTCCACCCAGTAAAACCTGATAATTGGGGGAGATTTCAACTGTGTTTTGGATCAATATTTGGATAAATCCTCACAACAAAAGAGATAACACAAAATCAAAATCCAGCAAACTTAAATATACGTATATAAAAAATACAAACATAACAGACGTATGGAGGATTGCAAATCCATCAGGAAGAGAATATTCCTTTTATTACTCCGTACATAAAACTTATACACGTATAGACTATTTTCTGGTGTACATAAAATTAATACCTTTTACAACTAATCCCAAATATCATAATAGTATTATTTCTGATCATTCCCTGCTAACCTTCTCCCTAAAACTAGAAGGAATGTCCAATAAAAAACCGTGCTGGAGATTTAATCCCCAAATACTAACTAACCCAGTTTCCTGTGAATATTTAAAACAACAGATGGAATTCTTTTTTAAGACCAATAATAGTCCAGGTATTTCAACTTTGTTATTATGGGAATCCTTTAAGGCCTTTATTAGAGGTTCTATCATTTCATATCAAGCATATCAAAACAAAAAGAACAGGATGGAACAATTGCAATTAGAAGAACAGATCAGACAGCTGGATTCAGAAAATGCGACAGATCCGTCCATGGATACACATAATAAGACAGCAGTATTATAATACAAGCTAAATTGAATTTTCTCTGCAAGAGCTATCAGGCTATTTCAAATTACTAAACAGGAAAACTTTGAATTCGGCGACAAACCGCATAAACTTCTTAAGGGTATACCATCCACACCAGGGTATCGGAAATGTCCTAATTCTTCAGGGAACGGAGGTTCCCCTCCCCTACTATAGATGAGGCTCTCACCAGGGTCTCTTCAATACCCCGTAACACTGCTCTCTCTTCCCATCCCCCCACTCATAACAAGGGCAGAGTCCCCCTAGTCCTCACATTTCACCCCACTAGCCATCACGTACAACAAGTAGTCCTCCGTCATTTTCGCCACCTCCAATGTGACCCCACCACTCGCCACATCTTCCCACCTCCCCCCCTGTCTGCTTTCCGCAAAGACCGCTCCCTCCCGTAACTCCCTGGTCAATTCTTCCCTTCCCTCCCACACCACCCCCTCCCAACTTTCCTTGCAACCACAAGAGGTGCTACACCTGTCGATTTACCTCCCCCTTCGACTCCATTCAAGGACCCAAGCAGTTGTTCCAGGTGCGACAGAGGTTCACCTGCATCTCCTCCAACCTCATCTATTGCATCCGCTGCTCTAGATGTCTGCTGATCTACATCGGTGAGACCAAGCGTAGGCTTGGCGATCGTTTCGCCGAACACCTCCGCTCGGTCCGCATTAACCAACCTGATCTCCCCCTCCCATTCTGAATCCGACCACTCTGTCCTGGGCCTCCTCCATGGCATAGTGAGCAACACCGGAAATTGGAGGAACAGCACCTCATATTCCGCTTGGGCAGTCTGCACCCTTGTGGCATAAACATTGAATTCACCAATTTCCGGTAGCCTTTACTGTCTCCTCCCCTTCTCAGCTTTCCCTCAGCCCTCGGGCTCCTCCTCTTCTTTTTTTCCTTTTTCCTTTCTTCTCCCCACCCCCCCCCCCACCCTACATCAGTCTGAAGAAGGGTTTTGGCCCGAAATGTTGCCTATTTCCTTCACTCCATAGATGCTGCTGCACCCGCTGAGTTACTCCAGCACTTTTGTCTGAACTTCTAGCACGTCAGTTGAGAAACGTGGAAAAGGATCATACTATTCAAAAAATCAGATCAGAAAAAGGTGAACTGTTCACACTTACAAAAGATATTAACGAAAGATTTGCCCAATTCTATCAAAATTTATATACATCCAAAACATCAACCGAAACAAGAAAAATTACAAGCTTCCTTGATAACTGTAATCTTCCGTCACTCAACATGGGGAACGTGATGAATTAGGAGCACAGATTCCAATTAAAGAAATCGAAGAGACTATCAATTCATTGAAGAATGGCAAAACACCAGGCCCAGACGGGTTTAGTAATGAATTGTATTAAAAAAATTATGATGTAACCTCCCCGCGTTTACGTAACCTTTATATACATGCATTTAAAGAACAGACGCTACCACAAACCTTAGCCGAATCAACTATTACACTGATACCCAAAAAAGATAAAGATCTGGAAGACCCGGATCATACAGAGCAATTGCCCTGTTAAATACAGATCAGAAAATATTAGCTAAAACCCTGGTAAGAAGATTAAGTAAATACGTTAATAAATTAATACATTCTGATCAAACTGGGTTTATACCCAAGAGACACTCATTTAACAATTTGAAAAGCCCGTTTAATATAATGTACTCACACAGAACAATAAAGGAAGACATCAATTATTTCATTAGATGCAGAAAAAGCATTTGACCAAGTAGAATGGAAATATATTTTTACAGTATTGCAAAAATTCCAGCTGGGAGAAAATTTTATTTCATGGTTAAAATTGCTATATGACTTCCAGAACACTGACTAATCATGTACTCTCACCTAAATTTCAACTATCCAGGGGCAATAGACAGGGATGTGCATTATCACCCCTGTTATTTGCCCTCGCAATTGAACACTTAGCAGAAAGTATAAGAGTACATCCAAATATTCACGGCTATAACACTAAATATTCTAATAATAAAATATCATTATATGCAGATGATGTATTACTATATATCACCAATTCCCAAGTTAGCATCCCAAGTATACTAAATCTTATAGAGGAATTCGGCTCCTTTTCAGGATATGGAATAAATTGGAACAAAAGTGAAATCATGTCAATAAAACTTCAAGATCCGACACACCTTCTAAAATTCCTTTTTAGAATTGCTACGGAAAAATTTAAATATCTTGGGGTTCACGTAACTAGAAAATACACTTCTCTATTTCAAGCAAACCTTCCTCCTTTAATTACCAAACTAAATGCCCTTACTCAATTTTGGAAAACGCTTCCGATGTCTCTCACAGGCAGAATAAATGCCATAAAGATGATCTTCCTTCCTCAAATCCTGTACTTATTTCAATCAATACCTATTTATCTTCCTAAAAATTTTTTTTTTAAACTTGACTCGCTGATCACAAACTTTATTTGGGATTATAAAACACATAGAATCCATAAACGACATCTATGTAAACCCAAAGAAATTGGCAGATTGGCTCTCCCCATTTTTTTATACTATTACTGGGCAACGAATATTAAAAACATAATCTATTGGATGGACAACACATGCCAACAGGTAAAATGGTTAACAATGGAAAGAAAGGATTATTCGCCTTTTAATATAGGCACGATTCTTCTCTCTCCAATAAATTTGAAGAAAACACTATATGAGAAAAATCCGATTATCCACAGTACCCCACGAATCTGGAAACAAGTGAAGTTAACCCTTAAAATTAGAAATTTATCTCTTCTCTTACCAATTGCCAACAACCTTTCGTTCATCCTGTCTATTTCAGACAAAACTTTCACAAATTGGGAAAGATTAGGAATTAAAAAACTGGGAGATCTTTATGAGATGGGAACTCTTCTCTCATTTCAAGAATTTCAGTCGAAATATCATCTGAAAGGTAGCCAATATTTTAGATACCTGCAAATACAAGATTATCTGAAATCATATATCCAAGACTATCAATATATGTTGCCAGACACACTAGACGAATGTATGAATAGAAACTCGGATTCAAGCAAGTTAGTATCATATCTGTATAACACTCTTTTAAATATACAAACCCCATCATCAGAAGTAATTAGAAGAGCTTGGGAAGATGAGCTTGGCCTAAAAATTTTAAAAGACAGATGGGAGGAAAATGTTCTATATATACACAACTGTTCTCTTAATGTCAGGCATTCGTTAATACAATTTAAAGTACTGCACAGACTCTATTATTCAAAGTCTAAACTGAAGAAGATCTTTCCAAATTTATCTCCTATTTGTGATAAATGTCTCCTTCAGGAAGCAACTATAACCCATTCCTTTGCCTTGTATAAAGTTACATAATTTCTGGAGAGAAATTTTTGAAAAATGTTCTAAAACACTAAAAATAAAATTGGATCCCCACACGGAACTGATCACTCTAGGTACTTCTGAAGCCTGTTCTGAGCTATCACTATTTCAAAGACGCTTCCTTAATTATAGCCTGATAACGGCAAAAAAACTAAAACTTAAATTTTGGAAACATATATCAGTCCCTACTGGATTGATGTGGATTATAAACATGTCCGAGACACTACATCTTGAAAATAACAGACTCGTCTTGGCAGAAAAACCAGATCACTTTTCCAAGACATGGACACCCTTCATTGATTTCTTACAAGGATAGTATGGTACAACACAACTTTGGATTTGAATCTAACTATGGGTTGGGTGAGGTGGGTGGGGAGGGATGAGAGGCAGGTATACCACCACTTTTTTTTCCTTTTTCTTTTTTTCTTTTTTTCCCAATCCTCTCTTCTTTCTTTCTTGTATTCACTCTTTGGCTACACTACTTTGGTAGTCTAGGGGTCCTATCTTTGCACACCTCACTCTTTCTCTTTTTTGGTTTTTCTCCTTTCTTTTCTTCTAATTCATAGCTAAAAAGTTAAAATTGAAGCTGTACAATAACTGTATAATTTTATATGCCGTTGGTTCGACTTTTGTCCATTTGTTTCTAATAAATTAAAAAAAACAATAATTAAAAAAAAAAAAACTATAAAGTCAATAGGGTGCACGGTGGTGCAGCAGTAGAGTTGCGGCCTTACAGCGCCAGAGACCTGGGTTCGATTCTCGCTACGGGTGCTGTCAGTACGGAGTTTGTTTGTTCTCCCCGTGGCCTGCGGGTTTTTTTCCCCGGGAGCTTCAATTTCCTCCCACACTCCAAAAACATACAAATTTATAGGTTAATTGGCTTGGTAAAATTGTAAATTATTCCTAGTGCGTGTAGAATAGTGTTAATGTGTGGGGATTGTTGGTCGGCAAGGACTCGGTGAGCTGAAGGGCCTGTTTCCAAGCTGTATCCCCATACTTAACAACTAAACTAATAGTCACCAAATTGCTCTCTGCTTCGAAGTATCCTTTACTCCTTCAGGAAATATATAACTACTTTTGGAATTTTTCCATTTTCTCTGGAAAATAAATTATAGCTTTGGATGAGTTTTGATTACATTCTTACTGAACCCATGGCATGCAGGAAGAATAAACTATGTTCTTATGAAACAAGCTAGATTTCACTGACCTCTTATCTGAATGATGGATCGACAGAAAGACTCCTGAGTTGTAGTGGACCTGCTTCAGTGTAATCAGAACAGTGAACTCGTGTGTGTGCCTCAGCTTCTGAGAAATTTGTTCAACCGCAATCGGAGATGCTTTCAGAATTCTTGCAGTATCTGTAATATAGGAAAATCAAATGAAACAACAATTCCTCTCCAACAGTCCAGCAATCTCTCAGGAAAACCTGATAACTGGCCACAGTTGATTTTGCGCTTTGAAGTATATAACTGCTTCGGACACCACATATTAGTCCTCCAGCAACCTAACACTCCCCTTCCCCTTTCTCACCTCCACAGCCGCCATCCTCAGTGCCCCACCTGGACTTGCACCTATTTCTCCCCTCCTCCTCCCCCTCCCCCTCCCCCTCCTCGTACATTCCTTCCTCCGGCTTCACAATTTGCAACTCTTCAATACTTCTGTTTCATACGTTCTGCTTTATCACTGGTCTTTGTTACAGCCATCTGCCTATCAAAAACCCACCTTGCCTGCGTCCACTTATTATCTGTCACACTCTGTCCTGCCTCTCCTTGCTCCCAGCTTTTTCCTACATGCACACACACACCCACGCACACACACACCCTCACCCATGCACACGCCCACGCACACACACACACACACACACACACACCACACACACCCACACACACCCACACACACCCACGCACACGCACACACATACACCCATGCACACGCCCATGCACACGCACAACACACACGCCCACGCACACACATACACACACACACACACACCCACGCACACGCCCACGCACAACACACACACACGCCCAAACACACACACACACACACACCCGCCCACACATGCCCACACACGCCCACACCCACACCCACACACACGGCCACACATACTCCCACACATATGCCCCCACACACACCATCAGTCTGAGGAAGGGTCTTGACCCGAGGCATCACATATCCATATTCTCCAGAGATGCCGCCTGACCCAGCACTTTGTGCCCCTTTGTGTAAATTAGCATCTGAAGTTCTTTGTTTCTACATATTTGTCCTTTATTTATATATTTTTTCATTATTTTTTCTGGCCTGGCTACAAATAATTGTCTTTGCACTTTCCAGTCGGTGAAATTATATAACATAGATTGTATTTAAAAAGATCAATGCCAGTGACATAGCGCAAGAGACCTGGGTTCAATCCTGACTTTAGACTCTCTCTGTGTGGATCTTGCACGTTCTCCCTGTGACCGCGTGGGTTTCCTCCGGGTGCCCTGGTTTCCACCCACATCCCAAAGAAGTGCGGGTTGGTAGGTTAATTGAGCTTTGCAAATTACCTTGAATGTTTAGGGAAAGTGGGATAATATAGAACTTGTGTGAATGGGTCAGCGTGGATTCAGTGGGATGAAGAGTCAGTTTCCATGCTGTATCAAAGGTCTCAGTTATCATTTACAAGTCCTTCCTGGCTTTGGCAGGGCTCTATTCCAGAGAATCGCTTGTCAGAAATGCAACTGAGAACCAAGTTCATGCAAGGCAGAGGTGGGTTGTCCCATAGGAATGGATAATCGGATAAATATTTTAAATCTTATTTTGCATTCTTAATAATAAAGTAAATATTAAAAATTTAGCCCAAGCCTACCTCGTTAATAATGATATTCCTTTAGCAGATTTTACTGGAGATGAGGTTTTAAATGCTACTGACGTTTTAAAATGGGCACTGCTGATGGCGTGGATGACATGTCTATAGATAGGATTAGCAAAATGGACATCAATGTGTTGACTAGAAATGCTGGGTACAATGTGGCAAAATTCCAGCTGGTGCCAAGAACAGTGGCCTACAGATATACAGCAGCCAGCAAATCCATCCCACTGTCTCCTGAATGCTCACTTGTATGTATGGGTTGTACAAAAGTCGAACATCCATAAACTGTGGAACGCCCTGCATGGTTATACATTGGAAAGGCTCGTAATAACCCAGCACCCTCAAAACACACCGACAAAATAACGTCACATGAAAGAAAAAAAAAGACACAAAGTGCTGGAGTAACTCAGTAGGTCAGGCTGCATCTCTGGAGAACTTGGATAGGTAACATTTCAGATCAGGACACTTCTTCAGACTGATTGTAGTGGGGGGGGGGGGGGGGGGGGGGGGGGGAGGAGCTGGAAGTGTGGAAGAGGGGGGGGGGGTGACAAAGTCTGCCATGTTCTAGGTGGTTACAGGTGAGTGGGTTTTTGACAGGTAGATGGTCGGGCAAGGTCCAGAGATAAAAATAAATAAGGTGTGAGGCAAGGATAGAAAGGGTGCGTATTGTGAAGCCAGAAGAAGTGAGGTGGTAGGGGAAAAATGGGTGTGAGACCAGGTGGGACACAGGAAGGGGGAGGGGTGGGGGGGGGTGGGGAGGGGAGGAAAGGATGTTTGCATGTTAGTTGCTTGAAATAAGCTTATTTGACACATGTTCTGATTTTGGTAATATTAAAATCATAATGAAAAGTAATCCAAAATAACTTAAAGTAGAACTTCCTTCAATGGATGTTATTTATTCTTATTTTCACCTTGAAAAGAACATTTAGTCACTGTGCTTTCAATGAAAGTTTGTTCTAGCGCATGGTTATTCAACTTGAATTCACTAATTCTGAATCAATCAGCGGGTAACCTTCAGACATTGCCATGAGGAAGACAGATTGAATCACAGGGTGGCTCAGAGCTGTCAGAACAATCCCACACTCTCTTAGTAATCAGCAAAGCTGACATCCTTATGTTTGCTTTCTCTGGACCCAAAACAGTTTGTCCCAACAGAGTTTCAATCAGATTGGTGTTACACAAAATTAGCCAGACTTGAGGTGCAGAGAATTGTTTTGGTAAATGACCTTATTTTTATATGTTGCATTTTAAACACAGAAATTTACAACTTCACCACAGTCAAAAACTGCTCAACACTAACATCCATCTTTCTGTAGGTAGGAACTGCAGATGTTTCGGAAAGAACTGCAGATGCTGGTTTACACGGAAGATAGACACAAAAAGCTGGAGTAACTCAGCGGGACAGGCAGCATGGAGAGAAGGAATGGGTGATGTTTCGGGTCAAGACCCTTCTTCAGTCCCAGTCTAAGTGCACCCACTCCCTACACACTAGGGGCAATTTACAAAGGGCCAATTAACCTACAAACCCACACATTTTTAAGATGTGGGAGGAAACCAGATCACCCGGAGGAAACTCACATGGTCACAGTGAGAACATGCAAACTTCACACACACAACCCGAGGTCAGGATCGAACCTGGGTCTTGGGTGCTGTGAGACAGTAGCTCTATCAGCTGTGCCGCAGTGCTACCCGAAGTCTGTGCTGGCTAACAATTCAATCCAATTCCCTCACTAAGTTTCCCCGTAACCTATTTCCCCATCACCTCCCACACGTTTTGCCATTCACTCTGTGTAGGAAGGAACTGCAGATGCTGGTTTAAACCAAAGATAGACACAAAAAGCTGGAGTAACTCAGTGCGTCGGACAGCATCTTGGGAGAAAAGGAATCGGTGACGTTTTGGGTCGAGACCCTTCTTCAGTCTGAAGAAGGGTGTCGACCCGAAACGTCACCTATTCTTTTACTTCAAAGATGCTGTCTGGTCTCCACCCAAAACGTCACCTATTCCCTTTCTCCAGAGATGGTGTCTGACCCGCTGAGTTATTCCAGCCTTTTGTGTCTATCTTCTTGCCATTCACACTGGTCACTAGATCTGACCCAGCTATAATTGCTGGATGGTATGCCATACTTTGTGATTTGCTTCACAAAAATTGAAAAATTACTGTCAAGTTTTTTATTTTACTCCATTTACTTTACCAAGGAAAGATATTGGTGAGGCCACATTAAGAGTACTGTGTTCAGTATTGGTCACCATGTTATTTGAAAGATGTTAAGCTGGAAAGGGCGCAGGGAAGATTTTTGAAGATATTGCCACGACTCGAGAGCCTGAGCTATTGGGAGAGGGTGAGGCTAGAACTTTATTCCTTAGATCACAGGAGGATGAGGGGTGATCTTACAGAGGTGTACAAAATCATGAGAGGAATAGAATGGGTAAATGCACAGCCTTTTGCCCAGGGTAGGAGTATCTAGAGCCAGGGGACATTGATTTAAATTGAGCGGGGGAAAGACTTAACAGGAACATGAGGGGTAATTGATTTTTACACAAAGGGTGGTGGATGAGCTGCCAGAGGAGGTAGTTGAGGTGGGCACTAACATAACATTTAAGAGACAATTTGGCAGGTACATGGATAGGACAGATTTAGTGTGTGGATATGTTGCCAAGCATGGGCAGGTGGGACTAGTGTAGATGGTGCATGTTGGTCGGCGTGGGCAAGTTGAGGCAAAGGGCCTGTTTCCAAGCTGTATGTCTCTATAACACAAATTAATCAAACAGCAGATTAATATCACACCCACTAGAGATAAATTGCAGCAGGAAACTTTAAAATTCAATTGTTTTAGTTTTCCTTTTCTCTCAATTCAATCTTTCTTTTATTTTCTTAGTACCTTTTCCATATTTAATTTAACTCGAATTCATTCTCCAGGGTTCGTTTTGTTCATCTCATCTTTCTCAATGCTATTGATTAAATGTAGTTCCATTGGGTCTGACAATCAGAAGGCCACAGATGTCATAATGTTGCCTCACTGTTACCATCTCACATCTCCAAATAGGATGTGGCTTCAAATTGTTATCATCAGGACAATGGAATAAGGAATCCGCTTCAGGACATTCACAATGAAATATGGCACACTAGAAATGTCTATGCTGGGAACGTTTTGGATGTTGAGGTGTGAAGTGTAGCTTATTGTAGTATAATGTCACTAACATCCTCTAACACAAATTGGCTTCTGATTTGCCATTGAGGAAATATTCCCCATCACAAGCTGCTATTTACTGAAAATACTGTTATTTGTGGAATGAATCAATCAAGCAAGCAAGCAAAGAACAAATCTGGTGTGAACAACTGCTGTCAGTGCTCTATTGATTTCCATGGCATTTATTTCCAGCACAGCGCGTTTTAAGGCTCGATTTTAAAGCCCTCTTCTCCTGCTGCTTCGTCCAATGAGAATATTGTGTCAAAGTTGGTAAAGATGGCAGGAATATAATGGATGAGTTGGTCAAGAGAGAAGAGTCATGAGTGTTTAATTGTCATATACATCAGAAATAGAGCAATGAAATTCTTCCTTGCTGCACCAGCTTTGACAGGCACATTAATACACATATTTCAAATGTAAAACATAAATCACTGATTTGTGCTTGGGTAAGGCAGGAATGGGCAGGGAAAGGTTAATAAAATCTATGATAATAATATATCCTACGCCGTAGGTCAGGATGATTTAATCTTTCATCTTTTATAGTTTGGCTCACCACAGACTTTCACATTAGTTTAAGGTACACAAAAATGCTGGAGAAACTCAGCGGGTGCAGCAGCATCTGTGGAGCGAAGGAGATAGGTAACGTTTCGGGCCGAAACCCTTCTTCAGACTGAGATTATTCTCAGATTAGTTTAGTTTAGTTTAGTTTAGTTTAGTATAGAGATACAATGCAGAAACAGGCCCTTCGGCCTACCAAGCCCACACCGACCAATGATCACCCAGTACATTAGCGCACGCTACATACTAGGGACAATTTACAATTTTTACTGAAGCCAACTAACTTACAAACTTGTATATCTGGGAGGAAACTGTAGCACCCAGGGAAAGTCCACGCGGTGACAGGGAGAAAGTACAAACTCCGTACAGATAGCACCCGTAGTCAGGATCGAACCCGGGTCTCTGGCGCTGTGAGGCAGCAACTCTACCACTGCGCCACCATGCCACTCTAACAATGAAGGAGGCACAAATAGTTTACCCCTGCTGGTTGTCAAGGACTTGTGGTGGGGTAGGTGTGCGCTGGTCAGCTCTCTACAGGGACAAAGAACAAAATCAGACACTGTACCATTAGTAGCATGGGACCTGCTCATGGTCATCTCCTTTGTGTCACACAAACCCCACGATTGTATCTGCCCCCACCACCACGCATGGCCATGCGTTCCAGACACCCACCACCAGGCTCATGGCGGTCCCCTTACTGTCACATAGCAACAGGCATCTTGAGTGCACTGTGATCTTCCTTTGCTGAAATGGCCTTCAGACTGTGCAGAGCAATCGAAGGTGAATGAGAATCCTGGAAGCAGCACACGGACCTTCTGTGGCACTTCACTGAATACAGCACGTCAGGTTTGCTCTGTGCATTATGTGCAGAGCAACACATGGACAGAGAACGGAGAACAGTGTAGGAAAGAACTGCAGATGCTGGTTTAAATCAAAGGTAGACAAAACATTTTGGAGTAACTCAGCTGGACAGGCAACATCTCTGGAGAGAAGGAACGGGTGACGTTTCGAGTCAAGAGAGAGAGAGTCAAGAGTCAAGAGTCAATTTAATTGTCATTTGGACCCCTGGAGGTCCAAACGAAATGCCGTTTCTGCAGCCATACATTACACACAAATAGACCCCAGACACAACATAATTACATTTAACATAAACATCCATCACATAGCTGTGATGGAAGGCCAAATAAACTTATCTCTCCACTGCACTCTCCCCCCCCCCCCCGATGTCAGAGTCAAAGTCAAAGCCCCCGGCTGGCGATGGCGATTGTCCCGCGGCCATTAAAGCCACGCCGGGTGGTGCGAGGTCGCACACCGGGTCTTGGTGTTGGAGCCCCCGGTGTGCGCTCGCAGAGTCCGCGGCCATTCCAGCCGCGCGGGGCAGTAATGTTAGGCCCCGCTCCAGGAGCTCTTCAACCCCGCAACTCGGGCGGGAGAAGTCGCCGTTGCAGGAGCCCCGAAAAGCGGTCTCCCTCCAGGGAGCCGCGGGCTCCCGGTGCCGTCGTCCACAGACCCGTCGTTGGAGCCTCCGACTCTCCGGTAGCAGCAGCAGCAGCAGCAGCAGCAGCAGCAGCGCTCCTCCACCGCTCCACCCGCTCCGGACTCGGCCAGCCCCGCGACGGCGACGGTGAGTTGTAGCACCAGAGTCCCCGGCTTCTTCCTGTTGGAGGCCGCTCCTCGTTGCGGCCTCAACGACACCTGAGACCCGACGAGAAAAGGTCGGGTCTCCAGTGCAGGGAGAGATTCAAAAAGTTTCCCCCCCCCCTCCCTCCCCACACACACACCCCAACAAACACACACCCCAACATAAAATAACAAAAACTACATAAAAACACAGACAAAAAATAATAAAAACGCGGACAGGCTGCAGAGGCCGCTGCTGGCCAGAGCCGCGCCGCCTACCGGAGTCGAGACCCTTCTTCAGACTCAACATAAAACAGTACCGCACAAGAACCAGCCCTTCACCCCACGATGTTTGTGCCGAACATGATGCAAAGTTAAACTGATGTCATCAGCCTGTACATGATCCATATCCCCCTATTTCCTGCACTTCCATGTGCCTATCTAAAAGCCTCTTAAATGCCACTACTGTATCACCACCACCCATAGCAATGCATTCCAGTCACCCACCATCAGGGCCACCACCACACCATCTGTATAAAAAACATGTCCCACACATCTCCATTAAAATGTTCCCCTCTTGATTTATAGCTATGCTCTCTACTGATGGATATTTCCACTCTGGGATAAAAGGTTCTGACTGTCTACCCTATCCATGCCTCTCATTATTTTATATACATCTATCAAGCCCACCTCAACCTCTGACATTCCAATGAAAATAATTGAAGTCGACCCAACCGCTCCTTGTAGCTGAATCCCTCTAATCCAGACAGCATTCTGTAAACCTCCTCTGCACCCGCTCCAAAGACTCCACATATTCCCTGTAATGGGATGACCAAATCTGCACGCAAAGTCCTCATGTGACCTAACTAAAGTCCTAGAGAGCTGCAAAAGAACTCAGAACAAAAGCTACAGATTGCACCAATCTGCGAATTTAGTTCAAATTTTATTTTTCACAAAAAATGACGTAGACATAGAAACATAGAAATTAGGTGCAGGAGTAGGCCATTCGGCCCTTCGAGCCTGCACCGCCATTTAATATGATCATGGCTGATCATCCAACTCAGTATCCCGTACTTGCCTTCTCTCCATACCCTCTGATCCCCTTAGCCACAAGGGCCACATCTAACTCCCTCTTAAATATAGCCAATGAACTGGCCTCGACTACCCTCTGTGGCAGAGAGTTCCAGAGATTCACCACTCTCTGTGTGAAAAAAGTTCTTCTCATCTCGGTTTTAAAGGATTTCCCCCTTATCCTTAAGCTGTGACCCCCTTGTCCTGGACTTCTCCAACATCGGGAGCAATCTTCCTGCATCTAGCCTGTCCAACCCCTTAAGAATTTTGTAAGTTTCTATAAGATCCCCTCTCAATCTCCTAAATTCTAGAGAGTATAAATCAAGTCTATCCAGTCTTTCTTCATAAGACAGTCCTGACATCCCAGGAATCAGTCTGGTGAACCTTCTCTGCACTCCCTCTATGGCAATAATGTCCTTCCTCAGATTTGGAGACCAAAACTGTACGCAATACTCCAGGTGTAGTCTCACCAAGACCCTGTACAACTGCAGTAGAACCTCCCTGCTCCTATACTCAAACCCTTTTGCTATGAAAGCTAACATACCATTCGCTTTATTCACTGCCTGCTGCACCTGCATGCCTTTTTTTCAATGACTGGTGTACCATGACACCCAGGTCTCGCTGCATCTCCCCTTTTCCTAGTCGGCCACCATTTAGATAATAGTCTGCTTTCCTGTTTTTGCCACCAAAATGGATAATGTTCTAATTTCTACAGAATAGTGCTTTTCTGTTAAATGGTCACACTGACACATGCACATTATCAATTATGATCAATGTCATGAAGCACATTTTTCATCAAAGGTCATACATATTATGGCAAATCCCAAGGCTGGCAATGTACGCTTTTTTAATTTCTGCAGTAAATTAATTTACATTAATAATGCTAATAGAGAGCATCTTCTCTCTCATGATTGTGCAACTTTCATGATTTTACTCCAATGTTTGAGAAGAATCTGCAATGACTGGCCTACTTTGCTAATCCCAATTGATTGATGTAAAACTCTCAGAAAGTTGTTAATCCTAAAGCATTCCAATAGGGCCTTGTAACGATTTACATTAAGTGATTGTATGCAAAGCCTGGCAGCAAAATGCTTTCTCTCGTTCCTGCTGCTTTCTCCACCCCAAAAGCTAATGTTATATTCCTGAGCCTATGCAGCTCACATTGAGGGGGGGTTTAGGGTGCAATGGAAAGCATATAATAAGCAGAGAATGAGACAGCCTGAATAGTCCATCACTGAAATCTTTCAGTCAACTGTGGTATTATGCAAAAATAGTGTAAGGCTGGGCAGACGGGCACTAGGACCCTGTGTGACAGAAGCCAGGCTCCAGTAACCGGATGTGACTGGAACCCTGGGGTGTGGCAGTTAGGGAGTTGCCTGGGCTGGCACATGAGGCTGTTACTGTTGCTGCTGCTGTACAGAGTTGCTAAATAAAGATATACTCTGTTTACGTCGTCGTACGAGCCTTATTACAAGCATAACTCGACATGGTGTCAGAAGTGGGATTATCTGGGCAGCCTACGTGAGCACCTGCAGGCAGACAGCACATGCTCTGCACTGATGGAGTACTGCACAGACGGCTGGCCCAACAAAAGCCAACTGCAGGGAGTGCTGAGACATTACTGGGCTGATAGAGCAGTGCTGACTGTGCACGATGGGCTGCTGCTGCGGGGCACGAGACTCGTCATCCCATCAGCCTTACAAGGTGATGTGCTGCAGAGACTACACGAAGGACACCTGGGGGTGACAAAGTGCAGGGGCCGGGCCAAACAGACAGTATGGTGGCCAGGACTCAGCAGCCAGCTGAATGACATGGTGCTGAAATGTAGAACCTGCATCCAAGAGAGAAGGAACGTCAAAGAGCCACTGATGCCAACGGAGATGCCAGACAGGCCTTGGCAAACCTTGGGAGCTGACCTATTCACGCTGAAAGACAAGACTTATCTACTAGTAGTAGATTATTTCTCAAGATATGTGGAAGTTGCACTGCTATCACCCACAAGGTCCACAGATGTGGTTGTGCACCTGAAATCCGTATTTGCTCGTCATGGAATTTGTGAATTTCTTAAAAGTGACAATGGGCCCCAGTTCTCAGGTAGCCACTTTAAATCCTTTGCAGCAGAGTATGGCTTTATGCACATCACGAGCAGCCCCAGGTTTCCTCAGAGCAATGGGGAGGCGGAACGCGCTGTACAAACCGTGAAAAACCTGCTAACAAAGGCGTCAGACCCATATCTGGGGCGCCGCCTACGCACTACAGTTCCTGCCCTTCCAACCCTGCTGAATCCAGTTTTGCCTGACTACAACGCGCTGGGGGCCAAAGAAAGGGAGAAAAGGTGGAACGACGCAAGATCCTTTGACAAGAAGCACGGAGCGAGAAATCTGGAGCCACTAGTACCTGGGGAGGATGTGTGGATCACTGATGCACGAGTCCAGGGCAAAGTGCTATCTACACACAATACCCCTCACTCTTATATCGTCCAGGTACCTCAGGGCACACTGAGGAGGAACCGGCAGCACTTGGTGCCGCTGCAGACCAACAGTGAGGTAGTCGACGCTGATGAGCCACCGGTGGGAGAAGAGCCAGCTCCACCAGAGCCAGCTCCACCAGTGACAACATCACCCAGTGGAGAGGGGAGCCGAAGAGACTTGATTTGTGATTTATTGATCTGTTTTCAACAATAAAGAAAAAGAGAGAGTGAAATGTGATGTGAAATTGTTCTGTAAACCTGTTACATTTACCTGAAACCTGAGAGTTTAAGTTTTGAAGAACACAGCCTGCTAAAGAATAGTTCACAGTATGGTAACATGTAAGTTATTTTATTTCTATTTTGCATGCTTAGATCAGGGACAGGTCTTCCAGCAAAAGGGCAGAATAAACCCCTTAAGACCTGCAGAGACAAAGGTAGTCCACCCTTTGTTCTCAAAGAAAGGGAGATGTGGTATTATGCAAAAATAGTGTAAGGCTGGGAAGACGGGCACTAGGACCCTGTGTGACAGAAGCCAGGCTCTAGTAACCGGATGTGACTGGAACCCTGGGGTGTGGCAGTTAGGGAGTTGCCTGGGCTGGCACATGAGGCTGTTACTGTTGCTGTACAGAGTTGCTAAATAAAGATATACTCTGTTTACGTCGTCGTACGAGCCTTATTACAAGCATAACTTGACATCAACTACCTGCAGGAACCACGGTCAAGAAATATTACCAGTCTGACGTTTTAAAATCTTAAATCTTGCAAATTACACATCGAAAGGTTGCTTCTTGAATTCTCGATGAAAAGGTGTCCATAAATTTAAAAAAAATCTAAGCAGAAAGGATGTGTAGGAAGGAACTGCAGATGCTGGTATACCTTGAAGACAGACACAAAATGCTGGAGTAACTCAACGGGCCAGGCAGCATCTCTGGAGAGAAGAAATTGTTTCGGGTCGAGACCCTTCTTCAAAAAGTCACCCATTCTTTCTCTCCAGAGATGCCGCCTGTCCCGCTGAGTTACTCCAGCATTTTGTGTCTATCTAAGCAGAATGGATAGTGGGCAAATAAGAAAGTTACGATGGCCATTGTATAATTATGCAAGATCTATATTACTAAAAGTCTGATCTTGACCACTTTTGGCTCGCTGTGGCATGATTTCCCAGAAAACGCCGCCACCTACGGCCGTCATTTTTGGCCACCTCGCTCAAAAATGCACTGCTAATGAGGTAAAAATGCACTACTAATGAAGTAAAAATGCACTGCTAATGAAGTAAAAAATGCACTGCTAATGGCTAATGCAAATTGTTTGGGATGAAGTAAAAATGCACTGCTAATGAAGTAAAAATGCACTGCTACTGAAGTAAAAGTGCACTGCTACTGAAGTAAAAACGCACTGCTAATGAAGTAAAAATGCACTGCTAATGAAGTAAAAATGCACTGCACTGCTAATGAAGTAAAAATGCACTGCTAATGAAGTAAAAATGCACTGCCAATGAAGTAAAAATGCACTGCTACTGAAGTAAAAATGCACTGCTACTGAAGTAAAAATGCACTGCTACTGAAGTAAAACTGCACTGCCAATGAAGTAAAAATGCACTGCTAATGAAGTAAAAATGCACTGCTAATGTAGTAAAAATGCACTGCTAATGGTTGTTTGGGTTGGTAAAAATGCACTGCTAATGAAGTAAAACTGCACTGCTAATGAAGTAAAAATTCACGCTAATGAAGTAAAAATGCTCAGTCTCTGTATGATGGGGGAGGGAGGGGTTACAACTCTGTCTGAGCAGTGAATCAACTGAACACACTGAATGTCGACTGAACTGTCTGTGGCGTTTTGTGTGGTTTTATGGTGGTTTCACCTTGCTTGAAATGGTATGAAACTGCATTTGAATTTGGTGGCCCTGCACCCTCCTTGAATGGTATGAAACTGCACTTGAATTTGGTGGCCTTGCACTCTGCTTGAAGTGGTATGAAACTGCACTTGCATTTGGTAGTCTTGCACCCTGCTTGAAGTGGTTGGAAACTGCACTTGAATTTGGTGGCCTTGCACCCTGCTGGAAGTGGGGAAACTGAACCTGAATTTTGTGGCCTTGCACCCAGCTCGAAGAGGTAAGAAACTGCACCTGAATTTGGTGGCCTTGCACCCTGCTTGAAATGGTAGGAAAATGGATTTGAATTTGGTGGCTTTGCACCCTGCTTGAAATGGAATTTCAAGGAATAGCCGTGAGTCAACTGCCAGCCCACCAGCCGTGAATGAGCTGCCAGCACATCAGGCTTGAGGGACTGAGCTGCCAGACCAAGAATCCACTGCTAATGAAGTAAAGATACACTCCTAATGAAGTAAAAATGCACTACTAATGAAGTAAAAATGCACTGCTAATGGTTGTTTGGGTTGAAGTAAAAATGCACTGCTAATGATGTAAAAATGCACTGCTAATGAAGTAAAATGCACTGCTAATGAGGTAAAAATGCACTGCTAATGAGGTAAAATGCACTGCTAATGAGGTAAAATGCACTGCTAATGAGGTAAAAATGCACTGCTAATGAGGTAAAAATGCACTGCTAATGAAGTAAAAATGTACTGCTAATGGTTGTTTGGGTTGAAGTAAAAATACACTGCTAATGGTTGTTTGGGTTGAAGTAAAAATGCACTGGTAATGGTTGTTTGGGTTGAAGTAAAAATGCACTGGTAATGGTTGTTAGTGTTTAAACAATGTTGAGAATCTCTCTCCTGTCAATCACACCATGAAGGCCACACCTTTTCCTGGGGAAGGGGGAGGGATTATAAAACCCAGAAGTGTGGGTGTGGCTCAGTCTCTGTATGATGGGGGGAGGGAGAGGTCACAACTCTGTCTGAACTGTGAATCAACTGAACACACTGAATGTCTACTGAACTGTGTGTGGTGTTTTGTGTGGTTTTATGGTGGTTTCACCTTGCTTGAAATGGTATGAAACTGCATTTGAATATGGTGGCCTTGCACCCTGCATGGAATGGTATGAAACTGCATTTGAATGTGGTGCTGTTGCACCCTGCATGAAATGGTATGAAACTGCATTTGAATTTGGTGGCCCTGCACCCTCCTTGAATGGTATGAAACTGCACTTGAATTCGGTGGCCTAGCTCCCTGCTTGAAATGGTAGGAAAATGGATTATAATTTGGTGGCCTTGCACTCTGCTTGAAATGAAATTTCAAGGAATAGCCGTGAGCCAACTGCCAGCCCACCAGCCACCTGCCAGAACATCAGGCTTGATGGACTCAGCTGCCACCCCAAGAATCTATTTGGCCCACAATGTCCATACTAGCCCTCTGGAGACCAATGGTCCCTGCAGCCAACAACACCCATACCAGCTGTCCAGAAAGCCCCCCCCACTGGACACCAATATTGGAATTGGTGGAGAGTGGAATATTGTGTTGGGGGGCCAGCCCTCCCGTGTGAACATGGGACCCAACGGGTCCCACTTAGTCTAGTATATTATATAGTTGTCATACAGCAAAGAATTCTGATGTCTATATAATGTGTGTTTCATTTCAGCAAAAGCATTGAATACTCATACAGACTGGCTAAATAAAAGTGTCAAACTCAGTGGCAGCGTGGTGTTATTAGTGACTGGTGCACACATTGTAATTATCAACACTGTCATTATGAACCGAAAACTGTGTCCTTTTTAATGTTACTTGTGTCAGAATGTATTTTGCCTTTGTGTGGTTCGGGAATGAGCTGTTACATCACTGACCTGCCCTTAAAGAACCCATGACATGTGGGAATCACAAATTGAAATACAAACTAACAATAGGGAGACTTCAAACAGACTCCCATAAATAACAACACTAATACAGGGAAATAAAGGTCAGATATGCACATACGCATGAAGAGATGACAAAAAATGACGACGAGATGTATGTGGTAAATGATCTGTCATTGTCACATGATCTTCTGCCATAAGGAGAGGAAAGTGAAACAAGAGAGAGTCAAGAGTGTTCAATTACAAAACAATTACATTCTTACTTGCAGCAGCATAACAGGTCTGTAAACACAGTACTCATAGATAACACAATAAAACCAAATAAAATTAATTAAAAACAAAAAAAAATGAGTGCAGGACACAGGCCTAAAATCCATAGTGCAACCAAGAGAATTTATAGTTCATAGAGTACGCGGTGATTGTAGTGTTTGTAGTGTTCAAGAGCCTGATGGTTGTAGGGAAGAAGCTGTCCCTGAACCTGGAGGTCACAGTTTTCAGGCTCCTATACGTCCTCCAGATGGCAGGAGTGAAATGAGAGCATGGCCAGGATAGTGAGGGTACTTGATGATGCTGGCTACCTTTCTGAGGGATCCCTTCGTTGGTGGGGAAGACAGTGCCTGTGATGGACCAGGCAGTGTTGACCACTTACTGCAATCTCCTTCGTTCCTGGGCGTTCAAGTTGCCAATGATGGCCGTGATGTAACCGGTCAATGTGCTGTCTACCAAATCTCCTCAATCATCTGAGGAAGTAGCAGTGTTGATGGGCTTTCTTAATGATTCCACCAATGTGCTGCGCCCAGGACAAGGGTTCAGAGATATGCATGCCAGGAATTTGACGTTGTTGACTCTCTTCACCATCGACCTGTCCATGAAGACAGGTTCATGGATCCTCAGCCATTCTCTTTTAAAGTCAGCAATCAGCTCCTTGATACTACTGACGTTGAGAACAAGGTTATTGTTCTGTCACCAATCAATCAGCCAATCGATCTCCCTCCTATACTCTGACTCATCATAACCCATAATTCATCCAACAACAATGGTTTCGTCGGTGAATTTAAAGATGGAGTTTTGGACCTGTGCCTGGCTACACAGTAACGGTACAGAGGGAGTTAAGCAGAGGGCTGAGCACACAACCTTGAAAGCCCCTGTGCTGATGGTTATCAAGGGGGATGCGTTGTTGCCAATTTGTACTGATTATGGTCTGTTGATGAATGTCAAAGATCCAGTTGCAAAGGAATGCATGGAGACCCATTTCGTTGAGCTTGGTAACCAGTTTAGATGGGATAATAATGTTGAACGCTGAGCTGTAGTCGATAAACAAAAGCCTGAGGTACATGTTCTTGTCATCCAAGTGGTCAAGTGCAGAGTGGAGAACCAGTGAGATTGCATCCCCCGTTGATCTATTGTAGCAGTAGGCAAATTATACTGGGTTTAGATTCTTGCTAAGTAAGGAGTTCAGATGCACTATAACCAATTTATCTCCATGGACCTTCGGGCCACTGGTTGGTAGTCATTGAGGTATGTCAGAGAATCAGGACACGAGTCACAAGAAGAGATTCAGTCTGCAGATAGATTTTATGTGCTGAGACCGTTCAATATGTTGGAAATGAGAAGACGGAGAAATGGCTGAGGTCCTCAAAAGTATCTCATAAGAAATGGTGAGAAATTGAGAAAAATTTAATGTGGACCAACACAAAGTTCCTAGCTGAACTGTAAAGGAGATCATGAGATTGAAATAAGATACTCCTGAAGTGAGTTCCATAATTGTTCAAGTAGAGCTAACATGTGATGTATCTGACAAAAATCAAAATGAAAAATGTCATTCTGAGAAGGAGAACACTCCTGCAATATCTGCTGAATCTCAAGCTGAGCACCAATATTGCTGTGAAGATCACAGAGAAAGTGAAAACATACATCCAGTTATATTCATAAAATTTATAAATATATTAAACAAGTTTATGCTATTTTATAAGCAAGGATTAAAGTTTAATTTAGTTTAGAGATACAACGTAGAAACTGGCCATTTGGCCCACCGAGTCCATGCCGACCAATTATCAACGTTTCATTAGTTCTATCCCACACACTAGGGGCAATCTACAGAAGCCTATTAACCTACAAATCTTTGGAGTGTGGGAGAAAACTGGAGCACCTGGAGAAAATCCATGCAATTACAGGGAGAATGTACAAACTCTGTAGAGCCAACTCGTAGTGAGGATCAAACCCAAGTCTCAGGCACTTTGAGGCAGCAGCTCTATCACCATAGTGGAAGTAACTATAAGTAAGTAGTGAAGGTAGGGTGGTAAGGTAGTGTAATATATACATTTCTGACACATTATGTTATATAATTATTACTATACATTTGGCCAATTCATGAAAAATCCTTGCGTAAACCAACACACACCTCATGATTGACACAAAATGCAGGCTACCTCAGTGGGACAGTCAGCATCTCTGTGTGCATTTCAGGCCCAGACCAGACTGAGTCAGGAGAAAGGGAAACGAGATATATAGTCGCCGATCAAGATTTCAGGATCGAAGTGAGAGAATGTTGTGTGGCTCTCAGGACAGTCAGCATCTCTGTGTGCATTTCAGGCCCAGACCAGACTGAGTCAGGAGAAAGGGAAACGAGATATATAGTCGCCGATATAGAACAAAGAAATGCAAGATAAGCAAAAATGTTACGATGATCAATGAAACAGTCCATTTCCTTGATCATCAGTACATTTCTGTATACCTTTCCTATATCTATATCTTTCCATATTGCCGCTTTGAACTCTTGTTTCCCTTTCCCCCGACTCTCAGTCTGAAGAAGGATCTCGACCCAAAACATCAACCAATCCAGAGAAGCTGCCTGTCCCGCTGATTTACTCCAGCATTTGGGTGGGTTAGTGTGAGAAATGAGTTTTCATCCAGTTGTGGCACAGGGAATAGAGGAGAGAAAAAAAGGGAGGAGCTTTGGTTATTTACTTAAAATTGGAGAATTTTATGCTGATACCAAGAAACATAAAACTGAGTTGAAGGATCAAAGTAGAAAGTGAAGGCACAGAATAAAATGATCAAACAGAAAGCTCCATAAATAGATTCCAAAGCAGAATGGAATAGAGGAAAAGCAACAACATCAAAGCAATGAAGGCTGGCTAGTTGGCTGGCTTACCCATCGGTTGCATGGCCTGCCTAACTTTCATTTCAATTGTTTTTCTCAGTTGGTTTCATAACAGGTCAATAATGATTACTGTCTGAGCAATGTGGGTGGAAAAGTCATGTGATTCAGCACAGAAGAAGCTCGTTAGATGTAAAAATAAATTATAATATTTGAGTTTGCAAATTGCATTATGAATTTTATTGTATGAATCATCAACATTTTCATATTAAACTCTTTCGTCCACTAAATTAAGAACAGTATTAACTCAGTTGGTAGCAATGCATATATTTGCATGAGAATATCATTCTGTGCTGTTTCTAGGCTACAATCTTTATAATTCTTTAAACATGCCACTTGACACCGCTTAATGCAAATTAGTTCAATTAAAATAAGAAGTTTTTTTACAAAGTATGTGCACAATCTCAAATTTGCAGTAGAGCCGTTCATTTGTAATAAGCAGTAAATTTCTTCAATGCTTCATTTACGTATTTTTTTTGCAGATTACACTTTACTTAGATTACTTTCATAGGTCTTATCACCTTCACCGCCCACGTTAAGCTCTTGCAGTCACGTGTGGAATTATTAAGTTTCAAACAACTCCACACATTCTGTATGAAAAGGTCAAGCCACAGTTTGGTGGTGGCTTGATCTATTAACTAAAAGTCAGCTAAGAGCAATGCATAGCTGGCCCTCTTGTCTCAAATGCTACAGACAGAGCTAAGGCACTTCATATATCCTTCAGGCAACAAAATGGAAGAGTCAGTGGTGGGAAAGTAATTTATTGCAAAATTGTTAATAAGAAGCTTTCCTGTCCGTCTATAAATATTTAATGGCGGGATTCATATCAGAAGAGTTCCGTCACAATAATGGGACCTATCTCTTTGGCAAATCAATGGCTTAACCAGCTATCTATAACTATAATGGTTCTCCTTTAGAAAGTCAATATCCAAATGAAGAACTGCCTCATTTTTTGTCACTTCGTTGCAAATTCTACAGGTTAAACTTGCAAATCCAGGACACTGCTCTCAGTGGAACTAACTCTGTAACAAATAGAATCAATGGCATGGACAGAGCAAAAACAATTAATGAAAGGGAAGAAGGGGAAACAAATTACCGCAAAGTCAACAATGTTTAATGGAGCAGCCAATAACTCAATAGGCAAACCCATCTCTTTTCACTGAACACCAATATTAACAGATGATTAGCATGAAATAATGTTGATTTAAGATACATCCTTATACCCCCCCCACCCCATCGACTTTGTCCAAGGACCCCCGACAGTCTTTTTCAGGTGAGGCAGAGGTTCACTTGCACCTCCTCCAACCTCATCTACTGTCTCCGCTGTTCGAGGTGTGGACTCCGATATATCGGCAAGATCAAGCGCAGGCTCGGCGATCATTTTGCTGAACACCTCCGCTCAGTCTGCCTAGACATATCTGATCTCCTAGTTGCTCAGCATTTTAACTCCCCCTCCCATTCCCACACTGACCTTTCTGTACTGGGTCTCCTCCATTGTCAGGGTGAGGCCCAGTGCAAATTGGAGGAACAGCACCTCATATTTCACTTGGGCAGCTTACACCCCAGCGGTATGAACAGTGACTTCTGAAACTTCAAGTAACCATTGCTTTCCCTCTCTCCATCCCTCCTCCTCCCTCCCAGTTCTCCGACCGTTCTTACTGTCTCCGCTACATTTTATCTCTTATTGCTTTGTTGTTATCTTTTCCCAGTTAACAATGATCTATCCTACATTTTCCTTGATCTCCATTCCCTTTGCCCAGTTTTCACACCTTCACGCTTCCTTATCTACCTATCTCCCTCCCCCCTGACGTCAGTCTGAAGAAGGGTCTCGATCCGAAACGTCATCCAGTCCTTCTCTCCGTAGATGCTGAGTTACTCCAGCATTTTGTGTCTATCGTTGATTTAAAAGATGTGGAGATTGTGGGGCTTCTTTGGGGCAGGACTGTAGCGCAGCCATGGAGTTGTTGTCTGTACGGAGTTTGTACATTCAAACTGTGACAAGTGGAGTTTCTCCGGGAGCTCCGGTTACCTCTCACGTTCCAAAGACGTGCAAGTTTGTAGGTTAATTGTTTTTGGTAACAATTGTAAATTATCCCCAGTGTGTAGGATGTGCTACTATACGGGGATCGCTGGTCGGCACGGACTTGGTGGGCTAAACCTCTAGACTAAAGTGAATTTAGAACACAGCCAGGCAGAGGCTGTGGTCTGGATGGCAGATGTTGAGTAGCATTGGGAATGAGATAAAATACCGTGACTGTGAATGTATAAATTCATAGCTAAACGAGAAGCCTTATGAGCATCTTATGACCGAGGCTGAATTAGCTTTCATTTCCTCTCTAGCCACCATTCAAAGGCAAGATTCATAGAATTAATAAAATCTGTAAAATCAATACAGCCAGGAGGAGGCTATTCTCTGCAACAAATCCATGCCCGCTCACTGGAAATCAATCTGTTCAGTCCCGTGCCCCTGACGGCCCATCTAGGAATGCATCTGATTCACAGCACCAGAGATCCAGCTTCAGTCCTGATGCACCTTTAGAAAGGAGATGAGGAGGAATTTATTTAGTCAGAGGATGGTAAATCTGTGGAATTCATTGCCACAGACTGCAGTGGAGGTCAAATCAATGCATACTATTAAGGTGGAGATTTACAGATTCTTGATTAGTATGGGTGTCACTGGTATATAGTTATGGGGTTGAGAGGGAAAGCTCGAGCAGCCATAATTGAATGGCGGAGTAGACTTGATGGGCCAAATAGCCTAACTCTGTTCCTAGAACTTCTGAACTTCAGGCATTGTACACATGAGTAATCAAGAGTTTGCATGTTCTCCTGTGATCGCATGAATTTCCTCTGTTTCCCACATGCCAAATGTATTTTAGTTGGCAGGTTAATTGGCCACTGTAAATTGCCCCTAATGTACAGGGGAGTGGTGGAATCTGGGGAGGGAGGTGAGTGGTAGAGAATGTAAGAGCATTAAAAAATTGTATTCATGTAGGATTAGTGTGAATGGATGGTTGAGGATGGGTGGGGACTCGATGTGGCAAGGGGCCTGCTTCCCTTGCTGTATCTTTCCATGACATAAATTTTATTTATTTTCAAATATTTAAACTATTTCCTTCATAAAGCCAATTTTATCTCAGTTTCTACTAGATTGAGTCACAATCATAGAGTCATACAGCATGGAAACAGGGGCCCACACTGACCAACATGTCCCATCTACACTAGACCCATCTGCCTGTATTTGGCCCATAGCCCTCTAAACCTGTCCTATCCAGGAAACCTACTGTTTCCACTAAAATTCAAATTTACAATGTCTTTCCATTCTTTTGTTCAAAGCGCCTTTCTGCTGGTATCTGATGAAGATTCATTAGTTCCCCCAATTCCAGGACCCTCATGCCACACTGTTCCAGCTCTCAGTCCGGTACTTAATTACAAATAAGGCATTAGTGGCATTGATGGAATAAACAGTAGAAACCTGTTCCAGTTGCAGGGGTGTCTACGAGGAGACGGCATGAATTAAAAATGAGGAATAAGAGAATTAGAGAGGTCTGAAGATAACTTTTTATAGACATAGTCTTACAGCATGGAAACAGGCCCTTCAGGCTAACGCCCCACCTGCCTGTATTTGGCCCAAAACACTCTAAACCTATCCTATCCTTGGACCTGTCTAATGTCACTTAAACGTTACGATAGTACCTGCTTCAACTACCACCTCTGGCAGCTTGTTCCATACACCCAGCACACTTTGTGTGGAAAAAGTTCCCCCTGTGAACCTCTCCCTATAGCTCGAGTCCTGCAACATCCTCGTAAATCTTCTCTGCATCCTTTCATGGAAACAGAAACATAGAAAATAGGTGGAGGAGTAGGCCATTCGGCCCTTCGAGCCTGCACCGCCATTCAATATGATCATGGCTGATCATCCAACTCAGTATCCCGTACCCGCCTTCTCTCCATACCCCCTGATCCCCTTGACACACCATTCAATCACGGTGGTGCAGCAGTAGAGTTGCTGCCTTACAGCGCCAGAGACACAGGTTCAATCCTGACTCTGGGTGCTGTCTATATGGAGTTTGTACATTCTCCCCATGACCTGCGTGAGTTTTCTCTGGGAGCTCAAGTTTCCTCCCACACTCCAAAGAAGAACAGGTTTGTAGGTTAATTGGCTTGTTAAAATTGTAAATTTTCCCTAGGGCGAGTGTGTGGGGATCTCTGGCCAGCGCGGACTTGGTGGGCCGAAGGACCTGCTTCCGTGCTGTATCTCTAAAGTAAAGTCAAAAGCCATACGATCACGGGGAGAATGTGCAAACTCCACACAGACAGTGCCCGAGGTCAGGAACCAACACGGCTCCCTGGCGTTGTGAGACAGAGGCTCTACCAGCTGTGCCACCATTCATTTTCTAAAGGTCTTCCCATTATTAGGACTTAATGGTCAGTCTGTCAATGGTAGGCCAAAGGATCTGTTGCTGCACCAGTTAACTCTAAGACTTCATGACATGCATCTGAAATCACACTGCACCGATATGACTTAGACTTGTTGTTCATCTGTTCATCCCATTAAATGAATAAGCTGATTACTGTTGATTCTCTGCTTCTGGTTCCAGGCACTCGTCAGCCCCTCAGTATCACATAGTCTCAGCCATTTCTGCCCCGTTATGTCTACCAGCTAGATCTTTATTTCAATGCAGTAAAGCCAACGCCACAACCTAGCCAAACAGATTGAAGTTAATTTCCTGACAAAGCCTCTGCCTGTCTCTTAGATGATTCAAACACATGAGATACTTTAATACAATCATCAATAAATGATGAAGCAGTTCAGAAGCAATCACATCAAAGCCGGCGTCCTCAGCTGTTGTGAGCGTGCTGGCTTTACAACCTCATCAGGAACTGCTTTCAGAAGCTGCAACAATTAAACCCCCTTGGCCAAAGAGGAAAGTACTGTCATGACACAGCCCCAGCTCACTGGGAACTCTTTTTCAAGATAGTCAGGAAAAATCAAATCAAGCTTTTACTGAAGGTTACAAAATAATTATTTTTTCAGAAGATACTGCTTTTCTCCTCTCCCTGCTCGGTCTCTACCGTCATTCTTGTATTCTGGACTACCCCGGCAGGTGAATGTATAGGGCAGGTATTGTGTGTGGAACAGCAGTGACTTCACAGGAGAGTGGGGGGTGATCATGCACAGTTCAAAGTGGATCAGCATCTCACTTCACACGTGTACAAGTCTTACCCTCACTTGTTCTTACTATTTATCAAAATAAAAGCACTCAGCATACAGGGGGTTTTAATTTCATGTATACAAGGAAGGGACAGTGGTGCAGCGGTAGAGCTGCTGCCTCACGGTGCCAGAGACCTGGGTTTGATCCTGACTACGGATGCTGTTTATGCAGAGCTTGTACCGTTCCCCTATGACCATGTGGCTTTTTTCTGGGAGCCCTGGTTTCCTCACACATTCCAAAGATGTGCAGGTTTGTAGGTTAATTGGCTTCTGTAAATTGCCCCAAGTGTGTAGAGTGCAAAAGTAGGATAACATAGAACTAGCGTATGGGTGATCAATGGTTGGGGTGGAATCGATGGGCTGAAGGGCCCGTTTCCACACTCAAACTAAACCATAGTTCAATGTTAATGTTGTATAGATCCCACATCATCAATAACACCTCTCAATGCCCTTTCAAGATTACATATACAGACACATTTGAAGACGAGCCACCTCTCTGGAAATTTTGGTGGAGATTTTCAAATCTCTACCTCTGAAAAATTGGAGGGGGTCAATTAACCTACTTTGGCTAAGAGTGAGGAGCCTGTCCAAGGCTCGTTCATCTATTTAAAGATACAGCTTCATTTGTGTGTATACCAGGCTAATGTGACATCGCAAACCTGTCTCATCAAACAAACCCAGCCCAGGGCTGGCTGCAACTATATTTTTAAAGAATGTTTTAATGAGGAGCAGAAACATGGCCACTCGCATGCCACATTACCAATTCATATTGCAACAAATAAAACTATATTTGCAGAAGGTGAATACATCAGATGGAAAGTATGCTTGCATCTTGAATAATGACATTCTTTGTTCATGTTTCATTTAAAACATTCTCAGTCTATTTAACATTCTCATTATTATACTTAATACGTGGAAACGGTCTTAGCTGCTTAACAAGCAAGTGAATATTAAAAAAAGTCCAGCTTGCTAATCAACCCTGCCTAAGGGGCTGAAAATGAGCTTAGTGATATTTGTTGCAGTCCTCGCCATCCACTATTTTAACAAAGGAATTTGAAATTAATTCACTAACACATTTGTAACCAATATTACACGGTGCAATTTAAATGCATTAGCCTTCTAGAAGGCCAAGTTCGCTAGGATTAATTTCATTTCATTCTTCCCATCACAATGTTTATTTCACTGTAATCAGCTTTCAAAATTCCTCATAACAGGCTTTGAACATTGAGCAGGGGAAGAGATTCCTTCAAAATCCAATTAGCTCCGTAGCTGTGTCTTGCCTGTTTTCTAATTGTAACATCAATAATAAAATTCAAACAATATTGCTTTGGTGTCCATAAATATTAATGTGGCCAATCTACACCCATCTCCCTTTGTTCTTTCTGCGTAGAATCTGTCTCCGTCTCGGTAACTCTTCTTTATTTTTCATTCATTGTTTGACCACGGCAAAGTCAAAGGTTTGAAACATTGGGCATTCTCCTCCAAGTTTTTTTTTTTAAGTGGCACACAGAATTTCACTCTTCTATATATATATATATATTTCTTAATGCAATTTTACCTCTCAGTCTCCCTGTCTCCCTCTCCCTTGTCATTGCTGCGCAAAATATGCAGCCCCTGAGAAAGACAGCCTAGAGGGATTGATAGTGATGCTTGCTCATTTTTCTGAAGTAAATATTTTCTTTCACTCATCTCCCCCCCCCCCCCCTCCCCCCCAACCTCACTATCTAATATCTGTAAGTGCATTTGCTCTTTGCCACCATTTTGTACAGAATCTACTGCTGATATTGTGCATTACTCGAAAAAAAAAACATGCAAAGTCATTCCAATATGTCTAATTCTTATTAATGCTTCAATGCATGGTTTATCTTATAATGTTATGGGCATACAGCACCGAAACAGGCCCCTCCATGCAGGCCCCTCCACTCCGCACATGTCGACCAAGGTGCAA
Source organism: Leucoraja erinaceus (assembly GCF_028641065.1). Classification (NCBI taxonomy): domain Eukaryota; kingdom Metazoa; phylum Chordata; class Chondrichthyes; order Rajiformes; family Rajidae; genus Leucoraja; species Leucoraja erinaceus. The sequence continues at coordinate 26,860,506 of NC_073395.1, read as the reverse complement.
CATCCATACTAGTCCCACCTGCCAGTGTTTAGTCCATACCCCTCTAAACTGTTCCTATCCATATACTGTACCTGTCCAAAGTATTTTAAAAGTTGTTATACTGTAGTTTCCGACTAAACTACCTCCCTCACAGATCATTCCATATATGTGAAAAAGTTACCACTCAGATTCCCACAATATCTTTCCCCTCCCACCTTAAACCTATGTCTTCTGGTTCTTATAGACAATAGGTGCAGGAGAAGGACATTCGGCTCTTTGAGCCAGCACCGTCATTCAATGTGATCATGGCTGATCATCCACAATCAGTACCCCGTTTCTGCCTTCTCTCCATATCCCTTAACACTGCTTGATTCCTCTACTCTGGGTAAAAGACCGTGCATCTACCCTATCTATTATCCCCTGCATGATCTTATCAGGGTTGCCAACTGTCACGCTTTCGGCGTGAGACTCGCGCCCTGGAGCAATTTCTCACGCCCTCACGCTCACGACCGAGTTCTCACGCTGAGTTCAGTCCCTGCGCAATTTGTCCCTTAGCGCCGCGTGCCAGGGATCTGTGCGGTCCGGGGAAGCGCGTCAGTTGGCGGCTGTGAGTGACATCGCGCCTCTACTATTTCTTGGTTGGATGTACAGCCGCCGACAACATGAAGCAGCCGGAGATGGAACTAACCAGGTGAATCAGTTGTAAAACCTGGGGGTGGTGTTTCGGAATGGCCATGGATTATTAATTAAGTATAAATACGAGGAGTCCTCAGTAGTGTGTTTAGATCTTTTGCAAACTGTTCCCAATATGCAATATACGGGTTTTCGGCCCGTAACCCGAACAACCGCGTTTTTCTTTTTCAATTTGTTTTTGCGGGGTTTGGGCAGGCAAGCCGACCTGAGAACTGCGGCCAGTCCCTGGGATACGGGCTGATCTGGGAATGGCAGCCAGTTCCTGGGATACGGGCCGACCTGAGAACTGCGGCCAGTCCCTGGGACGTGAGCTGATCTGGGAACGGCAGCCAGCCCTGGGCACGCAGAATGCCAACTTAATCATCTTGGACAAATTGTGCCAGCCATGTACATGTTGCATAACTGACTCTATACAAATCTGAATGGGTTTAAAATGACCATTTAAGCCAAATTGCTCCCACTTTCCACATTTTGAATCTTGAGATCAATATCCCTATGTTCTGTTATTTAACAACGTTAAAGTACTTATGAGGTAGTCAGGAAAGGGAACATGTTTTTTGTTAGTTTGCTTTAATTTGTTTGTTAATTGTTCGTTGACTGCCATAATTTCTGAAATGGTCTTAAAGTAACTTAACTGTTATAAAGTAGTAATAAGTGATTTTTGTCCAAACAGTTTGAACTTGCATAAAATGTTTGTATTATTATTAGTGTGTATGAACAGTGAACAGGGCTGCCAACTCTCACGCTTTGACTTGCGCCCTCAAGCAAACTCTCACGCCCTCACGCTGATCAGAAATTTCTCACGCTCTGTGGTGGGAAATTCTGTGATCAACAAAAATTTCAAAACTCGAATAAACTGCATGGTCTGCGGGTGTTGGAGAGCCCGGGCCGAGGGAGCGATGGAAGCAGCGGGCGGATACACATGCGGGGAGCCGGGGCTGGTGAGTTTACGGGGCTGATGCGTATTTGCGCGGCTAGCGAGTCGCTCGCTGCAGCTCAGGCCATGGAGCGCTCCGGACAGTGCGAGTGTCCCGGGCCGTCAGAGGCGTCGGAAGCGCCGCTGCCGCGAGAGTCTCTGTGTCGAAGGGATAGACTCTCAAAGGGAGGTGGAGAGAGAGAGAGGGGGGAAGGAGACAGGGAGACAGTGGAGAGAGAGAGAGGGGGGGGAGAGGAGGAGAGGGGGGAAAGACATAGGGGGGGGGGTGAATGGAGAGAGAGAGAAGAGGAAGAGGGAAAGAGGTAGGGGGGAGAAAGGGGGGGAGAGAGAGAGAGAGAGAGGGGGAGAGAGGGAGAGAGAGAAAAAGAGAGGAAGAGAGAGAGGAAGTGAAGAGGGTAGGAGAGAATGGGAGAGAGAGGGGGAAGATAGAGGGGTGGTAAAAGAGAGAGGGGGAAGAGGAGGAGAGGAGATAGAGACAGAGGAGAAAGAGAGAGGAGAGAGAGCCAGGGGGAGAGTGAGGTGGGGGGGGATATGGGAGAGAGAGAGAGGGGGGGGGAGAGAGAGGGAGTGGGGGAGTGAGACAGAGAGAG